>NC_045708.1:68042057-68342057 GCF_009834535.1 Camelus ferus
GAAACTACACTATACACATATATAAGGGGTAGGTAGTAGCTCCAAATTTTTTTTACAGTGAAAACTGCATGAACCTCAAACCGGCACTAGGAAAGATGCTGAGAAACCAGTGTATGTGTTTCTACTGCAAACAATTCCCTTTAATCTAGATAAACGGACGTCTCTCCACATGCTCAATTTTGAGAGTTAAGTGCGTGTGAAAGCCATCAACCATTCAACCTTCTTGGGAAAACACAAGATGTTTAAAGTGGGAATAGACACTGCATACCTATATAAGGGAGGCACTAGCTCGAACTCGGTTTTACAGTGGAAACTGCATGAACTTCATACTGGCACTAGGAAACATACTGAGAATCGAGTGTAATAGTTTCCACTGCAATCTATTCCCTTTAAGCTAGAAGAACGAACGTCTCTCCATATTCCCAACTCTGAGAGATAAGTCAATGTGAAAACCGCCAAGCATCAAGCTTATTGGGAACACACAGGTTCATTTAAGTGGGAAAATACACTACAAACATATATATCTGTTGGTACGAGCTCCAACTAGGCTTCACAGTGAAAGCTGCATGAACTTCAAACCAGCACTGGGAAACATACTGGGAATCCAGTGTAAGTGTTTCTACTGCAACCCATTCCCTTTAAGCTAGATGAATGAACGTCTCTCCACATGCTCAATGATGAAAGTTAAGCATGTGTGATAGCTGTGGAACAGCTGTCTTGTAGGGAGCACAGTTCCTTTTCAGTAAAACTACAATACACACATATATATGGGGAGGTACAAGCTCCAACTCGCTTTTACAGAGAAAACGGCTTGAACTTCAAACTGGCACTAGGAAACATACTAAGAAACCAGAGTAAGTGTTTCTACTGCAACTCATTCCCATTATTCTTGATGAACCACATCTCTCCTCATGTTCAATACGAATAGGTAAGTATGTGTGGAACTGTCAATCACCTAGGTTTTTGGGAACACACAGTTCCTTTTCAGTGGGAAACCACACAACATCGATATATATTGGGATTTCATAGCTCCAACTTGGTTTTACATTGGTATTTGCGTGAACTTCAAACCAGCAGTAGGAAATATACTGAGAGACCAAAGTGCTTCTACTGCAACCGATTCCCTTTATGCTAGATGAAGGAACGTCTCTCCACATGCTGATATCATAGAGTTAAGTGTTTGTGAAAGCCATCAAACACCTAGCTTGTTGGGAACACACACATTCTTTTCAGTTAGCAACTACACTCCATACATATATATGGGAAGGTAGTAGTTCCAAATCTATTTTAAAGTGTAAACTGCATGAACTTCAAACCGGGACAAAGAAACATAATGAGAAACCAGAGTAATTGTTTCTACTACAAACGATTTCCTTTAACCTAGATGAACGAACGTCTCTCCACATGCTCAATTCTGAAAGTTAAACGTGTGTGAAAGCCGTCAATCAAGTAGTTTCTTTGGAACACACAATTTCTTTTCAGTGGGTAACTACACTACATAGATATATATGGGTAGGATTTAACTCCAACTGGCTTTTACAGTCAAAATTGCAAAAACTTGAAAAAGGCATTAGGAAACATACTGAGAAACCAGAGTAAGTGTTTCGACAGCAACCCATTCCTTTTAAGCTAGATGAAAGAACGTCTCTCCACATGCTCAATACTGAGAGTTAAGTGTGTGTGAAAGAAGTCAAATATTTAGCTTCTTGGGAACACAATTTTCTTTCAGTGGGAAACTACTCTACATACATATATATGGGGACGTACACACTCCAACTCACTTTCAAGGTGAAAACAGCATGAACTTCAAACCGGCACTAGGGAATGTTCTGGGAAAACAGAGTATCTGTTTCTTCTGCAACCCATTCCCTTTAACCTAGATGAATGAACATCTATCCACGTGCTCAAATCTGAGAGTAAAGTGTGCTTGAAATCTGTCAACCATCTAGCTTCTTGAGAACACACACATTTTCTTCTTTGGGAAACTGCACTACATACATATATATGGGATGTTAGTAGCACCAAATCGGTTTTACAGTTAAAGCTGCATGAACTTAATACTGGCACTAGGAAACATACTGAGAAACCAGTGTACGTGTTTCTAATGCAACCCAATCCCTTAAAGCTAGATGAACGAGCGTCTCACCTCATGCTCAATTCTGAGGGTTGTGTGTGTGTGAAAGCCATCAACAATCTAGCTTCTTGTGAACACAGAGTTTGTTTTCAGTGGGAAACTACACTACATAAATATATATGGGGAGGTACTACCTCCATCTCGGTTTTACAGTGAAAACTGCATGAACTTCAAACCGGCACTAGGAAATATACTGAGAAACCAGAGTAAGTGTTTCAACTGCAACCCATCCCCTTTAAACTAGGTGAATGAACGTCTCTCCATATGGTCAATTCTGAGAATTTAGTGTGTGTTAAAGCAGTAAAACACATAGCTTGTTGGGAACATAAAGTTTCCATTCCATGGGAAACTACACTATATATATAAATATGATGAGGTACTAGTTCCAGCACACTTTTGCAATGAAAACGGCATGAACTTCAAACCGGCACTAGGAAACATACTGAGAAACCAGTGTAAGTGTTTCTACTGCAACCCATTTTTTTTAATGTAGAAGAAAGAACGTTTCTCTGCATGCTCAATCCTGAGAATTAAGTGTGTGTGAAAGCCGTCAAATACCTAACTAGTTGGGATCACAAAGTTTCTTTCAGAGGGAATCTACACTATGTACATATATATATGGGGAGGTACTAGCTCCACTCGGTTTTACAGTGAAAACGGCATGAACTTCAAACCGGCACTAGGAAACATACTGAGAAACCAAAAAAAGTGTTTCAACTGCAACCCATTACATTTAACCTAGATGAATGAACTTCTCACCACATACTGAATTCTGAGATTTAACTGTGTGAAAACCATCAGGCATCTAGCTTCTTGGGAAGACACACTTTCTTTTCAGTGGAATCTTCATTACATACATGTACTTGGGGAGGTACTGGCTCCAACTCAGTTTTACAGTGAAAACTGCATGAACTTCAAACTGGCACTATTAAACATATTGAGAAAACAGAGTAAGTGTTTCTACTGAAACCCATTGCCTTTAACCTAGATAAACGAATGTCTCTCCACATGCTCAATTTGAGAGTTAAGTGTGTGTGAAGGCCATCAATCATGTAGTTTCTTGGGAACACACATTTTAATTTCAGTGAGAAACTACACTACATACATATATATAGGGAAGTAATAACAAAATGTCACTTTTACAGTGAAAATTGCATGAAATTCAAACCGGCATTAGCAAACAAAATGAGAAACCAGAGTAAGCATTTAAACTGGTGCCTATCCCGTTTAACCTAGATGAATGAACGTCTCTCCAGATGCTCAATTCTGAGGGTTATGTGTGTGTGAAAGCCGTCAAACACCTAGCTTGTTGGGAACAAACACTATCTTTTCAGAGGGAAACCACACTACATCCTTTTATATGGGAAGGTACTTGTTCCAACTCGGTTTTACAGTGGAATCTGCATAAACATCATTGCGGTACTAGGAAACATACTGAGAAAACAGAGTAATGGTTAATACGGCAACCCATTCCCTTTATGCTAGATGAACGAACGTCTGTCTACATGCTCAATTCTGAAGGATAACTGTCTGTGAAAGCTGTCAACCATCTAGCTTCTAGGGAAGACACAGCTTCTTTAAAGTTGGAATCTACACTACATATATATATAAGGAGAGGAACTAGCTCTGAATCCATTTTAAAGTAAAAAATGCATGGTCTTCAAACCAGCAGTTGGAAACAGACTGACAAACCAGAGTAAGTGTTTCTACTGCAACCCATTCACTTTAACCTTGTTGAACAAACGTCTTTCCTCATGCTAAATTCTGAGGGTTAAATGTGTGTGAAAGCTGTCAACTAGCTAGATTCTTGGGAACACATACTTTCTTGTCAGTGGGTAACTACACTACCTACATATATATGAGTAGGCACTAGCTCCAACTCGGTTTTACAGTGGAAATTGCATGAACTTCAACCGACACTAGGAAACATACTGAGAAACCATTGTAAGTGGTTCTACTGCAAACCATTCCCTTTAACTTAGATGAATGAACGTCACTCCACATACTCAATTCTGAGAATTAAGTGTGTGTGAA
This sequence comes from Camelus ferus, assembly GCF_009834535.1. Lineage (NCBI taxonomy): Eukaryota > Metazoa > Chordata > Mammalia > Artiodactyla > Camelidae > Camelus > Camelus ferus. The sequence continues at coordinate 68,046,226 of NC_045708.1, forward strand.
AGCCGTCAACCATCTAGTTCTTGGGAACACAGACTTTCTTTTCAGTGGGAAACTACCTTTCGTATATATATATATGGAAAGGTAAAAACTGAAACTCGGTTTTACAGTGAAAACTTCATGAACTTCAAACCGGCACTAGGAAACATACTGAGAACCAGAGTAAGGGATTTTACTGCAAACCATCCCCTTTATCCTAGATGAACGAACTTCTCTACAAATGCTCAATGCTGAGAGTAAAGTGTCTGTGAATGCAGTCAACTCTCTAGCCTTTAGGGAACACACACTTTCTATTGAGTTGGAAAATACACTACATACATATATAAGGTGAGGTACTAGCTGCAAATCTATTTTACAGTGAAAACTGCATGAACTTCAAACCAGCACTAGAAAATAGACTGAGAAACCAGAGAAAGTGTTTGTACTGCAACCCAATCCCTTTAACCTAGATGGATGAACTTCTCTAAAATAGCTCAATTCTGAGAGTTAAGTGTGTGAGAAAGCAGTCAACTATCAAGCTTCTTGGGTACACACAGTTTCTTTTCATTTGGAAACTTCACTACAAACATATATTGGGAGGTATTAGCTCCAACTCGGTTTTACAGTGAAAACTGCATGAACCTCAAAACGGCACTAGGAAACTGACTGAGAAATCAAAGTATGTGTTCATCCTGCCACCCATTCCTTTGTACTAGATGAACCAACGTGTTTCCACATGCTCAGTTCTGAGAGATAAGTGTGTGTGAAATCCGCCCTTCACCTAGTCATTGGGAACACAAAATTTCTTTTCAGTTGGAAATAAACTACATGCATATATAGGGGAGGTAATACATCCAACACGGTTTTACAGTAAAAAGCGCATGAACTTCAAACCGGCACTAGGAAACAGACTGAGAAACCAGAGTAAGTATTTCCACTGCAACCCATTCCCTATGTGCTAGATGAATGAACTTCTCTACAAATGCTCAATTCTGAGAGTTAACTGTATGACAAAGCCAGCAAGCATCTAGCTTCTTTGGAACACACACTTTCTTTTCATTGGGTTTCTGCATTTCATACATATATATTGGATAGTAGTAGCTCCAACTCAGTTAAATAGTGAAAGCTGCATGAACTTGAAACTGGCACTAGAAAACAAACTGAGAAACCAGTGTAAGTGTTTCTACTGCAAACCATTCCCTTTATGCTCGATGAATGAACATCTCTTCACATGCTCAATTCTGAGAATTAAATGTGTGTGAAAACCAGAAACCGTTTTGCTTCTTGGGAACACACTCTTTCTTTTCAGTGGGAAACTACACTACATTCATATATATGGGAAGGTAATAGCTCTAACTCGGTTTTAGAGTGAAAACTGCATGAACTTCAACCGGCATGAGGAAACATACTGAGAAACCAGAGTAAGTGTTTCTGCTGCAAACCATTCCTTTTACGCTAGATGAACGATCGTCTCTCCACATGCTCAATTCTGAGATTTAAGTGTGTGTGAAAGCTATCAACCATCAAGATTTTTCAGAACACAGAGTTTCTTTTCGGTGGGAAACTACACTAGATTCATATATATGGTGAGGTACTAGCTCCAAATCTATTTTACAGTGAAAACTGGTGAACTTCAAACTGGAACTATGAAACCTACTTAGAAAAGAGATTAACTGTTTCATCTGCAAATGATTTCCTTTAACCAAGATGAACAAAGATGTTTCCATATTCTCTATTGTGACAGTTAAGCGTGTGTGAATGCTGCCAATCATGTAGGTTCTTGGGAACACACAATTTCTTTTCAGTGGGTAACTACACTACGTTCATATATATGGGTAAGATAAAACTCCAACTCTCTTTTACAGTGAAAACTGAAAGAACTTGAACCTGGCACTAGGAAACATACTGAGAAACCAGAGTAAGTGTTTCTACTGCAACCCATTCCTTTTAAGCTAGATGAACGAACGTCTCTCTACATGCTTAATTCTGAGAGTTAAGTGTGTGTTAAAGCCATCAACCATCCAGGTTTTTGGGAACACACAGATTACTTTCATTGAGAAACTTCTCTACATAGATATATACAAGGAAGTACTCACTCCACCTCACTTTTTAGGTGAAATCAACAAGAATTTCAAACTTGCACTAGGGAATATTGTGGGAAACAAAGAAAGTGTTTCTTCTGCAAACCATTCCATTTAACCTAGATGAAATAAATTCCCTCCACGTGTGCAAATCTGAGAGTTAAGTGTGTTTGAAAGCTGGAAATCATCTAGCTCCTTGGGAGCACACACTGTTTTTTCAGTGGGAAACTTCACTACATACATATATATGGGAAGGTACTTGCTGGAACTCGTTTTTCAGTGAAAAGTACATAAACTTCAAACCGACACTAGGAAACATACAGAAAAACCAGAGTAAGTGTTTCTACTCCATCCAAAACCCTTTAACCAAATGAACGATCTTTTCTCCTAATGCTCATTTCTGAGAGATAAGTTTGTGTGAAAGCCTTCAACCATCAAGCTTTTTTGGAAAACACATTTTCTTTTCAGTGGGAAATTACACTACATATATATATATAGGGAAGTTTTAACTCCAACTGGCTTTTACAGTTAAAAGTGCAAGAACTTCAAACCGGCATTAGGAAACATACAGATAAACCAGAGTAATTATTTGTCCTGCAACCCATTCCCTTTAAGCTAGATGAATGAACGTGTCTCCACATGCTCAATTCTGAGGTTTAAGTGTGTGTGAAATCTGTCAAGCATCTAGCTTCTTGGGAACACACACTTTTATTTCATTTGGAAACTGCACTACATACCTATATATGGGATGTTATTAGCTCCAACTCGGTTTTTCAGTTAAATCTGAATGACCTTCATACTGGCACTTGGAAACATACTGAGAAACCATTGTACGTGGTTCTAATGGAATCCATTCCCTTTAAGCTGGATGAAGGAACGTCTCTCCACATGCTCAATTCTGAGGGGTCAGTGTGTGTGAAAGCCTGCAATCATTAACTTCTTGGGAACACACACTTGTTTTCAGAGGGAAATTTCACTACATACATATATATGGGAAGGTACTTCCTCCAACTCGTTTTACAGTGAAAAGTGTATGAACTTGAAACCAGCACTAGGAAACATACTGAGAAACCAGAGTAAGTGTTTATACTGCAACCCAATCCCTTTAAACTAGATGAACGAACTTCTCTACAAATGCTCAATTCTTAGGGTTAAGTGTGTGAGAAATCCGGGAAGCATCTAGCTTCTTAGGAACCCACAGTTTCTTTTCAGTGGGTAACTACAATACATAAATATATATGGGCAATATATAATTCCAAATGGCTTTTACAGTGAAAACTTCAAGAAATTGTAATGGCAATAGGAAACATACTGAAAAACCATTGTTTCTACTGCAAACCATTCCTTTTAAGCCAAATGAAAGAACGTCTCCCCACATGCTCAATTCTGAGAGTTAAGTGTGTGTGAAAGCTGGCAATCATCTAGCTTCTAGGTAACACACACTTATTTTTCAGTGTGAAAATTCACTACATACATATATATGGGAAGGTAATTTCTCCAACTTGATTTAGAATTAAATGCACCTGAACTTCAAACCGGCACTAGGGATCAGACTGAGAAACCAGAGTAATTGTTTCTCCTGCATCCCATTCCATTTGTGCTAGATGAAAGAAAGTCTCTCCACGTGCTCATTACTGAGAGAAATATCTGTGTGAAAGCCATTCTTCAAAAAGCTTGTTGGGAACACAAAGTTTCTTTACAGTTGGAAAGAACACTCCATAAACACATATATGGAGGTACTACCTCCAACTCGGTTTTACACTGAAAACTTCATGAACTTTAAAAGAGCACTAGGAAACAGACTGAGAAACCAAAGTATTTGTTCATCCTGCCACCCATTCATTTGTACCAGATGAACCAACGTCTCCCCACATGCTCAGTTCGAAGAGATAAGTGTGTGTGAAAACCGCCCTTGACCTAGTTATTGGGATCAAAAAGTTTCTTTCAGTTGGAAATTACACTAGGTGCATATATATGGGGAGGTACTACCTCCAACTCGGTTTTACAGTAAAAAGCACATGAACTAAAAACCAGCACTAGCAAGCAGACTTAGAAACAAGATAAGGGTTTCTCCTGCAATCCATTCCATTTGTGCTAGATGAAGGAACGTCTCTCCACATGCTCAGTTCTGAGACATAAATGTGTGTGAAAGCCGTCCTTCACCTAGCTTGGTGAGAACACAAAGTTTCTTTTCATTTGAAAATTATATTACATTCATATATATAAGGAGGAATTAGCTCCAACTTGGTTTTACATTGAAAATTGCAGGAACATCAAACGGGCACAAAGAACAGAGTGAGAAAGAAGAGTAATTCTATCTCCTACAAACGGTTCCATTTGTGCTAGATGAACAAACGTCTCTCCAAATGCTCAGTTCTGAGAGATAAGTGTGTGTGAAAGCCGTCCTTCACCTATCTTGTTGGGAACACAAAGTTTCTTTTCAGTTGCAAACTCCACTCCATACATATATATGGGGAGGTACTACCTCCAACTCGGATTTACAGTGAAAAGTGCAGGAACTTCAAATCAGCACTAGGAAATAGAGTGAAAAAACAGAGACAGTGTTTCCCCTAAAACCCATTCCCGTTTTGCTAGATGAACCAACGTCTCTACATATGCTCAATTCTGAGATATAATTGTGTGTTAAAGCCATCCTTAACCCATCTTGTTGGGAACAGAAAGTTTCTTTTCAGTTGCAAACTACACTACATACATATATAAGGGGTAGTACAAACTCCAAATCGATTTTACAGTGAAAAGAGCAGCAACATCAAACTGACAGTAGGAAACTGACTGTCACAGCAGTGTAAGTGTTTCTCCTGCAACCCTTTCCCTTTGTGCTAGATGAATGAACTTCTCTTCACATGCTCAGTTCTGACAGAGAAGTGTGTGTGAAAACCTTCCTTCACCTAGCTTGGTGGGAACACAAAGTTTCTTTTCAATTGCAAAATACACTACATAAATGTATATGGTGAGGTACTAACTCCAAATCTGTTTTACAGTGAAAACTGAAGGAACTTCCAACCGACACTAGGAAACATACTGAGAAACAACAATAATTTTTTTCCCTTCAACCCATTCACTTTGTGCTAAAAGAACGAACTTTTCTCCACATACTCAGTTCAGACAGATAATTGTGTGTGAAAGCTGTCCTTCAACTAGCTTGTTGGGAACACATAGTTTCTTTTCAGTTGCAGACTGCACTGCATAAATATATATGGGGAAGTACTTGCACCAATTCAGTTTTACAGTGAAAACTGCTGGTACTTCAAACTGGCAATAGGAAACAGACTGAGAAAACAGTGTAAGTGTTTCCCCTGCAAACCGTTCCATTTTTGCTAGGTGAATGAACGTGTCTCCACATTCTCAGTTCTCAGAGATTAGTGTGTGTGAAAGCCTCCCTTCACATAACTTGGTTTTGACACAAAGTTTCATTTAACTTGCAAACTATACTAGATAATTATATAGGTGAATTTACTAACTCTAACATGGTTTTACAGTTGAAACAGCAGGAATTTCAAACTGGCACTAGGGAACAGACTGAGAAACCAGAGTAAGTGTTTCTCCAGCAACCCGTTCCCATTGTTCTAGATGACCGAACATCTTTCCACATGCTCAGTTCTGAGAGATAATTGTGTGTCAAAGCCGTCCTTTTTCTAGCTTGTTGGGAACAAAATTTTCATTTCACTTGCATACTACACTTCATACATATATATTGGGAAGTACTACCATCAACAGGCTTTTATAGGGAAAACTGCAGGAACTTCAAACTGAATCTAGGGAACAGACTGAGAAAGCACAGTAAGTGTTTCTCCTGCATCCCGTTCCCTTCGTGTTACATGAAGGAAAATCTCTCCACATGCTCAGTTTTGAGAGATAAATGTGTGTGAAAACCGTCCTTCAACTATCTTGGTGGGAACACAAAGATTCTTTTCAGTTGCAAATTACATTATATACATATGTATGGGGATGTAGTATCTCCAACTCGATTTTACAGTGAAAACTGCTGGAACTTCAAACCAAAGCAAGCAAACAGACTGAGAAAGCAGAGTAATTGTATCTCCTGCAAACCGTTACCTTTGTGCTAGATGAAGGAAAGTCTCTCCATATGCTCAGTTCTAAGAGATAAATGTGTGTGAAAGCCGTCCTTTTTCTAACTTGTTGGGAACACAAAGTTTCTTTTCAGTTGCTAACTACAATTCATACATATATATGGGGAGGTAATTACTCCAAATCTCTTTAACAGTGAAAACAGCAGGAACTTCCAAACCGGAACTAGGAAACAGTCTGGGACACCAGAATAATTATTTCCCCTGCATCGCTTTCCCTTTGTACAAAATGAACGAACGTATCTCCACATGCTCAGTTCTGACAGATAATTGTGTGTGAAAGCTGTACTTCACATATCTTGTTGGGAAAAGAAAGTTTCTTTTCAGTTGCAAACTAGGTTACATACATATAGATAGGGAGGTAATAGCTCCAACTGGGTTTTACACTGAAAACTGCAGGAATTACAAACTGGCCCAAGGAAACAGACTGAGAAAGCAGAGTAAGTGTTTACTTGCAAAATGTTCCCTTTGTTCATGATGAACTAAACTCTCTGCACATGTTCAGTTCTGAGAGATATGCAAGTGTGAAAGCCGTCCTTCTTCTAGCTTCTATGGAACACAAAGTATCTTTTCAGTTACAAACTACAATACATACATTTATATGGGGAGGCACAAGCTCCAACTCGTTTTTATAGTGAAAACTGCAGAAACTTCATACCGGCACTAAGAAACAGACTGACAAAGCAGAGTAAGTGTTTCCCCTGCAATCAGTTCAATTTGTGCTTGATGAACGCACGTCCCTCTATGTACTCATTACTTTGAGATAACTGTGTGTGAAAGGTGTCATTCACCAAGATTGTTGGGTTCACAAAATTTTTCAGTTTCAATATACTTTATATACATATATATATATTGGGAGGTACAGCTCCAAATCGGTATTACAGTGGTAAGTACAGGTACTTCAAACTGGCACAAAGAAGCAGCCTGAGAAAGCAGAGTAAGTTATTCTCCTGCAACCAATTCCCTTTGTGCTAGATGAGCGAACGTCTCTCCACTTGCTCAGTTTTGAGTGATAAGTGTGTGTGAAAGCCGTCCTTCACCTAGCTTGTTGGGAACACAAAGTTTCGTTTTAGTTGCAAACTTCACTACATACATATGTATGGGGAGGTAATAGCTTCAAATCGGTTTAACTGTGAAAATGGCAGGAACTTCAAACCGGCACTAGGAAACAGTCTGAGGAAACAGAGAAAGTGTTTTTCCTGAACCCGTTTCCTTTGTGCTGTATAAACGAACGTCTCTCCAAATGCTCAATTCTGATATAAACATGTGTGTGAAAGCCACACTTCACCTAACTTCTTGGGAACACAAAGTTTCTTTTCAGATACTTACTACACTCCATACATATATATGGGGAGATACTAGGTCCCACTCGGTTTTACAGTGAAAACGGCAGGAACTTCAAACCGGCAATAGGAAAGAGATAGAGGAACTTGAGTAAGTCTTTCCCCTACAACCCGTTCCATTTGTACTACTTGTATGAACGTATCTCCACATGCTCAGTTCTGAGACTTAAGTGTTTGTGAAGGCCTTACTTCACCTAGGATGTTGGGAAATCAAAGTTTCTTTTTTTTAACATTTTTTATTGATTTATAATCATTTTACAATGTTGTGTCAAATTCCATTGTTCAGCACAATTTTTCAGTTTTTCATGGACATATACACACTCATTGTCACATTTTTTTCTCTGTGAGTTATCATAACTTTTTGTGTATATTTCCCTGTGCTATACAGTGTAGTCTATTCCACAATTTTGAAATCCCAGTCTATCCCTTCCCACCCTCCAACCACCTAGCAACCACATGTCTGTATTCTCTGTCTGTGAGTCAATTTCTGCCCTTTATTTACGCTTTGTTTTAGTTTGTTTGTTTGTTTTTGTTTTTGTTTTTTACATTCCACATATGAGCGATCTCATATGGTATTTTTCTTTCTCTTTCTGTCTTTCTTCACTAGAATGACATTCTCCAGGAGCATCCATGTTGCTGCAAATGGCATTATGTTGTCGGGTTTTATGGCTGAGTAGTATTCCATTGTATAAATATACCACCTCTTTTTTATCCAGTCACCTGTTGATGGACATTTAGGCTGTTTCCATGTTTTGGCTAATGTAAATAGTGCTGCTATGAACATTGCGGTGCAGGTGTCATCCTGAAGTAGATTTCCTTCTGGATACAAGCCCAGGAGTGGGATTCCTGGGTCATATGGTAAGTCTACTCCTAGTCTTTTGAGGAATCTCCACACTGTTTTCCATAGTGGCTGCACCAAACTGCATTCCCACCAGCAGTGTAGGAGTGTACCCCTTTCCCCACAGCCTCTCCAGCATTTGTCATTTGTGGATTTTTGAATGACAGCCATTCTGACTGGTGTGAGGTGATACCTCATTGTAGTTTTGTATTGCGTTTCTCTGATAGTTAGTGATATTGAACATTTTTTCATGTGCTTTTTGATCATTTGTATGTCTTCCTTGGAGAATTGCTTGTTTAGGTCTTCTGCCCATTTTTGGATTGGGTTGTTTAGTTTTTTCTTATTGAGTCGTATAAGCTGCTTATATATTCTGGAGATCAAGCCTTTGTCGGTTTCACTTGCAAAAATTTTCTCCCATTCCATAGGTTTCCTTCTTGTTTTATTTCTGGTATCCTTTGCTGTGCAGAAGCTTGTAAGTTTCATTAGGTCCCATTTGTTTATTCTTGCTTTTATTTCTTCTAGGAGAAAATTTTTAAATGTATTTCAGATAATGTTTTGCCTATGTTTTCCTCTAGGAGGTTTATTGTATGTCGTCTTATGTTTAAGTCTTTAATCCATTTTGAGTTGATTTTTGTATATGGTGTAAGGGAATGTTCTAGCTTCATTGTTTTAAATGCTGCTGTCCAGTTTTCCCAACACCATTTGCTGAAGAGACTGTCTTTATTCCATTGTATATTCTTGCCTCCTTTGTCAAAGATGAGTTGACCAAAAGTTTGTAGGTTCATTTCTGGGATCTCAGTTCTGTTCCATTGGTTTATATGTCTGTTTTGGTACCAATACCATGCTGTCTTGATGACTGTAGCTCTATAGTATTGTCTGAAGTCTGGGAGAGTTATTCCTCCAGCCTCTTTCTTTCTCTTCAGTAATGCTTTGGCAATTCTAGGTCTTTGATCGTTCCATATAAATTTTATTATGATTTGTTCTAGTTCTGTGAAATATGTCCTGGGTAATTGGATAGGGATTGCATTAAATCTGTAGATTGCCTTGGGCAGTGTGACCATTGTAACAATATTGATTCTTCCAATCCAAGAGCATGGAATATCTTTCCACTTTTTAAAGTCTTCTTTAATTTCCTTCATCAATGGTTTATAGATTTCTGTGTGTAATTCTTTCACCTCCTTGGTTAGATTTATTCCCAGATATTTTATTAATTTGGGTGCTATTCTAAAGGGAATTGTTTCTTTACTTTCTTCTTCTGTTGATTTATCGTTAGTGTAAAGAAATGCAACTGATTTTTGAACGTTAGTTTTGTAACCTGCTACCTTGCTGAATTCTTCAATCAGCTCTAGTAGCTTTTGTGTGGACCTTTTATGGTTTTCTATATATAGTAACATGTCATCAGCATATAATGACACTTTTACCGCTTCTTTTCCAATTTGGATCCCTTTTATTTCTTTGTCTTGCCTGACTGCTGTGGCTAGGACATCCAGGACTATGTTGAATAGGAGTGGTGATAGTGGGCATCCTTGTCTTGTCCCAGAATTTAGTGGGAACCTTTTGAGTTTTTCAATGTTGAGTACTATGCTGGCTGAATGTTTGTCATATATAGCTTTTATTATGTTGAGATATGTTCCCTCTATACCCACTTTGGCAAAAATTTTTATCATAAATGGGTGTTGAATTTTATCAAATGCTTTTTCGGCATCGATTGAGATGATCATGTTGTTTTTGTCCTTTTTCTTGTTGATGTGATGTATTACACTGATTGATTTGCGTATGTTGAACCAGCCTTATGTCCCTGGGATGAACCCCACTTGGTCATGATGTATAATCTTTTATATGTGTTGTTGGATTCTATTTGCTAAAATTTTGCTGAGGATTTTGGCGTCTATGTTCATCAGTGATATTGGCCTATAATTCTCTTTTTTTGTAGTGTCTTTGCCTGGTTTTGGTATCAGGGTGATGGTGGCTTCATAGAATGAGTTTGGGAGTATTCCCTCCTTTTCAATCATCTGGAAGAGTTTGAGAAGGACTGGTATGAGTTCTTATTTTTATGTTTGGTAGAATTCCCCGGTGAAGCCGCCCGGTCCTGGACTTTTATTTATTGGGAGGTTTTTAATTGCTATTTCTATTTCCTTTCTAGTGATCAGATTATTCAAGTGATCAGATTCTTCTTGATTCAGTTTTGGTGGACTGTATGTTTCCAGAAACTTGTCCATGTCCTCTAGGTTATCCAATTTGGTTCCATATAGTTTTTCATAATATTCTCTTATGATATTCTGTATTTCTAGTTTGTTTTTTGTAATTTATCCATTTTCTTTTCTTATTTTGCTAATTTGTGCTCTCTCTTTTTTCTTCTTTGTGAGTTTGGCCAGAGATTTGTCGATTTTATTTACTTTTAAAAAAAACCAGCTTTTGGTTCGGTTGATTTTTTCTATGGTCTTGTTAATATCTATTGTATTTAATTCCTCTCTGATCTTTATTATTTCCTTCCTTCTGCTGCTTTTTGGGGATTTTTGTTCTTCTTTTTCAAATTCATTCAGGTGGTGGGTTAAATTATTTATTTGAGATTGTTCTTCTTTTTTGAGGAAGGCCTATATCGCTATAAACTTCCCTCTTAGCACTGCCTTTGCTGTGTCCCATAGGTTTTGAGTGGTTGTGCTTTCATTATCATTTGTCTCAAGGTATTTTTTAATTTCAGCTTTGATTTCCTCATTGATCCATTGTTTTTTCAATAACATATTGTTTAATCTCCATGCTTTCCTTTTTTTCTCCTTTGTGTGTTTCTCTGTTGTTGTTTTCCAGTTTTGTGGCATTGTGGTCAGTAAAGATGCTTGAGATAATTTCTATCTTCTTAAAGTTGTTGAGGTTTCTTTTGTGCCCAAGTACATGATCGATCCTTGAAAATGTTCCATGTGCACTTGAAAAGAATGTATATCCTATTTTTGGGGGGTGTAATGCTCTGAAATTATCCACCAAATCTAGTTTTTCTATTGTAGTATTTAATTTCTCTGTTGTCTTGTTCATTTCCTGTCTGGAAGATCTGTCTAGTGATGTTAATGCAGTGTTAAAATCTCCAACTATGATTGTATTCCCATCAATATCCCCCTTTATCTCTGTTAGTAATTCTTGTATGTTCTTAGGTGCTCCTAAATTGGGTGCATATATATTGACGAGTGTAACATCCTCATAATGTATCACTCTTTAATCATTATAAAATGTCCTTCTTTATCTTTCTTTATGGCATGTGTTTTAAAGTCTATTTTGTCTGAAGTCAGTACTGCAACACCTGCTTTTTTGGCTTTTCCATTTGCATGGAATATCGTTTTCCATCCTTTCACTCTCAATCTATATGTGTCCTTCTCCCTAAATTGGGTCTCTTGTATGCAGCTTATTGAAGGTTCTTGCTTATTATCCAGTCTGCCACTCTGTGTCTTTTGACTGGAGCATTTAGTCCATTAACATTTACAGTAATTAATGATAAATGTGGGTTTATTGCCATTTTGAACTTATATTTGCAGTTGAATAGGTATTTCCTCTTTGTTCATTTCTTCTTCCTTTTGTGGTTTGGTTATTTTCCTTTGTATTATCATGGATTTTATTTATTTTTGTGACTCTTTTGTAAATTTTTGGCTTGTGGTTACCCTTTTATGTAAGTCTATCAACCCATTCCTATAACTGTTTTTATTAAACTGATAGTAACATGATCTCAAAGACATCCTACTGTTAAAAAAGTTTTAAAAAGAAAGAAAAAATATTCTATATTTCCCTGCCTCCCTCTCCCACTCTCAGTGATTTGTATGTCTTCTTTTATAATTTCATGTTTACTTTTTTTGAAATTCATGAGTTATCACCTATCCAGTTGTGTGTTTCTCATTTCTGTAGCATCCTGCTGCTTTTCTATTTAGAATAGCCCTTTCAATATTTCTTTTAGCATGGGTTTAGTGTTGCTAACCTCCTGCAGCTTTTTTTTTGTCTGTGAAACTCTTTAATTCTCCTTCTATCATCAAGGATAGCCTTGCTGGATATAGTATCCTAGGCTGCATCTTTTTTTCATTCAGGGCTTTGACTATACCTTGCCACTCCCTTCTGGCCTGTAGTGTTTGTGTAGAGAAATCAGCTGAGAGCCTTATGGGGGTTCCCTTGTAACTTATCTTTGCTTTTCTCTTGCTGCCTTTAGAATCATTTCTTTATCCTTGACTCTGGCCATCTTGATTATGATATGTCTTGGTGAGGGTCTATTTGGGTTCTTCCTGTTTGGGACCCTCTGAGCTTCCTGTAGTTGGATATCTGATTCCTTCTTTAAGTTTGGGAAGTTTTCAGTCATGATTTCTTCAAAAACTTTTTCAATCCCCTTTGATCTTTCTTCTCCTTCTGGGACCCCTATTATGTGAAGATTGGGACGCTTTGTATTATCCCATAGGTCCCTTATGATATTTTCATTATTTTTTATTTGCTTCTCTTGTAGGTCTTCTGAATGGGTGCTTTCTATTGCCCTTTCTTCTAGATCACTAATTCGTTCCTCTGCATTATCTAATCGGCTTTGCACAGCTATTAGATCATTCCTCATCTCTGTCAATGTGTTTACCCATTCTACTTGGCTCTTCTTTATAGCTTCAATTTCATTTTTGACATATTATATATCACTAAACACTATCTCTTTTAATTCCTTCAGCAATTGGATCACTCCTTTTTTGAAATCTTGATCTAGTAGGCTATCAATGTCTATATCATTGATCTTTCTTTCAGGGGATTTCTCTTGTTCTTTTAATTGGGAAAGGTTTTTCTGCTTCTTCATCTTGCTCATAACTATTTGGCACTGTGGTTTATGGAGTATCAGTTGTTTATTTTGGTCCTTAAGTATTTTATCTATCTGATGCCTATTTAGGAATAAAACTTAGGAAAAAAGAAAAAAAAATAAGAGAGAGAGAGAAATAATTTTAAAAGAAGGGAGACAGAGGGTATGAAAACAGTCTATAATGAATAATAGAAGAGTGAGTAGAAGCAGAGTATTATTCGGGTTTAGACGTCCTTTTAAAACCTTTACAAAAAAGTGGGGGTTAGATGAATAGATGTATTTGAAACCTGTGTGTATTCAATAGCAGGACATCAAAACCCAAGAGAAATAGAAATGAATTAAGAAGTAAAGATTAAGAGAGTAATAGAAAATAGAACAGGAAAAAACAGATTTAAAAAAAAAAGGGGGGGTTGTTGGTGTTCTTCTGGAGTCTGTGTGCTTTTAATGTGAAGTCTTTCTGTCTTTGTCCTGTTTTGGAAGCTCAGCTTGCTGTTTTCAGAGGCCCTCCGTTGGCGCCCTCTTCTGTGCTGCTCCCAGCACCTGTCAGCAAGCAGATCACGCCTCCTCCTAACACTGGGTCAGGTGCAGCTCTCTGCTGTGGGCGGGCGGGCTGCTGCCCCTCTGGATGCCGCAGTCAGATGTTGCAGACTGGCCCGGTGGGAGGGCGGGTCGTGCCCCCTCCCACCACTTCGGTCAGGGGCTGTGTTCCTGCCCGAAATGCAGGGGGCCGCTCTCCCTCTACCTGCACCACCGATCGTTCCGCTGCTCTTTGCGTCTGCGCGCTCTGCCCTGGTCGGCACTCTGAGGGTGGTCTCGGGGAAGTCAGAGGGACAGCCCTGTCCCTGCTCTGAGCCAAAACCCAGCTCCTTGTTTGTCTTTGTGGAGCAAGTTCTCTGAGGGACCAGGATGGAAGGATCCTATCTGCCCTGGGCTGCAGGCCAGTCTCATTCTGGCCTTGGAAGCTGCTAAGCCCTTCGGTGCGGATGCAGGTTTCACCCCCACCCCCACCTGAGTGCAAAGCATGGAGGATATGGTGGCTGTGCCTGAGCCCCACCTTTCTTCCCCCAAAAACTTTCCGTGGGTGTTCAGGGATGGGGGTGTGCACCCTTCCCCCGAGAGCACATCAACCTTGCTGTTTTATGAAGGGCCCAGGTTGTTCTGACCTTTGCACCCACAGCCACGGCATGCAGCCCCTTGCGTTCCCCCGGGGCTGCCTCCATGCAGCAACTTCCGTCCTCCACCCGGCTCGTGCAGCCTGGCCCTGACCGCCACGGACGTCCCGCATCACAGGCTGGGTGTTGGGGGGACGCTCTGTGCCCGTTTAACTTAGTTATGTTAGTCAAGGGCTGCTCTGTACAGATCCGAGCCTCGGGGGATCCCCCTCCATCCCACTGGCCTCTCAGTTGGAGAGGGAAGACCCAGCGAGCCAGCACCAGTCCTCCTTTGCCGTTCCCTCACCGCAGGACCCGTTCCACGCTGCTTTGCCTTTTGTTCTTTCTATTTTCTTTTTCTCCTACAAGTGTTTTGGTGTCTATCTTTTGAAGACGGCGATGTTCTGTCTGAGTTGCACAGGTGCTCTGGTTGGCTGAGTGGGTCTGCAGATGTGGGTCTTGGTGTATGTGTGGGAGAGGGTGACCTGCGAGTGTCCTTCTACTCCGCCATCTTCCACATTCCCCCAAAGTTTCTTTTCAGCTGGAAACTACATTACATATATATATATATATGGGGAGGTACAAGTTCCAACTCGCTTTTACAGTGAAAACTGCAGGAAGATCAAACCGGCACTAGGAAACTGTGTGAGAAACATGAGAGTGTTTCTCCTGCAAACCGTTCCCTTTGTGCTACATGAACGAACATATCTCACATGCTCAATTCTGAGAGATAAGTGTGTGTGAAAGACATACTTCACCTAGCTTGTTGGGAATACATAGTTTCTTATCAGTTGGAAATAACAATACATACATATATACGGGTAGGTACTAGCTCCAACTTGGATTTACAGAGAAAACTGCAGGAACTTCAAACTGGTAGTAGTAAACAGACTAAGAAATGAGATTAAGGGTATCCCCTGCAACCCGTTCCCTTTCTGCTAGATGAACGAACGTCTCTCCACATGCTCAATACTGAGAGATAAGTGTGTGTAAAAGCCATAATTCACCTAGCATCTTTGGAACACAAAGATTCTCTTCATTTGGCAACTACACTGCATACATATACATTGGCAGGTAGTAGATCCAACTCTGTTTTACAATGAATACTGCAGGAACTTCAAACTGGCATTAGGAAAAAGATGGAGAAACCAGAGTAATTGTTTCAACTGCCAAAATTTCTCTTTGTGCTAGATGAACGAACATCTCTCCATATGCTCAGTTCTGAGAGATAATTGTGTGTGAAAGTCTTCCCTCACATAAATTGGTGGGAACACAAATTTTATTTTCAGTTGGAAACTACACAACATACATGTATATGGGCAGGTACAATCTCCAAGTCGGTTTTACAGTGAAAACTGCAGGAATTTCATACCAGTACTAGGAAACATACTAAGAAAGTAGTGTATTACTCCTGCAAAATTTTCCCTTTGTGCTAGATGAACAAACATCTCTCCACATGCTCAGTTCTGAGAGATAAGTGTTTGTGAATGCCATACTTCACCCAGCTTGTTTGGAACACAAAGTTTCATTTAACTTGGAAACTATAATACATAATTGTATAAGGGCAGGTAGTAGCTCCAAAACGGATTTGCAGTGAAAACTGCAAGCAATTTAAACTGGTACAAGGAAAGAAACTGAGAAACTGGAGAAAGTGTTTCTCCTGCAAAGCATTCCATTTGTGCTTGATGAAAGAACGTCTCTCCTCATGCCCAGATTTGAGAAACAATATGTGAGAAAGCCATCTTTCACATACCTTGTGAGGAACACAAATTTCCTTTTCAGTTGGAAACTACAATACATATATATATATGGGGAGGTACAAGCTCCAACTTTGTTTTACAGTGAAAACTGCAGGAATTTCAAACCGGCACTAGGAAACACAGCAAGAAACTAGATTAAGTATTTCTCATGCAACCAGTTCACTTTGTGCTAGATGAAAGAAAGTCTCTCCACATGCTCAGTTCTGAAAGATAATTGTGTATAAAAGCCTTCCTTCACCTAGCTTGTTGGGAATACTAAGTTTCTCTTCATTTGGAAACTGCACTACTTACAGATATATGGCCAGCTACTAGCTCCAATTCGAATATACAGTGAAAAAAGCAGGTACTTCAAACCGGCAGTAGGAAACACTGAGAAAACAAAGTATGTTCTTATCCAGCAACCCGTTCCATTTGTGCTAGATAAACGAAAGTCTCACCACATGCTCATTTCTGAGAGATAATTGGGGGTGAAAGACGTCATTCAACTAGCTTGTAACGAACACAAGGTTTTTATTAAGTGGAAAATTCACTACACATATATATATGTGTAGGTGCTAGCTCCAACACGGTTTTACAGAGAAAATTGCAGGAACTTCATACCGGCCCTAGGAAACAGACTGAGAAACCAGAGTAAGTGTTTCTCCTGCATCCCGTTCCTTTTCTGCTGGATGAACAAACGTCTCTCCTCATGCACAGTTCTCATAGATAATTGTGTGTGAAGCCTTCCTTTAACTAGATTGTTGGGAACACAAAGTTTCTATTCAGATGTAAACTACACTACATATATATATATATGGGCAGTTACTAGCTCCAACTCGGTTTTACAGTGAACACTGCACTAAATTCAAACCGGCAGAAGGAAAGAATCACAGAAACCAAAGTAAGTGTTTCTCCTGCAACACGTTCCATTTTTGTTAGATGAATGAAAGTCTCTCCACATGCTCAGTTCTGAGAAATACGTGTGTGAGGAAGCCGTCTTTCACCTAGCTTGCCTGGAACACAAATTTTCTTTCAGTTGGAAATTACATTACATATATATATATAGGCAGGTAAAAGCTCCAACTCTATTTCACAGTGAGAAATTCAGGAATTTCAAACCATCACAAGGAAACAGACTGAGAATCCAGAGTAAGTGTTTCCCTGCAACCCTTTCCATTTGAGCTAGATGAACAAAAGTCACTCCACATGCTCATTTCTGAGCGATAAGTGTGTGTGAAATACATCCTTAAACTAGCTTGTAAGGAACACAAAGTATCTCTTCAATTGGTATCTACATTACATACATATATACGGGCAGTTTGTAGTTCCAACACTGTTTTACACTGAAAACTGCAGGAACATCAAACTGGCATTAGGAAACAGCCTGATAAACCAGAGTAAGTGTTTCACCTGCAACCCGTTCCATTTGTGATAGATGAATGAACATCTCTCCTCATGCTCAGTTCTCAGAGATAGTTGTGAGTGAAAGCCAAACTTCACGTATCTTGTTCGGAATACAAAGTTTCTTTCCAGTTGGAAACTACATTACATACATATATATGGGGCGGTACTAGCTCCAACTCGGTTTCACAGGGAAAACTGCAGGGACTTCAAACTGGCACTAGGAAACAGACTGAGAATACAGAGTAAGCATTTCTCCTACAACTCGTTCCCGTTGTGCTAGATGAATGAACATCTCTAAACATGCTCAGTTCTGAGACATAAGTGTGGGTGAAAACCATCCTTCAAGTAGCATGTTGGGAACACAAAATTTCTTTTCATTTCAAAACTGCACTACATAAATATATATGGGCATGTACAAGCTACAACTCTGATTTATTGTGAAAACTGCAGGAATTTCAAACAGGCACTAGGAAACACACTGAGAAACCATAGTAAGTATTTCACCTGCAACCCATTCTTTTTGTGCTAGATGAACGAACGTCACACCACATGATAAGTTGTGAGAGATAAGTTTGTGTCAAAGCCTTCCTTCACCTAGCTTGTTGGAAAAACTAAGTTCCTTTTCAGATGGAAACTACAATACATACTGATATATGTTCGGGTCTAGGTCCAAATCTAAGTAGCAGTGAATAATGCAGGTAATTTAAACCAGCAGTAGGAAACAGACTGAGAAATCAAAATAAGTTTTTACACTGCAACCCGTTCCATTTTTGCTAGATAAAAGAACAGATCTCCATATGCTCTTTTCTGAGAGATAATTGTGTGTCAAAGTCATCCTTCAAATATCTTGTTGGGAACACAAATTTTATTTTCAGCGGAAAATACACTACATAAGTATATATGGGTAGGTACAAGCTTCAAATCTGTTTTACACTGAAAATTGCAGGTAATTCAAACCGGCACTAGGAAACAGACTGAGAAATCATAGTAATTTTTTCTCCTACAAAACGTTCCCTTTGTGCTAGATGAACGAACGTCTCTCCACATTCTAGGTTCTGAGATATAGGTGAGAGAGAAAGCCGCCCTTAACTTGTTCATAACACATAGATTCATTTCACTTGGAAACTACACTGCATATATATATATGAGCAGATACTAGCTCGAACTCGGTTTTACAGTGATAACTGCAGGAATTTCAAACCGGCATTAGGAAACACACTGAGAAACCACAGTAATTATTTCTACTGCAACATGTTCCCTTTGTGCTAAATGAATGAACGTCCTTTCTCATGCTCATTTTTGTGATCTAAGTGTGTCAAAGCCTTCCTTCACTTAGCTTGTTGGGAAAAGAAAGTCTCTTTAAAGTTGGAAACTATACTACATACATATATATGAAAGGGTACTAGCTCCAAATTGGTTTTACAGTGAAACCTGCAGGAACTTCAAACCGGCAATAGAAAACAGACTGAGAAAACCGAGTAAGTGTTTCTCCTGAAAACCGTTCCCTTTCTGATAGATGAACGAACGTCTCTCCACATGCTCAGTTGTGAGAGATAGGTGTGTGTGAAAGCTGAACTTCACCAAGCTTCTTGGGAACACAAAGTTTCTTTTCAGTTTGAAATTACACTACATATATGTACATTTTGTGGTAGTAGCTCCAACACTGTTTTACACTGAAACCTGCAGGAACTTCAAACTGGCACTAGGAAAAAAACTAAGAAACCAAAGTAAGAGTTTCTCCTACAAGCCTTCCCCAATGTGCTAGATGAACGAAAGTGTCTCCACATGATCAGGTCTTTGAAAAAACGTGTGTGTGAAAGCCGTCTTTCACATAGCTTGTGGGGAACACAAATTTTCTTTTCAGGTGGACACTACATTACATACTTATATATGGGGAGGTAGTAGATCCAACTCGGTTTTACAGTGAAAGTTGCATGAACTTCAAAACGGCACTAGGAAACAGTCTGCAAAACCAGAGTATATGTTCCAACTGCAACCCATTCCCTTTAAGGTAGATGAAAGAACTTCTTTCCACATGCTATATTCCAAGATATAAGTGTGTATGAAAGACATAGTTCACCTATCTTTTTGGGAACACAAAATTTCTTTTCAGTTTCAAACTACAGTACGTACATATATGAAGTGAAGTAATATCTCCAACTCAGTTATACAGTGAAAACTGCTTGAACTTCAAACTGGCACTATGGAAAAGTCTGAGAAACCAGTGTAAGTTTTTGTCCTGCAACCAGTTCCTGTTAAGGTAGATGAACGAACGTCTCTGCACATGCTCAGTTCTGAGAGATAAGTGTGTGTTAAACCTGTCCTTCACATAGCTTGTTGAGAAGACAAAGCTCCTTTTCAGTTGGAAAGTAGACAACAATCTTATATATAGGTTAGTACTAGCTAAAACACGGTTTTTATTGTGAAAATTGCATGAACTCAAACCAGCTTTAGGAAATAGCCTGAGAATTCAGATTAAGTGTTTGTCCTGAAATCCGTTCTGATTATATTAGATGAACGAACTTCTCTCCACATGCTCAGTTCAGAGAGATAAGTGTGTGTGAAAGCCGTCCTTCACCTAGCTTGTTTGGAACACAAAATTCTTTTCATCAGCAAATTACACTACTTACATATATATAGGGAGGTACTAACTCTAACAGTGTTTTAAAATGAAAAATGCATGAACTTCATAACGGCACTAGGAAACAGACTCAGAAAACAGAGTAAGTTTTATCCTGCAAACCGTTCTCTTTGTGAAAATAGAATGAAAGTCTCCCCGTATGCTCATTTCTGTGAGATAAGTGTGTGTGAAAGCCTTCCTTCACCTAGCTTGTTGGGAACACAAAGTTTCTTTTCAGTTGCAAACTACACTCCATACATATATATGGGGAGGTACAAGCTCCAACTCGGTTTTACATTGAAAACTGCATGAACTTCAAAAAATCTGTAGAAAGCAGTGTGAGAAACCAGAGTAATTGTTTCTCCTGAAAACCATTCCGTGTGTACTTGATGAACGAAAGTCTCTGCACATGCTCAGTTCTGAGAGAAAAATGTGTGTGAATCCCATCTTTAACCTAGCTTGTTGTGAACACAAAGTTCCTTTTCATTTGGAAACTACACTACACACATTCATATATTTAGGGAAATACTAGCTCCAACATGGTATTACATTAAACACTGTATGAACTTCAAAATGGCAGTAGGAAACAGCCTGAGAGACCAGAGTAAGTGTTTCTCTGAAACCCATTCCCTTTGAACTAGATGAATAAACCTCTCTCCACATGCTCTGTACTGAGAGATAAGTGTGTGTGAAAGCCGTCCTTCACATACCTTGTTGGGAAGACAAAGTTTCTTTTCAGAATGAAACTACATTACATACATATATATATATATATGTGTTGTTAATTCCTACAACTAGATTTTTATAGTGAAAACTGCATGGACTTCAAACCGGCACGTGGAAACAGTCTGAGAACCATAGTAAGTGTTTGTCCTGAAACCCTTTCCGTTTCTATTAGATGAACAAACGTCTCTCCGCATGCACAGTTCATTAAGATAATTGGGTGTGAAAGCCGTCCTTCACGTAGCTTGTTGGGAACACAAAGTTTATTTTCAGTTGGAAACTACACTACATACATACATATATATAGGAAAGTACTAACTAAAACTCGGTTTTACAGATAAAACTGCATGAACTTTAAACCAGCACTAAGAAAATTTGGGAAACCAGAGTAAGTGTTCCTATGGCAACCCGTTCCGTTTAAGGTAAATGAAATAATTTCTCTCCTCATTCTGAGTTCTGAGTTATAAATGTGTGTGAAAGACTTCCTCCAACTAGCTTTTAAGGACCACAAAGTTTCGTTTCAATTGGAAACAACACTATGTACATGTATATAGGGAGTTACTAGCTCCAACTCATTTTATAGTGAAAACTTCATGAACTTCAAACCAGCACTTATTAACAGTCTCAGAAAAATGTAAGTTTTACACTGCAACCCTTTCTCTTTGTGAAAAATGAATGAAAGTCTGTCCAAATGCTCAGATCTGAGAGAAAAGATTGTGTATGAAAGCCATATTTCACCTAGCTTTTTAGGAACCCAAAGTTTCTTTTCAGTTCGATACTACACTCCATACATAAATTTATATTGGGAATTAATAGGTCTATCTCTGTTTTACATTGAAACTGCATGAATTTGAAACTGGCACTAGGAACCTGACTTAGAAACCAGAGTAAATGTTTCTCCTAAAACCCGATCCCTTTGTACTAGATGAACGAAGGTCTCAACCCATGCTCAGTTATGAGAGATAATTGTGTGTGAAAGCCGTCCTTAACCTAGCTTTTGGGAGCAAAAAGTTCCTTTTCAGTTGGTAACTACATTATATACATACATATATATATGGTAGTACTAGCTCCAACTAGGTTTTACAATGAAAACTGCATGAATTTCTATCTGACACTTGGAAACAGACTCAGAAAATAGAGTAAGTTTTATCCTTCCAACTCTTCTCTTTGTGAAAGGTGAACGAACATCTCTCCACATGCTCATTTCTGAGAGATATGTGTGTGTGAAAGCCGTCCTTCGCCTATCTTTTTGGGAATGCAAAGTTTATTTTCAGTTGGAAACTACACTACATAAATATATATTGGGTGGTTCTAGCACCAAATTTGTTTTCCAGTGATAACTGCATGAACTTCAAACCGGTGGTAGGAAACAGTCTGAGAAACTAGAGTAAGTGTTTGTCCTGGAATCTGTTCTGCTTGTACTAGAAGAATGGTCATCTCTCCACATGCACTGTTCAGATAATAAATGTGTGTGAAACCGTCCTCCAACTAGCTTGTTTTGAACACAAATTTTCTTCTCAGTTGGAAACTACACTACATACATATATATAGGGAGTTACTTGCTCCAAATGGGTTTTACAGTGAAAACTGCATGAAATTCAAATTAGCACTAGGAAACAGACTGAAATCCAGAGTAACTGTTTCTCCTTAAAACCCTTCAAATTGTAGTAGATGAACGACAGTCTCTCCACATGTTCAGTTCTGAGAGGTGTGTGTGTGGAAGCCGTACATCACCTAGCTTTTTGGGAACACAAAGTTTCTTTCCAGTTGGTAACTACAATACATATATATATATATGGGGAGGTACAACCTCCAACTCGGTTTTACATTGAAAACTGCATGAAATTCAAAGTGGCACTAGGAATAGTCTGAGAAACCAGAGTAAGTGTTCCTACTGCAACATGTTATTATAAGGTAGATGAAAGAACTTCTCTCCACGTACTCAGTTCTGAGAGATAACTGTGTGTGAAAGCCGTCCATCACATATCTTTTTAGGAAGAGAAATATTATTTTCAGTTGGAAACTACACTACATACTTATGTATAGTGATGTAGTAGCTCCATCTCTGTTTTACAGTGAAAACTTTATGAACTTCCAACCTTCTCTAGGAAACAGAGAATCCAGAGAAATTGTTTATCCTGCCACCCATTCCCTATAAGCTAGATGAACGAATGTCTCTCCACATGCTCAGTTCTGAGGGAAAAGTGTGTGTGAAAGCCACCCATCATCTAGCTTGTTGGGAACACAAAGTCTTTTCAGTTGAAGACTTTACTACTTACATACATATATATAGTGGAGTACTATCTCCAAAAGGATTTTACATTGAAAACTGCATGAACTTATACCAGGAACTACAAAACAGACTGAGAAACCAGAGTAAATATTTCTAATGAAAACAGTTCCCTTTGTACTAGATGAATGAACGTCTCTCCACATGCTCAGGTCTGAGAGATAAGTGTGTGTGAGACATCCTTCACATATCTTCTTGGGAACACAAAGTTTCTTTTCAGTTAGAAACTACACTGCATACATAAATAAGGGGTGGTACTACCTCCAACTAAGTTTTACATGAAAAATTTCATGTATGTTATACTGGCACTAGGAAACATACTGAGAAACCAGAGTAAGTGTTTCTCCTGAAAACCGATCCCTTTTTAGTTGATGAATGAACGTCTTTCCACATGCTCATTTCTAAGAGATAAGTTTGTGTGTAAGCCATCTTTTACCTAGCTTTTGGGGAATAGAAAATATCTTTTAGTTGGAAAATACACAACATACCTATATCTCTGTTAGTACTAGCTGCAACTCGGTTTGTTTAATGAAAACTGCATGGACTTCAAACCGGCCCTAGGAAACAGCCTGACAAACCAGAGTAAGTGTTTGTCCTGAAACTCGTTCTGTTTGTACAAGATGAATGAACGTCACTACACATGATCAGTTCAGAGAGATAAGTGAGTGTGAAAGCCATCCTACACATAGCTATTTAGGAACACAAAGATTCTTTTCTGTTGGAAACAACACAACGTACATATATATAGGGAGGTACTAGCTCCAACACGGTTTTACAGGGAAAACTGCATTAACTTCATACCGACATTAGGAAACAGACTGAGAAAACTGAGAAAATGTTTCTCCTGCATCCAGTTCCCTTTGTGCTAGATGAACGAAAGTTTCTTCACATGCACATTTCGGAGAGATTAGTGTGTGTGAAAGCCGTCCTTCACCTAGGTTTTTGGGAACACAAAGTTCTATTCAGTTGGAAACAACACTACGTACATATATATAGGGAGGACCTAGTTCCAACTTGGTTTTACAATTGAAACTGCATGAAATTCAAACCGGCACTAGTAAACAGACTCTGAAAACAGAGTAAGATTTACCCCACAACCCATTCTCATTGTGAAAAATGAATGAAATTATCCCTAAGTGATCAGTTCTGAGAGAAAAGGGAGTGTGTGAATGCCGTCCTTCACCGAGCTGGTATGGAACACAGTTTCTTTTCAGTCCGAAGGTACACTTCATACATACATATATATAGGGAAGTACTAGCTCTATCTATATTTTACAATGAAAGCTGCATGAACTTCACACTGGCACTAGGAACTGACTTAGAAACCACAGTAAATGTTTCTCCTAAAACCGATACATTTGTACAGATTAACGAATGCCTCACCACATGCTCAGTTCTGAGAGATAAGTGTTTGTGAAAGCTGTCCTTCACCTAGCTTGTTGGGAACACAAATTTCCTTTGCAGTTGTATACTACACAGCATATATACATATATATAGGGATGTACTAGCTCCAACTCTGTTTTAAATTTAAAACTGCATGAACTTCTAACCGGCACTAGGAGAAATTCTGAGAAACCAGAGTACTTGTTCCTACTGCATGAAGTTCATTATAATTTAGATGAAAGGACTTCTTTCCACGTGCTTATTTCTGAGAGATAAGTGTGTGTGAAAGCCGTCCATCACACAAATTTTTAGGAACACAAACATTCTTTTCAGTTGGAAATTACACTACATATATATATAGTGAGGCACTAGCTCCAACTCAGCTTTAGAGTGAATACTGCAAGAACTTATAACCGGAACAAGGAAACAGACTGAGAAACCAGAAAAGTGTTTCTCCTGAAACCCGTTCTGTTTGTACTTGATGAATGAGCATCTCTCCACATGCTCAGTTCTGATAGATAAGTGTGTGTGAAAGCCGTCCCTGAACTAGCATGTTGGGAACACAAAGTTTCTTTTAAGTTGGAAACTACACTACATAAATACATATATAAATGGAAGTATTAGTTCAAAATCAGTTTTACATTGAAAATGGCATGAACTTCCTATCGGCACTTGGAAACATTCTGAGAAACCAGAGAAATTGTTTCTCCTGAAAACCATTCCATTTGAACTACATGAACGAACGTCTCTACACATGCTCATTTTTGAGAGATAAGTGTGTGTGAAAGCCATCCATGACCTAGCTTGTTGGCAATAAAAAATTTCGTTTCCTTTGGTAACTACACTACATACATATTTATTGGGAGGTACTAGCTCCATCTCGGTTTTACAGTGAAAACTACATGAACTTCAAACCGGCAATAGAAAACAGTCTCAGAAAAAACATTGTAAGTTTTCACCTGCAACCCGTTCCTATTAAGTTAGTTGAATGAACGTCTCTCCACAAGCTCAGTTCTGAGAGATAAGTGTGTGTGAATGCCGTACTTAATCCTCATTTTTGGGAACACAAAGTTTCTTTTAATTTGAAACTACACTACTTACATATGTATATACATATATGTGGTGGTACCAGTTCCAACTCGGTTTTAAAGTGAAAACTGCATGAACTTCAAACAGGCAGTAGGAAACTGACTGAGAAACCAGAGTAATTTTTCTCCTGAAACCTGTTCCATTTGTGCTGGATGAATGAACGTCTCTCCACATGCTCAGTTCTGAGAGATAGGTGTGTGTGAAAGCCGTCCTTCATCTAACTTGTTTGGAACACAAAGTATCTTTTAAGTTGGGAACTACAATACATACATATATATAGGGAGGTTCTAGCTCCAATTATGTATTACAGTGAAAACTGCATGAATTTCAAACCGCAACTTGCAAACAGTCTCAGAAACTATAGTAAGTGTTTTCCTGCCAACCGTTCCCATTGTACTTGATGAATGAACACCTCTCGTCTTGCTCAGTTCTGAGGGATAACTGTGTGAAATCCATCCTTCACTAGCTTGTTGGGAACACAAAGTTTCTTTTAAATTGGAAGCTACACTACATACACATATAAGGTGAGGAAATTTTCCCGACTCAGTTTCACAGTGAAAACTGCATGAACTTCAAACTGGCACTAGGAAGCAGACTGTGAACCAAAGTAAGTGTTTCTCCTGCAACACTTTCCCTTTGCTCTAGATGAACGAACGTCTCTCCACTTGCTCAGTTCTGAGAGTTAACTGTTTGTGAAAGCCGTCCTTCACCTAGCTTGTTGGTAACACATATTTTCATTTCCTTTGGAAAGTACACTACTTACATATGTAATTTTAGCTACTAGCTCCATCTCGGTTTAACAGTGAAAACCACATGAACTTCAAACCAGCACTAGGAAGCAGACTGAGAATCCAGAGTATGTGTTTCCCCTGCAACACGTTGCACTTTGTTAAAGGAATGAACTTGTCACCACATGCTCAGTTCTGAGAGATAAGTCTGTGTGAAAGCCGTATTTCAACTATCTTTTTGGGAACACAAAATTTCTTTTAACTTTGAAGCTACACTGCATACATATATATGGGGATGTACTAGTTCCAACTCGCTTTTACAGTGAAAACTGCACGGACTTCAAACCGGCACTAGGAAAATTTCTGAAAAACCAGGGTATTTGTTTGTCCTGAATCCCATTCCATTTGTACTACATGAATGAACGTATCTCCACGTGCCCTGTTCAGAGAGATAAGTCTGTGTGAAAGCCATCCTTCAACTAGCTTGTTGGGAACACAAAGTACCTTTTATGGTTTAAACTACACAACATACATATATAAGGGGAAGTACTTGCTCCAACTCTGTTTTACACTAAAAACTGCATGAACTTCAAACCTGCAATAGGAAACAGATTGAGAATCCATAATTATTGTTTCTCCTGAAACCTTTGCAGTTTGGAGTCAATGAACGTAATTCTCTCCACATGCTCATATCTGAGTGTTAAGTGTGTGTGAAAGCAGTCTTTCAACTAGCTTTTTGGTAACACAAAGTTTTTTTCAGTTGGAAACTAAACTACCTACATACATATAAAAAGGGATGTACTAGCTCCAAGTCAGTTTTACGGTGAAAACTGCATGTATTACATTCCAGTACAAGGAAACTGACCGAGATACCAGAGTAAATGTTTCTACTGCAGCCCGTTCCCTTTGTGGAAGATGAAATAACGTCTCTCAACATGCTCAGTTCTAACAGATAAGAGTGTGTGAAAGCCGTCTTTCACCTTGCTGTTGGGAACACAAAGTTTCCTTTAATTTGGAAGCTACACTACATACATTATAAGGGGAGGTACCAGCTCCACCTCGGTTTTACTGGGAAAACTGCTTGAACTTCAAACAGGCACTTGGAAACTGACTGAGAAACCAGTGTATGTGTTTCTCCTACAAACAGTTGCGTTTGTGCTAGATGAATGAACGTTTTCCACATGCTCAGTTCTGAGAGACAATTGTTTGTGAAAGCCGTCTTTCCCCTTCCTTGCTGGGAACACAAATTTTCTATTAAGCAGGAAACTACACTTCATACATATATATGGGGACGTACTAACTCCAACTCTGTTTTACAGTGAAAACTGCATGAAATTCAAGCCAGCACTAGGAAGCAGACTGAAAAACCAGAGTAATTGTTTCTCTTGCAACCCGTTGCCTTTGTGCTAGATGAACGAACTTCTCTCCACTTGCTCAGTTCTGAGATTTAAGTGTGTGTGAAAGCCGTCATTCACCTAGCTTGTTGGGAACACAAAGTTTCATTTCATTTGGAAACTACCCTACATACATATATATGGGGATGTTTTAGCTCCCAATCGCTTTTATAGTGAAAAATGAATGAACTTCTTACTGGCACTAGAAAACATTCTGAGAAACCATAGTAAGTGTTTTCCCCTGCAAACCATTCCCTTTGTGCCAGATAAACGAAAGTCTTTCCACATGATCTGTTCTGAGATAAAATTCTGTGTGAAAGCCGTCATTCACCTACCTTGCTGGGAACACAAATTTTCTATTAAGTGGGAAACTACACTACATACATATATATGATACTAACTCCAACTCGAGTTTACAGTGAAAACTGCATGAACTTCAAACTGTCTCTAGGAAGCAGACTGAGAAACCAGAGTAATTGTTTCTCATGCAACCCATTGCCTTTGTGCTAGATGAATGAACTTGTCTCTACATGCTCATTTCTGACAGATAAGTGTGCGTGAAAGCCTTCCTTCACCTACCTTGTTGGGAACACAAATTTTTTTCATTTGGAATCTACACTACATATATATATATGGGGAAGCGCTATCTCCAAATTGGTTTTACATTGAAAACTGCATGAACTTCAAACCGGCACTAGGAAACAGTCTGGTAGACCAGAGTAATTATTCCTACTGCAACCCAACACATTTGTGCTAGATGAACAAAAGTCTTTCCACATGTTCAGTTCTGAGAGATGTGTGTGTGAAAGCTGTCCTTCACCTATATTGTTGGGAACACAAAGTTTCTTTTAAGTTGGAAACTACACTACATACTTATATATAGTGAGATTCTAGCTCCAACCCAGTTTTACATTGAAAACTGCATGAATTTCAAACCGGCACAAGGAAACAGTCTCAGAAACTAGAGTTAGTGTTTCTCCTGCCAGATTTTCCCTTTGTGTTAGATGAACGAACGTCTCTCCTCTTGCTCAATTCTGAGAGATAATTGTGTGTGAACACAGCCTTCACCTAGCTTGTTGGGAACACAAAGTTTCTTTTCAGTTGGAAACTACACTACACGAATTTATAAGGGGGGGTACTAGCTCCAAACCGGTTTTACTGTGAAAACTGCATGAACTTCAAAACAGCACTAGGAATCAGACTGAGAAACCAGAGTTACTCTTTCTACTGCATCCCATTCCCTTTAACCTAGATATCGAACTTCTCTCCACATGCTCAATTCTCCCAGTTAATTGTGTGTGACAACCGTAATCCTTTTATCTTCTTGGGGACACAAACTTTCTTTTAATTAAGGAAGTACTATACATACATTTATATGGGGAAGTACTCACTTCAACCCGCTTTTAATGTGAAAACAGCATGAACTTCAAACCGGCCCTAGGAAACATTCTGGGAAGCCAGAGTAAGTGTTTCTATTGCAACCCATTCCCTTTACCCTAGATGCACGAACCTCTCTCCACATTCTCAATTCTGAGATTTAAGTGTGTGTGAAAGCTGGCAAACATCTAGCTTTTTGCGAGAACACACTTTCTTTTCATTTGGAAACTACAGTACATTGATTCATATGGGAAGGTTCTAACTTTAACATGGTTTTACAGAAAATAATGCATGAACATCAAACCGGCACAAGGAAACATACTGAGAAACCAGATTAAGTGTTTATACTGCATCCCAATTCCTTTAATCTTTATGAACGAACTTTTCTACAAATACTCAATACTGAGAGATAAGTGGGTGAGAAAGCCTTCAACCATCTACATTTTTGGGAAAACACAGATACTTTTCAGTGGGAAAATACACAACATATATATATATGGTGACGTCCTAGCTACAACTCTCTTTTACAATGAATACTGCATGAATATCAAACCAGAACTAGGAAAAATACTGAGAAACCAGGGTAAATGTTTCTACTGCAACCCATTCCCTTTAAACCTGATGAACGAACTTCTCAACAAATGATCAATTCTTAGATTAAAATGTGTGTGAAAACCGACAACCATGTAGCCGTTTGGGAACACACACTTTCTTTTAAGTGGGAAACTACACTACATTCATATATACGGTGAGGTATTAGCTCCAACACTTTTTTACAGTGGAAACTGCATGTACTTCAAACCGGCACTAGGAAACATACCAAGAAACCAGAGTAAGTGTTTTTACTACAACCCATTCCCTTTAACAAGATGAACAAACATCTCTCCATATGCTTATTTCTGAGAGTTAACTGTGTTTGAAAGCCGTCAATCATATAGTTTCTTGGGAGGACACACATTCTTTTCATTGGGTAACAACACTACACACATATATATGGGGAGATTTTAACCCCAATACGCTTTAACAGCAAAAAATGCAAGAACTTCCAAAAGGCACTAAGAAACATACTGAGAAACAAGAGAAATTGTTTCTACTGCAACCCATTCCCTTTAAGCTAGATGAACGAGCTTCTCCCCACATGCTCAATTCTGACAGTTAAGTATGTGTGACAGCTGTAAACCATCTAGACTCTTGGGGATACACACTTTATTTTAAGTAGGGAACAAGTCTACATACATATATATGCAGAAGTACACGCTTCAACTCACTTTTAAGGTGAAAACACCACGAACTTCAAACCGGCACTAGAAAACATTCTGGGAAACCAGAGTAAGTGTTTCTAGAGCAACCAAATACCTTTAACCTATATGAGAGAACTTATCTCCAAATGATCAATTCTGATAATTAAGTTTGTGTGAAACCCGTCAATGATCTAGTTATTCGGAACACAGGGTTTCTTTTCAGTGCGAAACTACACTACAAAAAATATATGGTGAAGAACTAACTCCAAATCTCTTTTAGAGTGAAAACTGCATGAGCTTAAAACCAGCACTAGGAAACATACTGAGAAACCAGAGTAAGTTTTTCTACTGCAAACCATTTCCTTTAACCTAGATGAACGAAGGTCTCTCCACATGCTCATTTGTGACACTTAAGCGTGTGTGAAAGCTGTCAAAAATGTAGTTTTTTTGGAACACACACTTTCTTTTCAGTGGGTAAGTATACTACATACGTATACATGCAGAGGATTTATCTCCAACTGGTTTTTACAGTGAAAAATGCAAGAACTTCAAACCAACTCAAGGAAACATACTGAGAAACCACAGTAAATGTTTCTACTGCAAACCATTCCCTTTTAGCTTGATGAACGAACTTCTCTCTACATGCTCAACTGTGAGAGTTAAGTGTGTGAAAGCCATCAACTATCTAATTCTTGGGAACACAAACTTTATATTCATTAGGAAATGGCACTTCATATATTTATATGGGGTGGTAGTAGCAACAACTCGGTTTCACAGTTAAAACTGCATGAACGTCAAACCAGCACTAGGAAACAGACTGAGAAACCAGAGTAAGTGTTTCTACTGCAACCCATTCCCTTTAACCTAGATGAACGAACTTCTTTACAATTGCTCAATTCTGACAATAAAGTGTGTGAGAAAGCCGTCAACCATCTAGCCTTTTGGGAACACAAACTGCCTTTTCAGTGGGAAACTACACTACATACATATATTAAGTCAGGTACTAGCTGCAAATCTGTTTTATAGTGACAACTACATTAAATTCAAACAGGCACTAAGAAAAGTACTGTGAAACCAGAGTAAGTGTTTCTACTGCAACCCATTCCCTTTAATCTAGAAGAACAAACGTCTCTCCACATGCTCAATTCTGAGGGTTAAGTGAGTGTGAGAGCCGTCAACCATCTAGCTTCTTGGGAACACGCAGTTTCCTTTCAGTGGGAACATACACTACATACATATATATGAGGAGGTAGTAGCTCCAACTCGCTATTACAGTGAAAACTGCATGAACTTAAAACCAGCCCTAGGAAACATACTGAGAAACCAAAGGAAGTGTTTCAACTGCAACCCAATCTCTTAAACTTAGATGAACGAACTTCTCTGCAAATGCTCAATTTTGAGAGTTAAGTGTGTGTGTGAGAAAGGCGTCAACCATCTAGCTTCTTGGTAACACACAGTTTCTTTTCCATCAGAAACTACACTACATACATATATATGGGGAGGTACTAGCTCCAACTCTGTTTTACAGTGAAAACTGCATGAACTTCTATCCAGCACTAGGAAACATACTGAGAAAGAGACTAAGTGTTTGTACGGCAACCCATTCCCTTTAAGCTAGATGAATGAAATTCTTTCCACATGCTCAATTCTGAGATTAAGCATGTGTGAAAGCCATCAGTAATCTAGCTTCTAGGGAAAACAGACTTTCTTTTCAGTGGGAAACTACCATACATACATATATATGGAAAGTATTAGCTCCAACACAGTTTTACAGTGAAAACTGCATTAATTTCACACAGGCACTAGGAAACATAGTGAGAAACGAGAGTAACTGTTTCTACTTCAACCCATTCCCTTTATCCTATATGAACGTACTTCTCTCCACATGCTCAGTTCTGAGAGTTAAGTGAGTGTGAAAGCCGTCAATCATATAGCTTCTTAGGAACACACACTTTCCTTTCATTCAGAAACTGCAATTCATACATATATATGGGATAGTAGTAGCTACAACTCGGTTTCACAGATAAAGTTGTATGAACTTCAAACCGGCACTAGGAAACATACTAAGCAACCAGAGTAAGTTTTTCTACTGCAACCCATTCCCTTTAACCTAGATGAACGAACGTCTGTCCACATGCTCAATTCTGAGATTTAAGTGTGTGTGAAAGCCATCAACCATCTAGTTTCTTGGGAACACACACTTTCTTTCCATTGGGAAGCTACCCTACATACATATATATGGGGAGGTAATAGCTCCAGCTCGCTTTGACAGTGAGAACTGAATGAACTTCAAACAGGCACTAGGAAACATACTGAGAAACCAGAGTAAGTTTTTCTACTGTAGACCATTCCCTTTAAGCTAGATGAACGAACTTCTCTACAAATGCTCTGTTCTGAGAGTTAAGTGTTTGTGAAAGCTATCAACAATTAAGCTTTTTGGGAACACACTGTTGTTTTCAGTGGAAATCTACTTTACTTACATATATATGGAGGGGTTTTAACTCCAAATCGCTTTTATAGTGAAAACTGCAAGAACTTCAAATTGGCACTAGGAAAAATACTGAGAAACCCGAGTAAGTATTTCTACTGCAACCCATTCCTTTTAAGCTAGATGAACGAACGTCTCTCCACATGTTCTATTCTGAGGGTTAAGTGTGTGTGAAAGCCGTATTCCATCTATCTTCTTGGGAACAGACAGTTTCTTTTCAGTGGGAAACTACTCTACATACATATATATGGGGAAGTACTTGCTCCAACTAGCTTTTAAGGGGAAAAGAGCATGAACATCAAACCTGCAGTAGGATACATTCTGGGAAGCCAGAGCAGGTGTTCCTACTACACCCATTCCCTTTAACCTAGACAAGTGAATGTCTCTCCACGTGTTCAAATCTGAGATTTAATTGTGTGTGAAAGCTGTAAACCATATAGCTTCTTGGAAACACACACTTTCTTTTCAGTGGGAAACTACACTGCATACATATATATGGGGAGGCTTTAACTCCAACTCGCATTTACAGTGAAAACTGCATGAAATTCAAACCGGCACTAGGAAACATATTGAGAGACCAGAGTAAGTGTTTCTATTGCAAACCATTCCCTTTATGCTAGATGAATGAACTTCTCTACAAATGCACAATTCTGAGAGTTAAGTGTGTGTGAAAGCCGTCAAACATCCAGCTTTTTGGGAATACACAGCTGTTTTCAGTGGGAAACTATGCTACATACATACATATGGGGAGGATTTAACTCCAACTCTCTTTAACTGTGAAAACTGCAAGAACTTCAAACCAGCACTAGGAAACATACTGAGAAACCAGAGTAAGTGTTTCTACTGCAACCTATTCCCTTTAATGTAGATGAAAGGACTTCTATTCCACATGCTTAATTCTGAGATTTACGTGTGTGTTTAAGCCGTCAACCATCTAGCTTCTTGGGAACACAAATTTTCTTTTCAGTGGGAAACAACACTAAATACATATATATGGGGAGGTACTAGATGCAACTTGCTTTTACAGTGAAAACAGCATGAACTTCAAACCGGCACTTGGAAACATACTGAGAAAGCAGAGTAACGGTTCCTACTGCAACCTACTCCCTTTAAGCTAAATGAACGAACTTCTCTCCACATGCTCATTTCTGACAGTTAAGTGTGTGTGAAAGCCGACAACCATCTAGCTACTTGGGAACACACACTTTCTTTTCAGTATGAAACTACTCTATACGTATATATGGGGAAGAAGTAGCTCCAACTCACTATTAATGTGAAAAGAACATGAACATCAAACCGGCACTAGGAAACATTCTGGGAAACCAGAGTAAGTGTTTCTACTGCACCCATTCCCTTTAAGCTACATGAACGAACTTCTCTTCACATGCTCATTTCTGAGAGGCAAGTGTGTGTGAAAGCCGTCAACCATCTAGCTTTTTGGGAAAACACAGTTTCTTTTCAGTGGGAAACTACACTACATACATATATATGGTGAGGTACTAGCTTCAACTCTCTTTTACTGTGAAAATTGCAAGAAATTCAAGCCAGCACTAGGAAACAAACTGAGAAACCAGAGTAATTGCTTCAACTGCAACCCATTCCCTTTAACCTAGATGAACAAACTTCTCACCACATGCTCAATTCTGAGAGTTAAATGTGTGTGAAAGCCATCAATCATGTAGTTTCTTGGGAACACTTTCTTTTCAGTGGGTAAGTACACTACATACATTTATATGGGGAGGTTTTAACTCCAACTAGCATTTACAGTGAAAACTGCAAGAACTTCTAACTGGCACTAGGAAACATCCTGAGAAACCAAAGTGTTTCTACTGCAACCCATTCCCTTTAAGCTAGATGAACGAACGTCTGTCCACATGCTTAATTCTGAGAGTTAAGTGAGTGTTAAAGCCATAAAACACCTAGCTTGTTGGGAAAACACAGTTTCTTTTCAGTGGGAAACTACACTATATACATATATATGGGGAGGTATAAGCTGCAACTTTGTTTTACAGTGAAAACTTCATGAACTTCAAACCGGCACTAGGAAACATTTGGGGAAAGCAGAGTAAGTGTTTCTACTGCCCCCATTCCCTTTAAGCTACAGGAACGAACTTCTCTCCCCATGCACAATTCTGAAATGTAAGTGTGTGAAAGGCATCAACCATCTAGCTTCTTGGAAACATAGTTTCTTTTCAGTGGTAAACTACACTACATACATATATATGGGGAGGTCCTAGCTCCAACACGCTTTTACAGTGAAAACTGCATGGACTTCAAACCGGCACTAGGAAACATCCTGAGAAACCAGAGTAAGTGTTTCAAATGCAACCCATTCCCTTAAACCTAGATAAATGAACGTCTCTCCACATGCTCAATACTGAGAGATAAATGTATGTGAAAGCCATCAATTATGTAGTTTCTTGGGAACATACACTTTCTTTTCAGTGGATTACTACACCATATACATATATATGGAGATGTTTTAACCCCAACTCGCTTTAACAATGAAAACTGCAAGAACTTTATACCGGCACTAGGAAACAAACATAGAAACCAGAGTGTTTCTAGTGCAACCCATTCCCTTTAAGCTAGAATAATGAACTTCTCTCCATATGCTCAATTCTGACAGTTAAGTGTGTGTGAAGCCATCAACCATCTAGCTTCTTGTGAACATACACTTTCTTTTCAGTGAGAATCTACTCTACATACATATATATGGGGAAGTACTCACTCGAACTCGCTTTAAAGGTGAAAACAGCATGAACTTCAAACCGGCACTAGGAAACATTCTGAGAAACCAGAGTAAGTGTTTCTTCTGCAACCCATTCTCTTTAACCTAGATGAACGAACTTCTGTCCACATGCTCAATTCTAGGTCTTTTATGGTTCCTTATAAATTTTATATGATTTTTTCTAGTTCTGTGAAATATGTCCTGTGTAATTTGATAGGGATTGCATTAAATCTGTAGACTACCTTGGGCAGTGTGATCATTTTAACACTATTGATTCTTCCAATCATTGAGCATGGGATATCTTTCCATTTTTAAATTCTTCTTTAATTTCCTTTAACAGTGATTTATTGTTTTCTGTGTATAATTCTTTCACCTCCTTGGTTTGATTTATTCCTAGGTAGTTTATTCCTTTGGGTGCTATTTTAAAGGAGATTGTTTCTTTATTTTCTTTTCCTGTTGATTCATCATTAACATAAAAAATGCAACTGATTTTTGTACATTAATCTTGTAACCTGCTACCTGATTAATTCTTTGATTAGTTCTAGTAGTTTTTGTGTGGATCTTTTAGGGTTTTCTATATATAGTAACATGTCATCAGCATATAGTGACACTTTTACCTCTTCTTTTCCAATTTGGATCCCTTTTATTTTTCTCTCTTGCCTGATTGCTGTGGCCTGGTCTTCCAAGGCTGTGTTCAATAAGAGTGGTGATAGTGGGCAGCCTTGTCTTGTCACAGATTTTAGTGGAAAGCATTTGAGTTTTTCACCATTGAGTACTATCGTGGCTGTAGGTTTGTCATATATAGCTTTCATTATGTTGAGGTATGTTCTGTCTATACCCACTTTGGTGAGAATTTTTATCATAAATAGGTGTTGAATTTTAGCAAATGCTTTTTCTGCATCTATTGAGATGATCATGTGGTTTCTGTCCTTTCTCTTGCTGATGTGATGTATTACATTGATTTGCATATGTTGAATCATCCTTGTGTCCCTGGGATAAATCCCACTTGCTCATGATGCATAATCTTTCTTATGTGTTGTTGGATTCAATTTGCTAATATTTTGGTGAGGATTTTGGCATCTATGTTCAGTGATATTCGTCTGTAATTCTCTTTTTTGTTAGTGTCTTTGCCTGGTTTTGGTATCAGGGTGATGTTGGCTTCATAGAATAAGTTTGGGAGTATTCCCTCCTTTTCAATCATCTGGAACAGTTTGAGAAGGACTGGTATGAGTTCTTCTTTGTATGTTAGGTAGAATTGCCTGGTGAAGCTGTCCAGTCCTAGAATTTTATTTGTAGGGAAGTTTTTATTGCTAACTCAATTTCATTTCTAGTGATTGGTTTGTTCAAGTGGTCAGTTTCTTCTTGATTCAGTCTTGGTGGACTGTATATTTCCAGAAACTTGTCCATCTCCTCTAGGTTATCCATTTTGCTCCCATATAGTTTTTCATAATATTCTCATATGATATTCTGTACTTCTATGTTATTTGTTGTAATTTTCCATTTCCTTTCTTATTTAGCTTATTTGTGAGTTTGGCCTTTTTTTCTTCTTTATGAGTATGGCCAGAGGTTTGTCGATTTTATTTACTCTTTCAAAAAACCAGCTTTTGGTTTGATTGATTTTTTCTATCTTTTTTTAAACTCTAATTTATTTATTTCTTCCCTGGTTTTTATTATTTCCTTCCTTCTGATGACTTTTTGGCCTTTTTGCTCTTCTTTTGCTAATTATTTTAGCTCGTAAGTTAGATTGTTTATTTGAGATTCTTCTTTTTTGAGGAAGACCTGTATTGCTATAGCCTTTCCTCTTAGCACTGCCTTTGCTGCATCCCATAAATTTTGTGTGGTTGTGTTTTTATTTTCATTTCTCAAGGTATTTTTTAATTTCAACTTTGAATTCCTCATTGACCCATTGATTTTTTAGTAGCACGTTGTTTAATCTCTATTCTGTCATTATTTTCTCTTTTATTTTTCTGTAGTTGACTTCCAGTTTCGTGGCATTGTGGTCAGTAAAGATGCTTGAGATAATTTCTGTCTTCTTAAAATTGTTGAGGCTTCTTTTGTGCCCAAGTACATCATCAATCCTAGAAAATGCTCCATGTGAACCTAAAATGAATATATATTCTATTTTTGTGGGGTGTAATCTTTGAAAATATCCACCAAGTCTGATTTTTCTATTGTGTCATTTAATTTCTCTGTTCATTTATTTTCTGTCTGGAAGATCTGTCTGGTGATGTTAATGTGGTGTTAAATTCTCTGACAATCGTTGTATTCCCATCAATTTCCTCCTTTATCTCTGTTCATAATTGTTTTATGTACTAGGTGATATTATATTGGGTGCATATATATTAACGAGTGTAATATCCTCATCTTGTATTACTCCTTTAATCATTATAAAATGTACTTTATCTTTCTTTATGGCCTTTGTTTTAAAGTCTATTTTGTCTGAAATCAGTACTGCTACACCTGCTTTCTTGGCTTTTCCATTTGCATGGAGTATCCTTTTCCAACTTTTCACTCTCAATCTGTATGTGTCCTTGCTGAAGTGAGTCTTTTGTATGCAGCATATTGAAGGTTCTTGCTTTATTATCCAATCTGCCATTCTTTGTCTTTTGATTGGAGCATTTAGTCCATTGACATGTACAGTAATTAATGATAGATGAGTGTTTATTGCCATTTTGAAATTATTTTTTCAGTTGACTTGATATTTCTTCTTTGTTCCTTTATTCTTTTGTGGTTTGATAATTTTCTTTTGCATTATCTTGGATTTTACTTAGTTTTTGTGACTCATTTATAAGTTTTTGTCTTGTGGTTACCCTTCTTTGTAAGTCTATTAACCCACTACTATAACTGTTTGTATTAAACAGATAGTAATATTAGCTGAAGCCCATCCTACAGAGAACAAAAAAATTAAAAAAGAAAAAATTCTATATTTTCTTGCTTCCCTCTCCCACTCTTAATGATTTAAATGTCTTCTTTTACAATTTCCTGTTTATTGTATTTGTAATTTATGGTACTTACCACCTCTCCAGTTATGATTTTCTCAGTTCTGTGACATCCTGCTTCTTTTTTATTTAGAGTAGACCTGTCAATATTTATTTTAGAATGGGTTTAGTGTTGCTAACTTTTCTAGTTTTTGCTTGTCTGTGAAGTTCTTTATATCTCCTTCTCTTGTAAAGGACAGACTTGCTGGATAAAGTATCCTAGCCTGCATTTTTTTATTTCATTCAGGACTTTGAATATATCTTGCCACACTCTTCTTGACTGTAGAGAAATCAGCTGAAAGTTTTCCCTTGTAACTCACTCTTTGATTTTCTCTTGCTGCCTTTAGGGTCATTGTTTATCCTTGACCCTGGTCATCTTGATTCTAATATGTCTATGTGTGGGTCTGTTTGTGTTCTTCCTGTTTGGGACCCTCTGAACTTCCTGTGCTTGGATATCTGATCCTTCTTTAGGTTTGGGAAGCTTTCAGTCATGATTTCTTCCAATACCTTTTCAATTCCCTTTGTTATTTCTTCCCCTTCTGGAACCCCTATTATGCATAGGTTGCCTCGCTTTATATTATAACATAGGTCCCTTATATTGTTTTCATTGGTTTTTATCTGTTTTTCTCTCAGCTGATCTGATTGGGTGCTTTCTGTTGTCCTGATTTCTAGGTCACTTATTCATTCCTCTGCATTATCTAGCTTGCTTTGTACTGCATTTAGATCAGCTCTCATCTCAGCAAAGGAGTTTTCCAACTTTACTTGGCTATTCTTTATAGCTTCAATTTTATTTTTGACATATTTTGTATCTCTTAACGCTCTCTTTTAGTTTCTTCAGTACTTGATCACTCCTTTTTTGACATCTTGATCTAGTAGGCCATCAATGTCCAATTCATTGATTGTGCTTTCAGGGGATTTCTCTTGTTTTAATTGGGAGTGGTTCCTCCACTTTTTCATCTTGCTCATATCTCTGGCACTGTCTTATGGAGTATCAGTTATCTATTGTGGTCCTTAAGGAGTTTATATATCTACCTAAGTTATGCAGGAATAAAGCTTTAAAAAGTGAGAGAGAATTGTAAAAGAAGGGAAGAGAAAAGGTTTGAAAACAGCATATAATCAATAGCAGAAGAACAAATTGAAGCAAAATAACAATTGATTTGAGAAGTCTTTTAAAAACCTTAAAAAAGGAGAAAAAATATTTGAAACCTGAGTATAATCAATAACAGGAGAACAAAACCAAGAGAAATAAAAATGAAATTGAGGTTAATTAAAAAGATAATAAAAATATTTGAAAAGAAAAATTTTAAAGGGATTAAAACTGGAGACATATACAATTGCTTAAAAAGTAAAAATTTAAAAAGTAATAGAAAATAGAACAAAGAAGAAGAGGAAAAAAGAGGAAAAAAGAAAAAAAAGCCGATGTGTTCTCATGGAGACTATGTGCTCTTAATTATTTTATTGAGAGGTCTTTCTGTTTTCTTCCTGATGCAAGAACAAAGCCCGCTGCTTCCTAAGGCCTTCAGTTCATTCCCCTGGTTTGTGCTGCTCCCAGTGGTGGTCAGCAAGCAAATCACACCCCTCCCAACACTGCATTCAGGAGCTGAGCTCCTGTATGGTAGGTGATGGATCACTCCCCTTCCCGATGTTGTGGTCAGATGCTGCACTTTAGCAAGTTAGGTGGGCAGGTCATGCCCCCTCCCAACAGTATGGTCAGGTGCTGTACTCTTACAAGGTAGGTGGGCAAGTCTTGTCCCCTCCCAGCACTGCAATCACGTGCTGTGCTCCTGCTGGAAAGACAGGTGACCACTCACCCTCTCCCAATGCCGGTTGCTCCCCTGTTCTGTGCAGCTGCCCACTCCACCTCGGGTCCACCCTACATAGGTGGGCTCGGGGAAGACCACAGAACAGCCCTGCCCCATTCCATGCCAAAACTCAGCTCCTTGTTTGTTTGTCTTGGGGGCACAAGTTCTCAGAGGTACCAGGGCATAATGATCCTATCTGCCTTGGCCTGTAAAGAAGTCTCCATCTCGCCTTTGAGGCTCCTAAGCCCTTAGGTACACATAAGGTCTATTCAGGATTTGACCCCACCCATGCCCAAATGCTAAGCACTGTAGGATATGGTGGCTGTGGCTGAGCCCCACCTCTCTTCTCCTGAAAACTGCTCTGGTCGGTATTCGGAGATGGGGTATGGCACACTTCTCCCCAGGGCACATCAGCAATGTTGCTTTTTTTTCATACTTTATGGAGAGCCAAGGTTGTTCTGCCCTGTGTACCCATTAATCCATGGCATGCAGCACCCTGCAGTCCCCTGGGGCTGTCTCAGTGCAGCCTGCCCCAGTCCTCTGCCCTACTCAGGCAGCCTGTCCCATTCCCCACCTGCCAATTTGCCTCTGTGTCTGAGGGTTGTGCAGAACCTCTGAGCCCAATTAACTTAGTTCTGTCAGTCAAGGGCTGTTCCATACAGATCTGAGACTCGGAGGATCCCCCTCCATCCCACTGACATCTCTGTTGGAAAGGGGAGACCCAGCAAACAAGTGCCAGTCCTCCTTTGCCACTCCATCCCTGCAGGACTGGTCCCACCACTGTTTTGCTTTTTCTTCTTTCTTTTTTCCCTTTCTCCTACCAGATTAATGGTGTCTTTGTCTTTTGAAGAGAGTGATGTTCTTTTGGAGTTCAGCAAGTGCTCTGGTTGGCTAGGTGGGTCCGTGGATGTGAGCTTTTGTGTATCTGTGGGAGAGGGTGAGCTACAAGCGTCCTTCTACTCCACCATCTTGGCCCATCTCTGCAAAAACTTAACACTTATTATGTGCCACATCCTCTTCTAAGTTCATTATGTATTTTCCTCAGTTTTATCTTCCCAACATCCCAGGGAGATAGATGCTCTGATCATCTCCACTTGATGGATGGAGAAGTTCAGACACAGAAAATGTAAGTAGTTTGCTCAAGGACACACAGCTTAACTGGTGGAGATTTAGACTCAGACCCATGCTTTCTGCCTCCTGCATAGATACAGCCTCTCTAAGTAGTACATGAAACTTCTTGTCACCCAAAGCAGTGTTAACTTTTATTTTCACTGAAATAGCCCTGGTCATTCACATACGTAAATATTTTAAATTATAGCTGATGTGGAGCTTGGAGTCCAAAAATAAAAATATTTACCATAAGGTAAATATCTTTTCCCATTTGGCCAATTTATAAAATTCTGTATTTACTTTATAAAAATATATTTTCAAGCACTAATAATGTTGCATTTTAGTACTAGAAGAGAGATCGGTAACTTTTAAAGGGCCAGATAGTAAATATTTTAGGCTTTGTCAGTCATGAGGTCTCTGTTGTAACTCAGCTCTGCTGTGATGGCTCCAAAGTAGCCATAAACACTTTGCAGATGAAAAACACAAAATAGACAATGGCAGATATGTACTACATTATCAGTCATTAAAAACATTTTTTCCCTTTCTTTTGGTTCCGAGAAGAACAGTATTGATATACAGAGACTGTGAGATGTGCTGGGAAGTTGCAGGGTCACATACAAAAGTAGAATTTGAAGCAGCACAGAAACCAACCTGAGTATAAATAGAAAGCAGTAATTAATCTGAGAATTAAATCAGTAATAATAGTAAATACATCATTGTGAAACTGGATAAAATTTTCAGTTTTGAGCTGTTTTGAATATGTAATTTTCCCTGTTATTTCTAAATTTTGCACATTCTCCACAAAACCCAACTAGAAAAAGGTCACAATTACCAAATCATCTACTCTTCAGACTTTTAAGAACTTATGTTCTTGAACACGGATGTGTTTGTTCAGAAACTGTGTAGTATTTTAAAAATCAGAATAATTATTTAAAATATACATTTAGGCTTGAAATTGAAAATTCCAAGTTAAAAGTTATAATCAAAAAGCAAGGGGGTAAAATTGAACAGCTCAAGAAGGACCTGTTAAGTACAAATTTGGTTAAGTCAATCTCTTAATTTGTGTCATAGAGAAGAGGAATTCTAATTTCTTTACTAGAATTATATAAGAATATTTGAGATAATATGAACAGTCTCATTGATAAAAGTATTTATTGCATTTATACTGATATTACTTGTTACTAGTAATATAATTCCCTTTATAGAGGAAGTTGACTAAATTCACAAATAAATAATTTTCATAGTAAGATTTTAGTTGAAAAGTTTGTGACAATCCAAAAGCAATATATACCACATTTTTTTCATTGAAATGTCAGTGAACATTTGTGTTTGTACACATTTTGGCTATTGTTTGTAATGCTGCTATAAACATTGATATACAAATATTTCCTGAAGTTCAGAAACCTGAATAATGATTTAATCTAGAATTCTGAATTTCTCTTGCAATCTAAATGCTTCAGTTGGATTTTGAGACTGAATTACCCTTAATGTATTTTGTTCTCTTCTTCAGGAATGAATATTGGGTCATTGTACAAGCATTTTTCTAAAAGGAATATATTTTTCCTTTGTTAGATTAAAATTAAAAAGAAAAGAGGTATCAGAGCCAAAGTGGAAATGGCTGCTCAGTCAGGGCCTTACACAGGAACAGGTGCTCCAAGTATTGCAAGTTCAGAAGCAATTTATTTTTCCCATTCACTTGAGTTAATCAGCCTTTCAAAGATTTAATAGCCAGCCTCAGAAAAGATTGATGTGTAATTCAGAATTCCAATTTATCAATAGAGAATGAAAACTATATATCAGTTTAGCAAGCAGAACAGGATTCTCCCTCCATTTATAGTCTCCTTTGTAGAAGTTACCCACGATATAAAAATCAGAAGATTGCATTGTGAACCCTGAGATGGAGCAGTGACGTGTGCACCTCCAACTCATTTCATTGAGTCACAGTAGCTAGATTCCTGCAGGGCCATTTTGCAAATATATACCTGTCAGGGGAACTCGAACATTCAGTTGACTAATCCTTCTTGTGTTTGAGGAAAGAATGAAAAATAGTTTTTTAGACTTGACATGAAGTAGTCACATTGTATTAGCATACTTTTCATACAAGTGATAACACATTTTGTTGATAAAAAGACTTCTTTGAGTGTGCCAGATTGTGAAATGGAAATCTATTAAGGTATCAGAAATGGAAAAGAAATTGTAGGAATACACAAAACTGATTAAACATGTTATTTTTAATATTAAGGGATTTTCTGTAAATTCCTATAGAAATGAGTTAGGATTGTGACATAGAATTATTAGCTACTTTAAGGTCGACCTGAATGAAAAATTTAATGAGTCAGGTTTTAACAAAGTCAGTCAATAGCCCTAGCTTCTATACAGCGTTCTCAAATCATGAATCTCCTGGTGAGAGATTCACCTGGGTTACGACATCTGAACAACA
Source organism: Camelus ferus (assembly GCF_009834535.1). Taxonomy (NCBI): domain Eukaryota; kingdom Metazoa; phylum Chordata; class Mammalia; order Artiodactyla; family Camelidae; genus Camelus; species Camelus ferus. Next base: position 68,090,060 of record NC_045708.1, read on the forward strand.
CAGTTTTGAGGTGAAGAATTTGGATTGGGAAGAAGAGATAACTCTAGCTGACTCGAAGGTCCAAACAGTTGGGTTGAGTCATTTATCTGAAAGGAGCATCAGAAACAGGCTTCCATAAGATCAGGTCTCTATGGGACTGGAAATTATTCAAGAGAAAAGAAAGGTAAAAAACTGACCCTTGTGGAAAACTTTTGCATTTTTTATAATAGAAAACCAAGACACAGTATGTTTATCAACAAGATTGCATAATAACACTCTAATCAAAATAACACCAATGAGAATAAACCACAAGTGTCTAAGATTAGTGTGCTATAAAGGCAACCCACAGCAAGTGATGATTCATGAGTGTGGCTGAAGATATTGTGTAGGAGGACCTAGAAGGGAGAGGAAAAATACAGATGACCTCAGTAAAGGGGTCAAGTCAGAAATGCAGGTTCAGGAATCTGAATTGAAGCCTTGGGACTTAAGGAACTCTGAGAGAATTCCAAAAGAGGATCAGGAAGGGTCAAGGACCGAAAACCAAATGTTACTGTCATTTAGACATGAGGTCGGCTTAGAGGAGCAAAGGGAGGGTTTGGCCATGTTACCAGTTGCTGCTGAGAAAAAAGCAGGATAAAGACTAAAGAAAAAGGTTCCTGGTAACCCTCAATATTTTTTTAGGGGAATTATAAAGTTGAAATTAAGATTGTAGTGTCAAAGAAGAAAGAGATTTTAATATAAAAGAAAGATGAATCTGTGGATGATACCATGCATTAAAGAATGTTAGAGTCCAATGGAAGGGAAATAAAAGGATGATAGAAAGAAAAAGCTACAAGGGTCAAGAAAAAGTTACATATTTATATAGTATACAGAAGACTTACACTTAATTTAAAGAGAAAAATGGTTGATAGAAAAGGAGAAATTGAAACCTATGGAAGGATACTTAAAGAGAATGAGAGGCTTTATCAAAAGCTGTAGTCACCTGATCATAAAAAATGTAATGCAGATTGCATGAGAATTTTTCAAAGATTATTTTAGTATGTTGTGATATAATAAAAACTACAATATCTTGAAATATTGATGAAAATGTTTCTAGGGCATCTTTAGAAGCTAAAATGTAAATATAGCCACTCTTAAAGAATTTCATTAACACTTCACATTTTATGTGTAAAAACCTCTGCTTGTAACAGATACGTTTTGGCAATTTAAGTTCCAGAAAATGGATGAAATGATGATAATGAAAAATCAATTAAAGCTGTTTTAAGGAAAGTCATTATTTTTGAATTATGTCCCCATTGGCATTAGGTTTATAAACTATGTTTCACTATTAACACACATGACTGAAACTCATGAAAAATAATATTTTTAAGAAAGAAGTCTCTAGGTTTTTGAAAATAATTTTCAATTTTTTTCTCAAAGTCTGAGGATGAAAAGGAACAATGAAAAAATTAACAGAGTTAAAGCAATCTCTGGTATATAGTTTGGGTCAAGAAATGAAGAAAAATAGTGAATTAGAAATAAAGAGATTACTGGATAAGATTTTAATATTTCAGATCATTTGAATTATTAATTCATTGATTTAACTATGATTATATTTTATTAAAACTTAGATGCAAATTCATTGTATGTATGTATTTTCATAACTAAACAAATTATCGTATTTAAATATTTACTTTGGACAGTCACAGCACATTCTGAAACTTTTTTGAATGCCACAATATTGCACTTGCTTTATAAAGATTTCTAAATGAATAAGAACCATGCCGCTTGCATATAGTCATATTACTCTGCTCTTCATTGTCTTTCTTGAATTTTTATCTCTGCAAGGTATCTTTGCTCTTTTTGGTAATCGTTCCTTCTTTAACTAGTGTTGTTCAAAACTCAAGAGCTTTAGTATCTAAAAACCTATCTGTGTCAGTGTTTCACATCAAAACTTATCTTAATTGGGCTCATAATTTCTTCTCATTTTAGTCATAAAGTGTACATACAAAAATCTATGTATGACTTAATAATAAAATTAGTGATCTTGTTTCAACCACTCAGATTTTTTTAAGTGCGTCCCAAAGTCTGTGAAGGGCCCACATGGCTTCCTTTCCATTTATTTGCTGAGCACAGTTAGTTCTAGAATCCACAGATTCAACCAAACTCAGATGGAAAGAATGCAGAAAAAAATCTCCAGAAAGTTGCAGAAAGCAAAACTTGAATTGGCCTCAGGCTGGCAAATATTCACATGGCATTTACATTGAATTTACAACTATTTGCATAGTGCTTACATTATATTAGTTATAAGTGATCTAGAGATGGTTTAAAGTATATGGGAGGATGTTGTATATTTACATGCAAGTACTACACCATTTTATATAGGAGATCGAGCATTTGTGGATTTTGGAATCCATGGGGTGTGAAGGGGTATTGCAACCTCTGTGGACACCGAGAGATGATTATACTTACAGTGTTTCCTGATGCATATCAACATTGTTCTCTCATTAAATTTTCTCTACATTGTTTTATATTTTGTCAGCATTGTGCTCGCCAAGATTTCTAGATCCCTTAAAACATTCTTGAGGAGACTTACACATTCTCTCTCCAGTGATTTCCTTTCTTTCAAGCTCTGGATCCCCCCCGCCCACAACTCAGACGCCAAAGGTTTATCTTCCTTGTTTCTTCTTCTGTTTTGAGTGAATAACTTGATGTTTTTTGTGTGTAATTTTTTTTTGTTTGTTTTTGTAAGCTGTGGTCCGGTATGTTCCAAAATGTATTTTTGTGTCTTTTCAAAACATTCATTTTATAAATATTCTCTTCTTCTTCACTTTGGATACTTTGATCTTTGGTTTACTGTTAATATTTAATAAGTGAATGTTTCATATTAGTATACTAAAAATGGATATTAATTATAACTTATGTTTAAAACTCTTCATGCTATACATATATTATGTTAAATTTTACCTGCCATATACTTCATAAGTTTTTTCTTCATATTATTTACTTAAAATTATAATATATTTATTATGATTTGAAACAATATTAGATTAGAACAAATGAGAAAAGATCATAGTTTATTGGTTTATTTTATATGATAGAACATATATCTGTTTAAATAATAATTCAATATTTACTTTTAAAGAACTTGACTTACTCATGCAATGCATTTCTACAGATTTAAGAAACTTTAAAATGACAAGAAGGAAGTTGTATGAATATGAAAATGGAGAGATTAGTTTCCATGGAGATTTTAAAAATAATCAAATTGAAATGGATATTCAGATTAATATGCTAAAGCATAAGGCAAATTTTTAATCAATTTTGGGACACCGAAATCACTTAATTTTGGGAAATGTAAGTCACTCAGTGCTTTGACCACTGAAACATAGATTTTTTTAATATTAATTTTCCAGATTTCATACCTGTAAAAAGACAGCATTTGTCCTATATCATTTTCTATAAAAAGGGCTTAATATTAACTCCCTTATGTCATGAACCCCGGCTAGTGATCTGAACCTGAGCAGTGCACCATTCCAGACCCCCAGGCATCCATTGTATTTTGGTGAGATTTTATTGAAATATAATGAAAATACCATGCAGTTCACTCATTTAAAGTTTATGATTCAGTTCTTTTAGTTATTCAAAGTGTTATGCAAGTATCCATTTTAGAACATTGTCATCACCCTAAAAAGAAAGCCTGTATCTTTTAGCCATCACTCTGTGCCAATTTCTCCTTCCCCACTCTTCCCAGCCCTAGGGAATCACTACTCTACTCCCTGTCTCTGGACATTTCATTTCATTTCATATCAGTGAAATCACATAATATGGGGTCCTTTGCAGCTGTCTTCTTTCATTTAGCGTAATGTTTTCAGGGTCTTTCTATTTTGTAGCATGTATTAGTATTTCATTTCTTTTTCTTGCTGAATAATATTCCATTGTTTGGACATACCATATTTTATTTATCCATTCATCAGCTGACTGACTTTTGGGTTGTCTCCACTTTTTGGCTACTGTTAATAATGCTGCTGTGAACATTTATGTCCAAGTTTGAGTGTGAACATGTTTTCACTTTGGGGGGATTATACTTATGAATGCAATCACCATATAACATGGTAATTCTGTTTAACCTTTTGAAGAACTGCCATTCTGGTTTCCAGAGTGGGTGCACCATTTTACATTTTTATCCAAAGTGTACAGGTATTCCAATTTCTGTACGTTCCTGTCAACAATTTTCAGTAGCTCCAATTTTTTTTTTTTAACATAGCCATCCAGGTAGGTGTGAAGTGACATCTCACTGTGGTTTTGATTTGTATTTTTCTGATGACTAATAATGTTGGGGATTTTTTCATGTGCTTATACCTTTGTGTATCTTCTTTAAAGAACTGTCTATTCAAGTTTATCCCATTTTTAAATAGGGTTGTCTTTTTATTATTGAATTGCATGAATTCTTTTAGTATACTGAATATAAATCTTTTATCAAATGTGGTCTTTCAAATGTTTTCTCCTGTTCAAGAGCTTGACTTTTCACCTTCTAGATGATGTTCTTTGAACCATAGAAATTTTTAATATTGATGAAGTTCAGTTAATCTTTTTTTAGATAATTTTTATCTTTTACTGTCCCACTAAGAAATAAGTGTCAAATCCCATCATGAAAATACACACTTATGTTTTCTTTTAATAATTTTGTAGTATTAGCTCTTTTATTGTGCTTTGATTTCTTTTTGCATTGCTTTTTATATATGGTGTGAGGTAGAGGTTGAAATTTGTTCCTTTGCATGTGAATATCCAATTGTACCAGTATCATTTCTTAAAAAGACTATTATTTTCTCATTCAATTATTTGGAAAATTAGTTGACCATAAATGTGACTTTTTGTTTTTGTTTTTGTTTTTAAGATTCTCAGTGGTAATGCATTGATCTTGATGTCTGTCCTATGCCAGTACCTAGTCAGATTTTGTGAGAACTTTTTCCCAGTCCTCTTTCATATTACCAGTTGTTTTACAAAATAAAGAGTCAGTGTAGTGCAATGTTTTCAACTCTATTTTGGTGGAGATTTTCTGCTTCTTGAAGGAGCCTGTGACCAGCTTATGCCTTGCTGACTCCATGACATGATGGGAAGTAGGCTTACAAAGATAAATTCCATTTCTTTTTCCCCCTCCATTCAAACTATTAGTTTCTCACCCAGTGCCTCCCACTTCACTCCAATTTCCATCAAGTCATGGTCTCAGAATCTGATGACTCAGTCTGCAATATACTTCATTATAATGAACTCATTATAATTCATAGACTCATCCATAGATTTCACTCTCCAGAAGCAAAAGATTAAATCTAAGCTGTCAAATTTCCATTTTGGAAGTCTCCCTAATCCATCATCATGCAGTTCACAATCAAATCCTCTTTTAACTTGGTTCTTGTGTGTAACACTGGTGCTGAACTTGTTCTTGGCATAGATCCTGCATTCACAGAAACCACTGCCCCTTGTATCTCCCTCCTTTTGCTTATAAAAGAGAGATGCCCAGCTGTATTTTATAGCTTAATACATAATTAGTGAAATAAATATTTCATCCTGTCCAAGGAAATTTTTTCAAGAGTACAGCTGTTAAAATCAGATAATAGTCTATCAGAGAAATGCAAATCAAAACTACAATGAGGTATCACCTCACACCAGTCAGAATGGCCGTCATTCAAAAATCCACAAATGACAAATGCTGGAGAGGCTGTGGAGAAAGGGGAAACTTCCTACACTGCTGGTGGGAATGCAGTTTGGTGCAGCCACTATGGAAAACAGTGTGGAGATTCCTCAAAAGACTAGGAATAGACTTACCATATGACCCAGGAATCCCACTCCTGGGCTTGTATCCAGAAGGAAATCTACTTCAGGATGACACCTGCACCCCAATGTTCATAGCAGCACTATTTACATTAGCCAAAACATGGAAACAGCCTAAATGTCCATCAACAGGTGACTGGATAAAGAAGAAGTGGTATATTTATACAATGGAATACTACTCAGCCATAAAAACCAACAACATAACGCCATTTGCAGCAACATGGATGCTCCTGGAGAATGTCATTCTAAGTGAAGTAAGCCAGAAAGAGAAAGAAAAATACCATATGAGATTACTCATATGTGGAATCTAAAAAAAAAAAACAAAAAAAAATTACAAAGCATAAATACAAAACAGAAACAGACTCACAGATATAGAATACAAACTTGTGGTTGCCAAGGGGGCGGTGGGTGGGAAGAGATAGACTGGGATTTCAAATTTGTAGAATAGGTAAACAAGATTATCCTGTAGAGCACAGGGAAATATACACAACATCTTATGGTAGCTCACAGAGAAAAAAATGTGACAATGAATATATATGTTCATGTATAACTGAAAAATTGTGCTCTACACTGGAAATTTGACACAACATTGTAAAATGATTATAAATCAATAAAAAAGTTAAAAAAAGAAGCATTGTGGTACAACATAAAGGTGAGATAGTCTTACCTTCCCATGCAAACACGTTTAAGTAAAGTAAAGGAAAATTTGTATTTAATTTAAATGCTGCCCAAGGACACTACATTTGTTTTATGACTGAGAAGATTAAAAATGACATCATAATATTTTATTTTCTCTCTGATGAAAGGAAAATAAAAATTCAGTGCTAGAGTAATAAACCTCAAAGTTGCCTATCTCTTTTAGAATTTCAGTTCAATAAATGAGGTAAAAAGCCTGATTTTGGTAACTAAACTGACTGTTTCTAGTTGTTTTTCAACTATTAGGCTTCAGACCATATGTCTCCCTGTTTACCTGTCTTCCTTTTCCTTAAACTTGAGGGGAAATTCTAAAGAGGCATACATGCCTGTTTGTAAGAAATTGTAAATGAAGGAAACTCTGAAAAAACTTTCTTCTCAATCGTTCTTAGCACTCACTTCTCATTATCTGCTGCTTCTCATCAGCATTGTTTGACGTTAATAAGTTAATCTCAATTTTCACTAGATTCCCATTTATAGGAGACCAATGTCTACTGTATTTAAATTACATTTCTTATTAGCTTTTTAAATTCACTATTCTATGTATCTATTTTCCCTTAACAAACCCCCCCCAAAGCACAGTGTCTTAAATAAACATTTAATTTGTTCACAATCTACAATTAGGAAAAGTGTGGCCAAGACATCTGGCCTGTATTCCTCTCAGCTTCAGGTGGGGCAGCATGAAGGCTGGGAGCTGGAATCACTTGAAGATTTGTCCACTCATGTTTGAAGTTGGTGGTTGGCTGCAAACTTAGCTGGTGTATGCAGGTGGAGCACCTCCCCTGGAACACCTATGCCTTCTCTGTGGCCTGAGCTTCCTCAACACATGAGGCTGGTTTCCAGGGTTTAGAGCCAGGAAGATGCCGTGTTGCCTTTTCTAACCTTGCAGTTCCCCCAGGGCCACTCTCACCACATTCTGTTCATTAGGAGCAAGTGATTTAAGGTTGGCCCAATGTCTACCTTTTTATGGAATTAATTAAAAAACTTATACATACATTGAAAAGCCAGCATGATCTACTCACTAGCTATGCTGCTTTATATTGCTTCCACATGAAAAATACACTTCTCGGTAGTCACACACGTCTCCATTGCTGCGGTGTTAGGGTCGGGCTCCATTCCAAGATCTTACCATCTTCATCACATAAAGATGGGGCTGAGGGTGTGGTTTCTAGAGTATAGCTTCTTGAGCATGCTCCTTTCAATACTGAGACTTGAGGATGAAGGAAACAAGTTATTTACCACCACACACCCAACCTTCTGCTAAACTTCTAAAGACCCTCCCATTCACAAGTGGAAAATGGAGGCACACTGGTCCATAGCATTTCCAAAATACAGCCTGATGCTTGTTGGCAGTTCTTTGATTAGGACTTAGTCCTAACCATGGGAAGGGTTCTCCTTTGCTGTCCTTTCTTAACTCTTTGTTCTGTCCCTTTCATAAAAAATGACCTGTGTTTGCAGCTGACTAAAATTTTCCCCAAGCCCGCTTCCTCCTCATAGAACTTCTAAGGAAAAAACCCGAGGCCTCTTCGCATTTTGTACTGTCTTTGTCTCTTTCAGTCCAAGCTATCAAGAAGTGTTTCTGCTCCCCGAGTTCTCTTTGAAACTTTGAGTTTCCTGTGAATTTTTATTGGGGTTCATGCCATTGGAAAAGCTACCCTCACAAGTCTTTTTGAGATAATCTCTTCACTTGGGGCTTCCTGCGAAGCTGTCGTGGGACAAAACCTTTAAAATTCTTATGCTTTTAAGACCCTTAAAGGAATCTGAGGCAGCGTCTTGAATCTTTCCAAGATCTTAACAAAGTCGCAGCTTCATCTTTACACCATGTTTTCCTGGCTGCATCCTAGACTTGATCTTAGCCCAGAAGCCGTTTCTCTATTTTACCATTATTTGACAGTTGGACACGTGGAGAGGCTGTAAATGGGATACAGATATTAGAAACCAGTGAGTCCTGATTCTTTTATATTTAATACTCTTTTTTAAAAATTATCTCTCTCATCTATTTTACTTTTTACTGTTTGGTAGCAAGAGTCCCGTCTCCTCCAGTTTCAGTGTCATTTTCTTCCCTGGCCTAGAGGCCTTCAATCTCAGTCCCTTCAAGGGCCCTCAGGCTTCCACTAACAGTCTCATGGAGCCCTTTGTGTTTCCATACTTACTCTTCTGTATACCTGTTCAGAATGCAACCGCCTCTAGGTTCAAAGGCATCGCCATATGTTTTAGTTCTTTTTTATGGCTGCACCCCATTTTTAACATCATGTGTGCCAGTTATTTACTGCTAGTAAATCATATAATAAATCACCTAAAAACATGGCAGCTCAAAACAGCATTTGCTTGTTTCACAAATCTGCATTTCATCAAGGTTCAGTGGAGCCAGCTCATTTCTTCTCCATTTGGCATCAACCAGGATGACTTGAAGGTAAGGGCTGGAATCATCTAAAAGCTTGTTCATGTACATGCTTGGTAGTTACATTTGGCATTGGTTGGGATGTTAGCTGGGGCACTCAGCTGGAATGCCTGCATGTACAAAGACTCACTATGTGGCCTGGAATTCTTCAAAACATGGTAGCAGGATTCTAAGGGTGAACATCCCCATGGAGTGAAAGGCAGAATATATTTAGCCTTAGAAATCACACAGCAGGTCCCCCATATTCTGTCCCCAAGAAACCAGTTACTGAGGCCAGCATATATTTAAGGGGAGGGAATTCCATGAGAGAAGCCTCAAAGAATCTGTAGACATGTTTTAAAACCACCACATCTACTCACCTTGTCTTACTAAATAAATCCTTATATCTGAAGGAAAATATTTCTTTGCAAGTCAATGTCACTGAGATTCCAGCAGGTTGGTTGGTTCATTTTTGTTGAGCACATCCCCTTATTTTGTGGAGAGTCACAAAGGATTATAAGAATCAAGGTTTTATGTTTTGTTTTGTTTTGTTTTGTTATGTTTAGAAAAATGTGTGGATCATCTTACTAAACTACGAGGTATGATTTCTCCTTAACCCTGCAAATCACTGCTGCTTAGAATGCAATTCAAATTAGCATCAAATACTTGTAGTTCAGAGAAAGGCTTAGGGCATTAGAATCCATCTTTATAAGCTGTATTAATTACAGTCTTATTTTCAAAGATTTATTTTGGGAAGCATTTATTAACTCAGCCATAAGTAACTCAATATGATATCCCTGAAACTTCTTTAAAAAATCATGTACACCAGAAATTAATACAACATTTTGAATCAACTGTACTTCAATTACAAAGAAAATAACCCATTTAAAATATGAGCAGAATAACTGAACAGACATTTTTCCAAAAGAGGAAATGCAGATGGCCAAGAGGAACATGAAAGGTTTATCATCATCACTCATATTGGGGAAATTTAAATCTAAATCACAATGAGATATCATCCAACACTTGTAAGAATGACCGTTCTCCAACAGAACACAAAAACGAATGTTGACAAGGATGTGGAGAAAAGGGAACCCTTTTACAGTGTTGGTAGGAAAGTAAATTGGTGCAGCCACAATGGAAACCAATATGGAGGGTTCTCAGAAGCCTAAACATTGAACCACCATATGGCCCAGGAATTCCACTCTTGACGTATAGCCCCCCAAATAAAAACATTAATTCAAAAATATACATAGAACCCACTAATAACAGCAACATTATTTATCATTCAGTTAAATCTAAGATTTAAAAGGTCAGTATTTGTTAAAGATTAGGTGTGTTCATTTATTTCCGTTTGGAGGAGGTACTGGGGATTGAATCTGGGACCTCGTGTGTATTTAGCACGTACTCTGTCACTTGAGCTACATCCTCTCCCCAATCACGTGTCTTGCTTTTCGAGTATCTGAACCAGCCCTCTTCAGCGCTAGTCCTGAAAAAATAAATCTCGTTTATCCATGTAACACTAGGCGGCGCTATTCAGCAGCTGCGCGGAGCACAGGTGCCCCCAGGCCTTCCACCAGGACAGGCATTTTCTGCTCATCCTGAGACCCAGGCGCTAGGGCAGGTGGGGTGGTAGAGGCTGCTGAAGCTGCAGCGGCGTCTGGGTGTCCTCACTCAGTGCGCCTGCCACAGGAACAGGTCCGGACTGGGGGTCCTGCCCTCTGGGAGCCACCAGCTGCGCCCAGTCCTCAATGAGCAGCTCAGAGCCCAGCGGGCCAGACCCGCTGCCACCATCGTCCTCGTCCCAAGAGCAGGGGTCTGTGGCTGGCCAGTCCGGGGTTCAAACCCCAGCTCAATTTCTCATGGTCCAGGCCTGGACACTGTCTCAGGCTTCCTCCTCTGAGTGGATGGAGGGACCCAGAGCCCAGATTTTCTGCTGGATGAAGGCTGCTGGGAGGGTCAGCAGATGACAGAACCCTGAGGGCTGGGGTGACAGGAGTCAGGCTGGTTGGGGACAATAGCCTGGCAGTTTCCCAGGCAGTGCTGGTGGCTCTACAGGGCACCAGGCTGACAGCTGCCGGCCACCACTGACTTCCCTCACAGGATTTCTGCTATGAACATTAATAAGCTTATCAGCCTCCCAGAGGAGGGGAGGGCAATGGGCACAGCCCACTCCACTGAGGGGCTTGGCCTGGGTCTACCCCTGCAGCCTCCATCACAGAGGGCGCCAGGAGGCCTCCGCCCCTGGTCCAGAAAACCAGCTGCTTCGGCTGGCAGCCTAGGAGGTGGGTAGCTGTGGGAGCAGGACTGTAGTGCAGGCTCCTTGGCCTCAAGGTGTCCCCCATCCAGTGTCCCCTGGCTCCAGCAGGCCCTGGCAGCCGGGATCAGGGGAGCATGTGCAGGCTTCTGACCTCCAGCACATGCACAGGAAGCTTCTCCTTGCCCCTTCCCATCTTTTCAATATTAACAGCTTCCTGTGCATTTTATCATTTAATCTCAGAAGTAATCCTCAGATCAGCTGTGTAGATATAGAAACTGAGGCTCAGAGAGGTGGTGGGATTGCCTGATGCCACACATTAAGACAGCAGGAAGGCGAAGGTTCCACCAGATTTTACCTGTCTGACTGCCTTACACCGCCCCTCCCCAAGGATTGCAACATCTGAGCCCCTGGACTCTGAAACACAGACTTGACAGTGACCATCAAGGATGTCCTAACACCCAGACCAGGCGGAGTGGGGACTTGCCTAAGGCCCATCCCACTCCAGGACAGATCCCTTCAAAGGATGTTTACAAGATTGTTTGCAGATCCTTCTGGGCTGTGCTGGGCATTGGCCAAGGACTGGCCCCAAGCAGGACAGGTGGGTGGTGGTCTCTGGCTAGAGGACCCTCACTTGTATCTTAGGCAAACCCTGGCCTGGCAAAGGTCAGGGGCCCCTTGGTCCTCCTTCTTTCAGTGAGACCTCTAGGACACATCTTCTTGTACCCACAACGTCTAGAAGTTCTTCTGCACGTCTGACTGCAATCCTTCCTGCTGCAGGGGACACCTGTTACCAACGCTGCAACACAGCAGGTCACTGCTTTCTCAGGCACACAGGGACCACTCCCACACGTGGGAGACCACTTGCTACCTCTTGCCTGAGATTCAGAAACTTGGAACTTTGGGGGTCACAGAGCCAGGCCCCCACTCCTGGGCTCAGATCGGAGGAATGTAGGTCAGTGACACCTGTTGCTCCCCACCCTGCAGGTCCAGTGTGACAGAAGGAGCTGGGGCAGTGGCCCCTCCCAGAACTGGGAGGGGTAAGCCCTTACCTGCCTGAGTTGAGGACAGGTTGTATGTGGCCCTGGGCCTTTCAAATCAGAGCTCCCAGAGAAGAGGCTGTTCCTCCCCCATCAGACCAGGGTCTCCAGGACACAGCCATGCCTTCCCCTTCAGACTAGGATCCCCCAGGGCAGGGCTATGCCTCTCCCATTGACCAGGGTCCCCAAGAAGGTCCAGCCACTGCCCACACCCCTCAGGCCACCAGTTCCTCACCACGTGCTCCTCCCACCCCGCTCTGGCCAAAGTCCCCATGTCATCAAACCCCAGGGACAGCTGCCTCTCCATTTTGCTCCACTTCTGAGCTCTTCTGCTGCCCTGAGTCAGCACCCCCTACATACTGGCTCTCAGGGACTGACCCTGAGCAGAGACCTGAGTTTCCTCTGCTGCTTCCCACCCCTTGCACCCTTGGCCAGTCCTGAATACATGCAGCATCCTCCCTTCACCCCACACCAGCCCATCCACCCACCTCATTCCCTGGACAGCTGGCCTTCCAATCCTTTGTACCCCGACCCCAAGTTGTCTTCTGGTGGCTGTCCCTTGCCTGCACACCCACTGGCTGTATACCACCTGTGGATTCTCCCAACTCTGCTGGGTTCTGCCATCACATGATGGCTTTATGTTCCTGCTGGCATCCTCCTCTGGGAGGGCAGGACCGGGGCCTGGCTGGCTCACCCTACTGCCTGCACCCCAGTAGGGGCAGAGTGCCCAGCCAAGACTTGCTATGAGTGGACAAGCGAGGCCCCGATGCTGGGCAGTATGGCCCGCCTCTGCCTCTCCAACCTGGCAGTGACCTCCAGGACCCCTTCCACCTCCCTCCCTCTCTCATACAAACAGACCCATCAGCAACCAGCCTTCCTGCCAAAATGCACTGAGAGTGTCACTGCGGTTTACCATTCTGTGGCCACCACCCTGGTGGGACCCACTGTCGGCCTCCACCCTTCCCGCCTCTGCCTGTCCCCAGCACAGTGCCATCATTTGCAATTTGCCAGGACACATGCTCTGCTCAAAACCTCCCCACCACTCCCTCCTCACTCAGAGCAAAGGCCATGCAGCCCTCAGGGACCCCACAGCCCACAGGGACTGGCCCGTTATCCCTGACCCTCCCCCTTCCCCTCAAGTGCATCCTTCCAGCCACACTCAGGCAAGGAACCCTAGCTCGCTGCACTCTCCCCCTGGGAGACCCACCTCATTTTGAGTCCAGCGCCTGTGGGGACACAGCCTTATATTGGTGTTCCAGGTGAGGTGGCTCAGAGAAAGCAGCCTGGCTGCTGCCACCAGCTGCCAGAGGGGGTAGCCTGGCCCCCACTCAGCAGAGCAGGCACCAGGGGACCTCCCCCAGGGACCAGGTGTGTTGGAGGCCCTGGGAGGAGGCTAAGCCTGGGGCCACCTGCCACCCTACTCCCTGTAGAGCCCAGATATTGCTGGCCCAGCCCAGCCCCAGGAGGGGAAACTGGGCAGCAAAGACCGCCGCTGGCCAATCAGGTCTGAGCTGCCTCATCTATCAGGGGCACAAAGCCTCACCCCGTGTGCTGGTCAGGGAGGCCACAGGGATGCAGGGCTCAGCACAGGGGACATCAGGGGCCAGTAACACAGTGTGCATGAAGAGCACCCATCTGCCCGGCCTCCCACTGGGCCTGGGCCTTCTCGGCATTCAGGATGCCTCCTGCTGGCCCAGGAAGCAGGTGTTATCATAGGACTGTGTGCATCGGGGTCCCCTGGGGTGATGGGCTAATTCACACTGATGTGGGAATGACCCATAGGTGTCTTCCCACACAGCAGAAAGAAGCCAGAGAGGGCACACTCACCCCAGTGAGGGAACAGGGAGTGGGCAAGATGTTTCTGCAGGCAGGGGCGTCTAGGAGACCCTCAAAACTCCTCAGCTGTGCCTTGATGCTCCTGAAACCACCCATTCCATTTACAAGCCCTGGTAAATCAGGCTTCACACGTCCAGAGTGCCGACCTCCCACGACTGCCTACTGAACTCCCACCCACAGACCATGGCTTGTGCTGGGTTGCTGCCTCCAGGGAGCCCAACTGGATAAGCTGTGAGTCCCTGCACATTGCACTTGGCTCCTCCTACAGGTCCTAACTGGCTGCTGGGCTGGTGATCCCTTCCTGGGTCCTACCTCCCCAGCATGTATAGCTCACCAGGGCTTTTAAGCCCACCTCAGGCCTGGCAGTCCTGCCTTCCTGTGCCAGCCAGCATGGAACCACTGGTGACTTAGAGCACAGGCGCCCTCTCCTGCCTCCAGGTCTTGATCTTGGCCGTTCCCTCTGACAACATCCCCTCCTGTCTGCTGTCTGACTCAGCTTCATCCTTCAGGGCTCTCCTGAGGCCCTGCCATCTCCTGGCAGCCTCCTCAACCTCCCACTCCATTCCAGCTCCTATCTGACCACTAGCCTGTCAGAACCAACCCACCCCCGGGCAGGCCCACATCTGCTTCCCCAGATCAGTGCCATATCCTCTCAGTTCAGGGCCTGGGGGCAATGCTTGTCACCAAGGGGACCTTAGTGGATGGATATTTGCCTCATCTCAGTCTTGCTGAGCAATGTTCCCTCAGGCCTGTGTTCCTACCTGTGGGTGAGCTCCCCAAGCACTGACGATGTCTAAGGCTCTCTTAGCATCCACAGGTCTGTGATCAGGGCCTCCAAGACTTCTCAAATAGCCCAGTATGACAAACTCCTGGCTCCCATCTGACACTGGCCACGCTCTGATTAAGAGCTTCCAGCCACAAGCCTGCCCCAAGGCTGAAAAACCCTGGTCATCCTCACCCTCTGGTAGCTCTTTGTCTGATGCACTGCACCCACCTGGGCAGGGCCACAGAGGCCCACAGTCTGCCAGCAGAACAGGGTCCCTGGAGAAGGTGAGTCCCTGAGCTCCCCAGCCCTCCAAGGAGGCAGTCTGGACTGGGGATGTGGGGTCAGACCAACCCCAGGGCACCTGCCGTCTCCACCCAGCTCAGAGGCCTGCACCCCTGCCTGAGCCCTTTCCCCGTCATGCTGACCTTCACCTGGTGCACCTCCGGCCCAGCTCCATCTGGCCTGTCACCTACTCATGCCAGTTGTGTGTCTAGTGCCTCAACCCCCATAGCCCCTCATGCTCCAACCACTGGCGCAGCTGGAGGTCAAGCCGATAGGTCACTCACTCAGCAAGTGTGTCCCTGGCTGGCCTGGTCAGGCTCTGTGCTGGGTGCTGGGCGCCTGCACAGGCTCCAGTGGGTCCCAAACCTCCCCACATCTGCCAGCTTAGCTCTGTCTCCTCCAAGACAGCTTCCCAGACTGTGGGGCTCCAAGAGCGCTCCCCTCTGCCCTCCTGCCCAGCCCCCTCACCTACTCTGCCCCATTCACTGCCAAGGGTGCAGCCTGGTTCCCATGAGGAGGGTTCATATCCCCCAAATTGCTGAGAACACCCCGAACACCACCTTAACTGTCCACAACCTCCATCTTCATAGCTTTCGCTGAAACCACAACCAGTGACATCATCAAACCATCAACACAATCAGTACCACTGCCGGCGCCATCACCACCACCACCGTCATTACCACATCACCACCACCACCAACACCAACACCATCAACATCAGTACCAACAGTACATTATCAACAGCACCATAGCGCCACCACCAGCATCAAGTGCCACAACCATACTATCACCGCCACCAACACCACCACCATCATGTCACTACACAGAGCTGCAACAGTTAACACCACCGCCACTAACATCAGCAACTCAGTATTTACTACCACCATCACTGCTTCCATCAACATCATCAGATCACTACCCGCTACATCACTGCCATCGCTACCACTACATCACCACCTTCCCCACGACCCACAACAACATCAACACCACCACCCACACCATTACCATCAATGCGATTTTCACCATGTCACCACCATCAGCAGTGTCACCAGCACAATCATTACCACCACCACCACCATCGATGCTATCAACACCATCAAACCATCACTGCTACGTCTCTGTCATTGCCACCACCAACGTCACCAACGACGTCAGCACTACTGTTACATTATCAACAGCATCACCTTTACCATCAGAGACAGGGCCCCGTGGAGGCAGCAGGCAGGGTCTGGGCAGTGGGCAGTCCCCACCCTGACCCCTCCTGGGAGGCTGAGGACCAGTGCTGGGTGTGAGGGAGCACCCAACAGTGGCTGGAGTTACTACAGAGACACGGAGCTCAGGCGTATCGCAAACAGAAGGATGGACAGAGAGATGAAACCCCTGCCAGGAGTGTCCTGAAGTGCCTGCTTCCAGCCTGGCCAGGCCCTTCCCAGAGGGGACCCAGATCTGTCCTTATATGCACCCTCCCTGCACCCAGTGACCCCACAATGCAGCTGCCCCGTGCCCCCAGGCAGTCCCACCAGACGCCCTCAGGTCCCACTGTAGGGGGCAGTGAGCACTGCTTGAGCACTCCCCACTTCCTGGCACTGCCCAGTGAACTCAGGGTGCAGCACTGACCTCCCCAGTGGGTGCCCCCTCCTGCTCCTCCTCCTCCCTGTCCCACCCACCCCTAAACCAGTTCCTGCACAGATTCTGGCTGGATGATGGAAGAGGCCAGGAGGCAGGGAGTAAGGGAGGCCTCGAAGCTCCCTGCCCAGCCCCAGGCCCCTGCTGGTGTCACTCTCTCTGACCACTCAGCATTTGAATCCACCTGGCCCCACCCCGCAGCTGCCCTGCCCACCCCCATCCCATCCAACACAACCCGTGAGCTCAGGGCTGGCCATACCCACTAGCTCCCCTGACTGTCAGTCCCAGCCCCTTGCCTTTGAGTATCTGTGAGCACCACGCTCATTGCACCGCAGATCCCCACCACCGACACACGGGGACCCAGACACAGGGGCCCTACAGAGGTGGGGAAACACACGGATGAGATGCCACAGGAGGCAGCCCCACAGGAGACTCCTGCACCCTGACTCTACCTGGGAAAGCTCCCCACACCCAGGTGCCCCCCTACCCCTACCATGCCAGTGTGCCCCGACCCTCAAGCACATGTCTGTGATGGTCCCCCCCAGTCACACCTCATCAGCATCACTGGCCTAGCAACAGCTGGCAGTCCACTCCCCCACAGAATGAGGAGCATTGGGAGCAGTGGGGAGGAGGCAGCTCCAGGCCAGCACTGGCCGCCCATCCTCTGCAGGAGCCTGGGAGGCATCTGGTGGAGGCTGGGGATGGGTGGGGCAGTTGGGCCAGCAACTCCTTAGTCCCATTGCATAGTTAAGGAAACTGAGGCTGAGGCTTGTGTGGCCGGTGCTGGCAGGGACAAGGATTTCTGAGTTGGAAGGATTGATCATCCTGATCTGCCACCCAAGGACATGACAGACCTCAAACCCTTGGATGTACAGACCTAACCAGGCACTGCGGAGGGGGCAAATAGGAGCCCAGCCCCTCTGGTCCCCAGCCTCCTGGGTGGGCCCCTCTCCCCATATCCAAGAGTGGGAGGTGGTAAGTTTACCAGGGCCAGGCATCATGGTAGATGTCCTGCTGGGTGGGTGGTGTATGGGGGCACCTTGGAGGCAGGACACTGTCACCATGGTCAGACCACCCTGGGCAGACTGGATGCAGGAATGACGTGTTTGGGGGAATGAATGAGTGAGTTAATGAATGAATGAATGAATGAGTAAATCCCCAGTCCCTGGAGGATGAGGGACCCCCTTCACATGGGGCCCATTCCAAAGGCTTCTGTTCACCTCCCGAGGGCTTACTGCACAGCTGACAGGGGATATGGGGTTCATGCTCTGCTGGGGGGGAAACTTGAGGATACACGGACTTCCTGCAAAATTGAGGTCCAAGCTGTGGAAGTCGACAGGACCAAGGATGTCGGAAAATGGGCAGAAAGGCCTTCAAGAGCAGGTGGCTTTTGAGGCTGGAGGAGGGAAGCGGGTCCAGGGACAAAAGCACCAAGCATTCCAGCTGGCACTGAGGAGGAGAGTGACAAGGGGGCCCACAGGGTGGAGGGCAGCAGCTCGGGGGGACAGGGCTGCATGCCTGGGCAGGGGAGATGCTCACTGCCTCAGGCTCAGAGCACAGCGGCAGTCCCTAAGCCAGGCCCTCATTGCCCACTCCAGCTCCCAAGCCTGGCAGGGGACAGGCAGGCCTGGGCTCAGGCACCCTTGAGGAGAGGGCAGGCCCACAGTAGGCCTCTGCCAGCCCCGCTGCTCCCCAAGGACAAAGTGGTGTGAACTCAGAGAAGGGAGAGGCCCTGGGGAAGGGGCGGGGGGCTGAATCCAGGGCCAGGCAGGAGCAGTCCATGGTTAGGTGACCTCCCCTCTGAGAGCAACAGAGCACCGTTTCCCCAGCCCCAGCCCCCCACCCAGATGGGGGTACAGCACACCCCCCTCCCACGCTCACTGGCAGTGCAGACCCTGAGACCCTTCAGAGGCCACCAAAGAGGACGTCTGTGTTGAGCCCGTCTCCTGTCCCATCCTCCTCATAATCCACCCACCCGGAGCTGCCTCCTCTGCCCCCATCAAGAACCAGCCAGTGTGGGAGACATCAGGCAGGGAACTGACCCGCGGCTGACAGTGACCAAGGAACCCTGAGAAGTCTCCGATTCGCTTACCTCCCTGGGCCTGCCCCCTCACTGCCGTCTCCAAGGAAACCAGGGATGGGGTGGGGCAAGGCTCTTTAAGGGACCAACAAGCACTTGGGCTAGGAACACTGGGAAGGGGCTGGGCCTGGGTCCTGAGCACCCCCTGGATGGCTGCACCCCACACGGTTATGGTCTGCCTGGGCAGGGTGATGGCACAGACTGTCATGACCCATGGGGCAACCCTGGCCATGTCAATGTCACTCTGTGTCCCAGTCTCCTCAGCCAGGCTGGTCTAACATTGCCTAGAGCAGGGTCAGGCTCTGAGAAAAAAACCCAACAGACTGTGCAGGAAGGTTACGCCCTCCACCAGCCAGTCCCAGTGTCTGATCTGCCAGCTCAGTGAGGGTACCCAGTGCACACTATTAAGGAAACCCGAACCCGACTGAACAGAAGCCTGCTGCAGGACTTCTCAGAGCCTTTATATTTGCCAAGCATGAGGACCCAGGAGCAAAAGAGCTGGTGGGTATGGAACTCTGCCCTTCCTGGAGCCCACGTGGGATTGGTGTCAGGCAGAACGCCTCCTAAAAGGCTGCTGTAGCAGCTTGACCACCCTTGACCACCCTGGCCTGCACTGATGTCCCTAAGCTGGCCCTCACCTCCACCATTTTCAACTGACAGCAGGACAGGTGATTTGTAAGGATCTTGCTAGCTCTGAATTTTTTGCTCCTTGTAACTCTGGGTTACGTGCAGCCTTCATGAGGGAAAGGAGCTGTCCTTTCAGAACCACAGGACTTAATTCCCATGATGTGCTCCTGGCCTTCCTTAACCCCCAGCACCAGTCCGTCCATCCTGGGCCCATCCTCCACCCACGAACCTAAACAGCTGGGAATTCTGCAAAGGCTGCCCATTTCCCTCCCTAGTGGCCCTGCTCCCAAGGCCCTCAGTGCCACTGGCCAGGCTGGTGTAGGGGTGTGTGTGGGAGGTGGGGCCCTCAGCCCTGTTGGGAGCAGTCACCTCAAGTGTAGAAGTTGAGCCCATTTGTGCAAGTGTGTGTGCACAACTGAGGGTGAGGCAGGTAGAGGGTCTGCTCTGTTGGTGGAGCCTGTGACTCAGACTTCCCAAGACAAGTATGTCACATAGCTGACAACTGCTTGTGGCTGGAAAAGTGGGCAGCCCTTCAAGAACATGACACATGCATAACTATATGTGAATGCGCACAAGTGACTCCAAATGAGACACAGGGTCAAGGCTCAATGTGTGACCAGGGTCAAGACTCAGCGTGTGACCAGTGACCAGGACCAGGGCTCAATCTGAGTCTGGAATCTAGGCTCCATCAGTGACCAGGGACAGAGTCATGGATCACAGTCATGGATCAAAACATTGAACTACTGCTCAGAGGATGGTCATGTCACTGATGGTTCTCAGCCCCCAGTGGCACCCACCCCAACACACACAATTTTGCAGATGTGAGACATTTTCTCACCCAAACACACACAAACACAGACATAGGACAGCACAGATGCAATCTCTGGGCTCACTGGTGGAAGTAGATCTGAGCTCTGTCCCTGGTCTCCATTTCAGGAAATGCTTGGCTCCTCTGAGCCTGATTATGTGAGGAGTGGTCCCATCTGAACATGGAAGGAGGTTCTGTCCAGCACAGGGCAGAGCAAAGTGGGGAAGGGTGGGGGAGGGGCAGAGACAGTCCCAGCCCTCTGCTCCCTTTCCCCTCCCTGAGCCTCTGGCCCAAGCTTCGCAGGTCTGGATCAGATACCACATTCTCCATCTTCAGCTGGACTGTGGTCCTTTCAGAGCCTCAGCTTCCCCAGAGGTAACAGGCACAGTTAACCGGGCTCCTAGGGCTGTGCCCAGGACTGAACAGGGACCTTGCGGGCAAAGTGTGTTCTGGAGCACCTTCCTGCTGTCCTCAGAGCCCTGGGCCCAGGCATAGTGACCCTATAAGTCTCATCCAGGGGTGGACAGTGGGTGGGCCCTCCACACCTAAGGTGGAGGCCACAGCAACTGGTGAGCACCCCATGGACCTGGCTGCAGCCCACTCCTTATTGCCCACTCTGCCCCCTCCCACAAGCAGGCAGAATTTGGTCCTGGGGATGGGAGGCTGAGGCTCCCAGATGGTGGAATTTGCCCCAGGTCACACAGCCCTGGGGACCACACTCACTGGGCTGGCCAGACCGCTCACAGCCTACTGCCCCAGGGGGAGGGAACAAGGGGATGGGGCCAACTTTCTGGAAAGCAATTTGCCACCAAGATCTTTAAACTGTCCAAGGGACTCAATGGCAAAGAAACAATTAGAAATGTGGGCAGAGCTGTCCAAGTGAGGGTGCTGGGCCGCTGGGTGAACAGGCACCCCCAGGGAGTTGCGGGCAGCCTTGGAACAGCCCCTGGGGAGGGTTTCTGGGCTGTGGGGAGAGGCTTGTTCCAACATCAGGGGCCAGACAAAATGGATCTGCAGCTGCAGCATAACCACCCACGATGGCCAGCATGGGTCCTGTGAGCGCCTGGGCCCTATTTCTTGCTTTTTATTTTTTCATCATTTTTAAATACTCCAATTTGTACAAGGAGTATGTGTCACATGCAAAACCCAGAGAAAAGCAGTTGACAGCAACTGCCAGAGGGCCAGTTTCCCAAGGCTATGGGAAACTCTCCCCCCAGCCCTCCCCTGGCCCCAGCCCCTGTCCTCACAATCCCAGACTTAGAGATGGAAAGGGCAGTGGAGTCTGCCATACGGCCCTGGACACTCCCACCACAGGGCCTTTGCACTGCCTGTTCCTTCTGCCAAAATGCTTGTCCCCAGATACCCATGTGCACAGTGCTGTGTCAGGCTTCTTCTCATGCACAACTAAAGAGAGGCTTCTGTGAACCTGCCCTAAAAGGCACCTCACCCCACCTGCCACTCGGTACACTGGGTCCACTTCTTGGCCTGTGCCATGACCTGACGGTTTCACAGAGATCTGTATGGACTCCTTTCCTGTCCCTCCTCACTGGGGATTGGAGGAGTCTGAGGTCTTGAGTGATTACTGACCATGCACAAGGGAGTTGTCAAAGAGCAGTGCCTTGTCAGTGGCCAGAAATCACTGAAGACTGGATGGGTGGGTGGATGGGTAGATGGATGGATGGATGGATGGATGGATGGGTGTGTGAATGGGTGGATGGGTGGATGGATGGATAGATGGATGGATGGTTGGGTGGATGGGTGGATGGGGGCTACATGGGTGAGTGGATGGGTAGATGAGTGGATGAGTGGTTAATTAGGTTGGTGGATGGATGAGTGGATGGATGGATGGATGGATGGATGGATGGATGGATGGATAAGGGCTGGATGGGCAGATGAGCGAGTGGATGAGTGGACAGGGAGGTGGGTGGTTAGCCCAGTGGGTGGATGGATAGAAGGTTGGTGGGTGGATGGCTGAGTGGGTGGACAGGTGAATGGAAGATGGATATAAGTGGATGGAGGATGGATGGATGAATGGCAGTCACATTACTCCACAACTTCCATATTTGCCAACACACAGCCCTACAAACTGACCCCATCCCCTTGCAGCCTCCCCCAGCACCCTGCACACATCCAGCCTCCCCTCTGGTGGCCCACTCACCCTGGCCTCACATTCCTCCTGTACCCTCCAACTTCCACAACTTTTCACCGAGTGTCCTTCTGCCTAATCCACTTTCTCCTGTTCTGTCAGAAAAACACATCTACCTTTAGCGGCAGCCACTGTGAGAGCCTCCCTGACCTCCCAGACTCACATCCATCACTGTCCTGCCCCAGCATCAAGGACTTGCCACATGTGCCCTCAGGCCTGCAGGCTGGCCTGGGGACTGGCGGAGCTGGGGCTGAGGGGGATGGGTGGTGACAATGACATGCAGCTCTCACCACACCCACCACAATGGACACCGAAACTCTGGGAAAGGAGGCCCAGCCCCCACAAGTCCCATCTGGCATGTAGGGATCCGGTCACTAAGTTCTTTCCCATTCTATCTCCCCAAATTCTGACCCCCTTCATCTCTGGTTGCCACCCCTACTTTGAGGCCTTTGCACAAACCCTTCCCTGTGACTACAAAGCCCCCCACCTCTCATTTTGCTTCCTTGTGTCTGGGAGGGCACCTGGCCCTGGGCCCTCACAAGGCACTGTGACTCCAAATGGCAGCCCGGCCAGTCCAGCCCAGTGCCCTGCCCCCTGGCTCCTGCTGCTGCTGCTCCAGACACGGGCTGTTGCTACTGCCTGACAAGGGACTGGGCCTGGGGCCCCAGGAGCCACTGGGTCTGCTTCCCATCTGCTCGCTGGGGGTCACACCCCACCACCCCAGTCCTTGATGGTGCCCCTGCAAAGCTAAACTACCTGCCTGTCACCTGGCTGGTGTGGGGGCACCTCCACATGCCTCTGGACCAGCAACCATGGCCTTCCCTGGGAGGGGTGGGAGGCCAGCTGGGTGGGCCCCCCGCTGCCTCAGAGCCTGATCTGGGTATGGAGAGACCGTGCAGGACAGACAGAGTGGAGGAGTGAGCAGACCCCAAACCTGAAGGCTGCACCCCTCCCCTGCGTGGTCGGCTGCCCCCAAGCCCAAGGCCCCGGGGCCACAAAGTGCAGATGAACTGACAGGTCAGTCACATCGCACAGGATACAGAGCTGGTTGGTGGGGCCTTGGGAGGGAGGGGGAGCCGTCAGGCCGCCCGTCCGCCCCATGAGCCCCACCCGCCCATCACTGCGGGGCCCAGCCTGTGCTAGGCACGCTGCCTAAGCTCTTCCCTCACAGACAGAGTTTGAGGAGGAGACACTGAGGCCCAGAGAGAGGAAGGGAATGGCTCAGGCCCCCAAGCCCCACTGTGTGGCCTTGGGCAGCTCCTGTCCCCTCTCTGGGCCAGGCTGGGGGGCAGGCGCTGAAGCCCAGTTCTTGATGCCCAGGTGGCCAGTCCAGCTTAATGCATAGTGGGGTCACAGGGAGAACCTGGGCCTGGGGGCACAGGTAGGGCCTCAGCAAGTGCCTCTGTCCCGCTGGCTGCGGTGTGACACCAGCGGGGCTTCCCACTTGGCGAGGGAGGGAGCCAGGGCACAGGGAGGGTGAGCAAGGCCCAAGGCCGCAAGGCGGGAAAGGGTGGGCCCGGCTCTCCCCGCAGCCCTGTCCTGGGGCTCGAGGCCTGGCTCAGCCCTGTCCCGGCGGGGTAACTGTGCAGCTCCTGGCTCTCAGCTGGTCCAAAGTGTATCTTGGCGCCCACTGCCCCAAGGCACAGGGCACGGAGGGCCTGTGATGGGGGCAGACTCATTTCTTACCAGAGGATGGTTCTGTCTTCCCCAAGGGAATGGCCAGGCCAAAGATGCCATGTGTGCAGTGACGTCAGACATGGGTTGGGTGTTGGCCCCCACACAACCCTGCTGTGTGACCCAGGCAAGTCCCCTGCCAGCCTTGGTGTGCCCCACCCATCACCTGGGGGTAAAGGCAGCTCTCTCTGAAGGCTGCCATGAGGCCAAGATGTGCAAGCATGCCCACCACACGTGGGGTCAGGTGTGACACGTGCTCTCAGACTTGCACACAGAGGGCAACCACATCGCACACATGGACAAACTTGATCTCCAATGGCAGCGAGGCAGGGGCTTCACGGTCACGGAGATGACCGTGGAGTTCAGGACAGTTGTGTTTCTGGGGGAGCCAGCGGGCCATGTTGGGGCAAAAGCCCCAGTGCTTGGGCCTGCACTTTCCCCACCCTGGCCTCCCCCAGCCCACATATCCACGGTGCCTCCTTCTGCAGGAGAGCGCCGCCAGTCACCCTCCTCCCGACCCACCCACAGGCCAGGGACCTGCTCAGCTGAGGGGAGCGGGTGCCCCTGGAGGACGCCTGAGCTTTGCAGTCACATCCACCCTCACCATGGATGCAGTATGCGGTGGAGATGGGGTGGCTGCCATGGAGCCCTTGGTGACCCTATAGGGGACAGTTCTTCTTCCTGGGACCCAGAGTCACCTGCTGTGTGACTCTAGGTGAGACCCTTGCCCTCCCTTCCAGGAGGCAGTCCACTGGTCCACTCAGCCAAGGTTGCTTGAGAGCCTCCCAGCACAGGGAGGGCAGGGAGGGCTTCCTGGAGGAAGGGGCAACCACAGAAACATGGAGAAGAAATGGATGCCACCCTCACCCTTAAAGCAGCAGACCACACTCCAGAAGATACATGGCAAGTGGGTGGGCCTCGAACACTGGAGTGCCGCCTCCTACACTCTGAGGACCCTCACCTTCCCACCCCGTGGAGAAGATCATCTTGGACACAGTGACCCTGTCCTTGGCCCAGTTGCCCATGGCTCACCAGCCCTTCATGGCGAAGCTAATGTCCATGGCTCCTCTGGCCGGGAGCTCATGTATGGCGAGGACCG
Source organism: Camelus ferus (assembly GCF_009834535.1). Lineage (NCBI taxonomy): Eukaryota > Metazoa > Chordata > Mammalia > Artiodactyla > Camelidae > Camelus > Camelus ferus. The sequence continues at coordinate 68,115,164 of NC_045708.1, forward strand.
GAAAGGGTGGCAGTGGGTGAGAGACAACAAAGACAGACAGAGAGTGGGAGGCAGAGATGGAGAGAGGATTCATGGTGAGGAGCCTGGGAGCAGACCCAGGAGTCCAGCATCATCACACAGGGGTTCTCATGGCTCAGTGTGTGTGCAGGACCCCCAGGGCCACCCAGTCAGTTTGCTGCCCAATGCCAAACTCCCCATGAGTCCCAGGGTCTGGACAACTTCCTGGTCCCTTCCAAGACCTCTGTTGACACCCCTGACCCCAGCAGGAGTCCCCTGGCCCCGGTGAGAACCCAGGCCTGCACACAGCCCTAGAAGGTGCCAGAAATTGGTTCTAACAGCAGGTCTGAGGCCACAGGGAGTGGTGTCTACCTCGCTGTCCCTTCCTGGGACATCCCTCCTGGCTCTGTTTTGTAAAAGGGACAGATACAGAAACCCCCTTCACAGGGCTGGGGACTGTAAAGGGACAATGGATGGAAGGAGGTGAGAGGGGGAGCTGGAAGGAAGGTGCTGGGCATGGGGAAGGGGCTGATGGGGACACAGCACATTTGGGGAGAAGCCAGAGCAGAGACAGCTGGTGGCATCTGCAGTATTTCCTCCTTCCTCCTGCTGTGGGGGCCCAGCTGACCTCCTGAAAACTCTCTGCCCCTCTAGGCCCTCAGCAAGCTGCACTTGAAAAACAGCCATAGTGGGCTCTGTCTGGCCCTGACAGAGACATCCCAGGGGCAAAGTGGCAGACTGGCCTGGAAGGACAGGATTAGTTGGAGGCCCCAACGTCTCTGAGCCCCTTAATTCCAGGCCCACCCACTCCAGGCAGACTCTGCTCCCATCACCCAGCACCCGTAGCCTGGGTCTGGGTGTGCACGGGGGTGCTTTCAGTGTGGGGTGAATGGGGAAGGCCGTAGGAAACAACAGCCTCACAGGTCCAGGTATCACCTGAACACCCTCCATCACCGGGGTCCTCCCTCAACAACATCCCATCCCCAACTGATTCCCACTTCTGTGCCTTTGCTCATGCAGTGCCTGGCCCACGTGCACTTCTCCTCCAGGCCCAGCATGCTGGCCACGCCCTCCCTCCCTGACAGACCACGCCCTCCCTCCAATAGACCACACCCTCCCTGCTCCCTCGTGCACAGCTCTGGGGCCCAGGAAGTCTCCCCTGCAAGAGGCCCTGGGGGCACGGATGAGCCCCACCTCTGCATGCCTAGCCCCACACGAGGCTGGCCCTCTGTTGCTGAGGACATGACTGATGACAGAACAGGGGAGCAAATGCATCACGCACACGTCTCTGAGCACCGACCTTGTGTCTGGGATGGGTCTAACACTGTGGATGCAGGAGACAGATCCTCTCCTGGTGTTGATGTGTAGCCGGGGAGACAGACTGTGACTGGAGCAGAGAGGGAAAACAGGTGGTCTGTGGTCTGTGGTCTGTGGGGCAGTGATGACCCCTGGGGCATGTCCTTCCAAACAGGTGGTCAGGAAGTCCTCCTTGAGGAGGTGGCCTCTGGATGAAGGCCTGGAGGAGGGCAGGCTGCTTGGGTTCCTGAGGTGAGCGCTGCAGGGGCAGGATGAAGGGAACCTGTGGGTGGGCCGTGTGTACAGGGAATGCGGGGTGTATGATGTGGGTGAGGTGTGTGGGGTGCACGGGGTGGGTGGGGTGCATGCAAGTGCATGGAGGGTATGGGGTCTATGGGGTCTACAGGGATGTTGGCTGCATGGGGTGTGGGGTATATGGGGGTGTGTGGGGTGTACAAGGTGGGATTGGTCACGACGGGTGGTGAGGAAGTGCCCGGGGCTTCCTTTGGTGACAAGAGCTGGCCTTGGATGTCCATCAGTTATGGACAAGCTTCCTGGAGCCAGGAGGTTGCAGGACCACAGCCTAGGCCTGAGAGCCCCTCCAGAAGCCATGGGTGATGCTGGACCCCTGCAAGCAGACCTCTACAGTGAGAGCCTGCAGCGGCCCCTCCGGGCAGCCACACGAAAGCCCGCCCCTCTCTGCCACCCCCAACTCATCTCGGAAAAGGGCCAGGCCAGCCCAGCGAGGGAGGGAAGGAAAGGCCAGTCCAATGCAGCCAGCCTGGAGCCACCACTGACCCCACTTGCCAGGTGACCTCCAACAGCACTGGACTCCCAGGCCTGAGTCTCCCCACCTGTGACATGATGGCTGCCCCTGCCCCACTGCATGCAGAGGTCTCCCCAGCTCTCACCGAACTCTGGGGTCCAGAGCTCAAAGGCAGGAAGGCAGGGCCCTTGCTCTGGAAACTCCAGCTCAGCAAACATGTGTCCCAGCCCAGGCCGGTCCCCAAGCGTGTGCTCACACAGCACAGCTGACCCAGGGCATGTCACTAGAGGTCTGAGTCTCTCTACAAGGGAGGTGACAATCTCCCTCCTGGGTGCTGTTCGGAACACAGCCGGGTCCAGCGCCCACTTCTGGGTTCTCCACTATGAGGAGGGACCCTGACAATGGACAGAGTCTGGGGAGGTGCCCTGAACCAGGAAGGATTTGACAAATGGGGTCCAAGAGAGCTATTCCAGGGGAAACTGGTGGTCACCACTAAATACGGTGGTAGCAGGTGCTTGCATGATCCCGTTCATCTGCCAGGCCAGAGGCCCCTGCCCTGCACTCTGCCCTCTGTGACGGCAGCACTGCCGCCTTCCCGCTTGAGGGGCACGGTCAATACCACAGAGCTGGGTGGAGACCAGGCCTCTCTGACAAGGTGCCCTGGGCCTGGAGCATGACACAGTCCTGCCTTGAAATCTACAAGGCCATCGAAGCCCAGGGAGGGCACTGGGGGCGACATGTGGAAGGGGGGCCCAGCCCTAAGGAGGTGCAAACAAGGGGCTGGCTGCGGCCTGCAGGTCCTGGTGTGCCCCACGATTTGAGGTCTCCAGGACCCTGTCTGTGTCTAAGAGCCCCCTTGCCGACCCCCTTCCAGGGTCACATGGAACCATTGTCAGGAGATGCAGGTCTGTGCACCTGAAAACACAAAGATCATCTTAGAACCAGGTCCGGGGGCCCGCAGATGGGGTCTGACCACTGCCTGTATAAAGATGAGGAAACTGAGGCCCAAGGGCCCTGCCCAGGGCTGCCGAGCATGAGAGTGGGAGTTGGTAAAGTGATAGGAGAGTTTACCCAGGTTTTCTGTCACCTGGTTCACATCCCACAGTTCCTTCTTGCGGAAGCCGATGACATCCACGAATTCCTCTGTCAGCCAGAACACCTCCTTGACATTGGGGCCCATCTGGGGAGAGGCAGGATTCAGGGAGCCCCCAAGACAGTGGGGAGCCCTGCCAAGAATGCCAACTACCAGAGATGAGTGTCACTGGAGATGCCAGAGGGGACACATGCTCTCATTCCTCCACCTGCCTCCTCCCCTCATCCAGTCCCTCTTTGTCACGGTCCTGACTCTCCCTCCCTAGCACCACAGGGCTCTGGACCTGACTCAGGAGGCTGAGTCGGGACCTCTGAGACTCCACTGGCACTTTGTGGATAAGGACACAGAGCCCAGAGGGCAGGAGAGTGGAGCCTTCATTTCAGGTGCTGCCCTGGGCACCCAAGGCGTGGCAGCTTCCAGGTCAGTCTGGGAGAAAGGGAGGTGGGCAGCTCTTTCCAGATGACAAAGAACCACCATGTCTCGGTCCCCCTAATACGTGCCACACAGCCAACGTGTTTTCTCACTCCCCACCCTGGGCCCCACGTGGTGAGCCACTGTCCCCTAACGGATGGGGATGCTAGGTCTCAGAAGGACAAGCAACTTCTTCAAAGTCACAAGACTGGCAGAGGCCATGCAGGGATTTGAACCCACAATCCCACCCTGGTCCAGCCTGGGGCTCAGGGAAGCATATGAGACTTCTGTCTTCAACCCACTACTCTGACTCCAAGGACCCCAGACTGGTGTCTGTGCCAGCCAGGCCTCCTCCCACTTGTCATGGTTCTCTGCCAGCAGGTGACTGATGACCTGACAAAGTTCTGGAAAGAAGAGGAAGAAATTCCTGTATGCTGAGAATAAGGCACCAGATTTGCCTCAGTATGTGACCAGAGTCAGGGCTCAGTATGTGACCAGGATCAGGGGTCAGTATGTGACCAGGGTCAGGGCTCAGTATGTGACCAGGATCAGGGCTCAGTTTATAACCATGGTGAGAGTGCAGTCTAAGGCTGGTGTTGAGGACCGCCCCCCTGGGTGCCCACCTGCACTTCCCTGGGGGTTGGGCTGTCATATATCCTCTGGAAGATCTCAGTCATGTTCCTCAGGATGTTGATGGTGGTGACCAAGTCCCTACTGTAGCTGGTCCCATCCTGGGAGAGCTCCACCAGTGTCTGGATGACATCGGATATCCGATCTTCAGGTAGTCCATGCGGAGCCTTTGCCAGGTGCTCCAAGGTCTGGAAGATGGAAGGGGTGGTTGCCATGACTTGCAGGTACCAAGGACCCTCCACCCCTGGAAGGTCCTTTGCAGCCCCCAGTCATGGCTATGGCTGACTTATGTCCACAGAGTGTGCCAACTAGGACACAGGGTCATGTCTGAGGATGTAGGGCAGAGGGGGGCCCTGGAGAGATGGGTGGGGTGGGGTAGGAGACTTGGGCCTGACCTCACCATCATCTGGATGTCTAGCAGTCCTCAGGGACACAACAGGTTTAGGTGGGGCTCCCAGTGGGTCATACCCTCCTCACCCAGCTTACAGCATCGCAGGATGAGGCCTGGGGTGATGGTGGGTAAGCTCTGTCTCCCAATTCTCAGGTGGGTGCCCACCTCCAGCACAGGAGGCCTACCCATGGCTCCCAGCCACAAGCCCCTTTGGATGGAACCTCCAGACCCAGATGCAGACACTGGGCAGCCTTGGGGCCAACTGACATCAGGTGTCAACAGACTTAAACACCAGCACAGCCTGTGATCCAGAACTTGCTCCCAGGGAAACAGGCACAGTTGCGCATACACATGGCAGCGATGCCCTAGGGGCCTGCCACAGCCTTGTCACCCAACAGAAGCCAACAGGACAGGACACCTACTCCATCGCATGGTGCAGACTCAGAATGAGGGGAAGTATGGTTGTACACGCAGACAAAAAGCCAGGGAAGTCACACCTGGATTTTCTTCAATTTACTTCCCTAGATTTGTGACACGCTACACAGAACATTTATTGTCTTATAAACAAAATGGGGCGGGGGGCTGAACCCACAGCGGGTGTGCACAGCCCCCACTAGGGAACAAGCCCTGTGTGGGGGCGCATGGAATACTCAACACACTTGTTTTAAAGAATAAATAAACAAAAACCAAAAAACAAACAGAGGCTCAGATAGGGTCACTTCCTGAATATTGCACAGCAAAGAAAAGTCCAAAACTTCACACACTCCTCAAATCAGAGGGGCAAAGGAAACCAGCCACCGATGTGCCAAGCCACTCCTGGGTGCCCGCTCTGACGTTGCCAAGCCCCCATCACCCCATAGGGCTGCACAGGGATTAAAATGACCCGTTTCAAAACTGACTTCCCACTTACCGGCCCTGCAAGCCTTGGGCCACTGTGTTAACGTCTCTGTGCCACAGTTTCCCACGTATCCATGGGTCGTTTTGTGGGACATCACACTAAAGGGCTTCAAGCAGATGCTGCCTCCTGGTGGACTCTCAGGATGCGCGACCCTGGGCTCCCACACTCTGTACCCCAGCTTCTGGGCACAGGCTGCACGGGCATAGTCTGGGCCATGTGCCCTGCACTGACAGCTCCTTGGGGGGGCATCTCAAGGACAGGAGTCCCCATGACACCCACCTGTTGGTCCTCACCTGTGCCATTGTAAGGATACCAGACAGCAGCCACCTCTCCAGCCGGGATGTCCTTCCAGAGCACAGCACCAAAGCTGTCCTCATCACAGTTCCCATGGTGCTCTGCCAAGGGTCAGAGATATAAGTGAGGGTGGGATACATGAAGCGGGGCAGATAGCTGGCAGCAGGGCCAGGAAGGCAAGACCCCTTCAGGGAATCCACTGTCATGAGGGAGTGTCATTCCCCAGAAGAGCTGAGCCCTAAGTGCACCCAGGCTCTGAGGATGCCCCTCCCCAGAGTCCAGCTATGGGGTGGACGGACACTCACTGGGACACGGCTGGGTGCTGCATTGCTGCTGCTCATCTTGGGGCCTTGGAAGGCTGCACCCCTAAAGAAGGGCCCCAAGCATGCAATCTCCCACCGCTGTGTGCCACCCTCACATGTAACACGGCAGCCACGTCACGACGCCCAGGTCTGACACTGTGCAATGCCACCATGCACAGAGGCCCAAGGATGGATTGAGGAGAGTGCAGGAACAGGAGCCAACAGGGATGCAGACACAGAGATGTAGGGGCTCAAGCCTCTAGAAAAATAGAAACTTAGATCCCAAGAGTGGAAGCCAAGCTCAGCTTGATACAGGATAAAACAAATGCCTCACATGTACTGGTCCCCCACCATGACCCCACTGTCCCCTGCAACCCCAGGAAAACTGCAAGGTCCCATGATGAGCCCCTGTGGGGTCTCACCCCACCCTCGTGGCCCATGCCCATCAGGTCCCCCTCCCACAGGTCCCTCGGCACACCCCTGATCTGGGCACTGTTGCAGAAAAAAGTCTTGAGTTTCCACCCAGCTCTCCTGTAGGAAAGCCCACTGCACTCCCGCGTGCGATGCTCCCGGCCACGGGAGCAGCTGGCCGAGCGCTTGCTCCAACTTGACCACTCGTTCCATTTTCATCCTCTGCCTGGCCCGGGGAGGAAAGGGACAGGAAGCCGTTGTGAGCACCCAGGGCCTACACCCACCACCCAGCCTGGGGCCCAAGTGTCAACACCCCTGGGGACTCCCCACACTACCGTGAAATCTGAGGCATCGGTGTGGCACCCAAGGGGGCCCCCTACCCCAACACCCATGGTACGTGAGTACCACGCCCCAGGGTCTCTCAGCTCCAGCCTGATCACTGCCTAGGCTCCCAGCTCTGAGCCCCCAGCAGGTGGGTCTGGGTGGGCAAAGCTGGGCTCCTGAGGCTGGCCAGCGACCCGCTGGGCCCTTCCTTTCCCTCCACGGTCCCCCGCAGTCCCACCCAGCGCCCTCCTTCTCACCTACTAGGGCACAGAGCGATGTTGCAAAAATTGATTTGCTTCTCTGGGCTCTGACAGTAGCTGCCTCTAAACTGCGGAGGCCGACAGGTGAGGGTGCCGCCCTGGAAGCATCTTTCACAGTTGCTCAGGCTCTGAAGCGACCCCTCCTGCCAGGCGTCATGCACTATGGAGGGAACAGAACTCTCCGGGACCCTTGTCCGACAGTGCAGCCATCTCCCACCCCTGCCACCTCGGCCCCCTGCCGCCTCGGCCCCCCGCCGCCTCGGCCCCCCGCCCCTGTCGTCACCCCGCCGCCCCGCCCCCGGCTCCTGCCGCCCCGCCCTCGGGCCCTGCAGCCCCGCCCACCGGGAAATCCCGGAGGAGTTGCTCACGCGCGCTGCTCCCGCGGGGTCCGCTGCGCTGCGTCCTTTAGGAGGAGGACACGCAGAAGTGCGCACGCGCCTGCCAGCCGGCACGGAGGGTGCTGGAGCACACGCTCCGTGGGGAGCACTCCTCGGCCACAGGGTCACCTGTGCGCCCAGACCTACAGCATCACAGGCCTGCTGCCTTCCCCATACCGGGGGCTCCGGTCAGACCCTCTGGAATTCCTCAGGAAGAGGCCTGCCATGCTGAGCAGCAGGTGGCCGCAGGGAGGCCCTTGAGTCTTTTTTTTTTTTTTTTAATTTGAAGAGCATTAGATTCAGAGCTGATCCCAAAACTTGTCATTTCCCCTGGCCTCTTTGGCGGTCTCATGCCATTCCTGGGTCACTGGGGTCAGACGCCTTGTCTCACACCTGTTCCCCTAAATCCAGTGTGGCTGGAGAAAAGCAACTGGCACCTGAGGTTAGTCTAATTACGGTAAATTACCACACACATTACTTAGAATCGGCAACAATTAATAACGCCTAATATTTGACCAAAAACATAATCCCCTGGAGCCGAATTTCCCCACTTCCCAGACTTTAAGAGCGTTTGCCTGTCAGCCCCGCCCAGCCGTGGCCACTAACCTTTCTGTGCCAGGGGCGGGGAACTCAAGTTGCTGCAGCTCGTCCCCCAGCTCCTCAAGTTGCCAGGCATCGGTGGGCAGCAGGACTGGCTCAAGGAGTTGGTGTGCAGGCGGATGCAGGGCGGGTTCAGGTCAGCTCCCAGGTGCTGGCCTGCAGCCGCCACCCTGCTGCTCGAGAAGGGCGCTCTCAGCCCTTGGTCCCACAGCCCCCAGCTGCAGTGGGGCCAGGCTTGCCAGCACAAGGGCCGCTTGGCCCCACTGGGCAGTTGGGAAACCTGGGACTTGGTGCCCCGGCCTGGCACCAACCCCTGTGGATCCCATGGGTTCAGTCCCCCCTAACTTGGGGACCTCCCTCTCTTCCTCCAGGCCCCTCAGGCATCAGCTGCAGGACAGCATGCCTGAGTGGCTGCTGCCCTCCCCTGCTCAGCATCCCACCAGCGCTCCTGCCTTCCATGGCCCCGCCAGTCACTCCAGGGCCTCCCACAGGCTCCTGAGATGAGCGCCTCTCCCCAGGAAAGTTTCATCAGGGGAAAAACAACCCAAAGAATGAGAATCTCATTATAATTTGATTTAACTTTACAGAAGCAGCTGAAATAAGTGTGAGGTTAATAGAGAGGCTTATTAGAGAAATACATCCTGTAGGCAGGTGCGGGTTGGGGCAGGTGGGTCTGGGCTGGGCTGGGGATTGCGGCAGAGGCCACAAGGTCAGCTGTCTGTGTGCACCCCAAAATTCCCAATCCACAGGTGCAAAGAAAGCCCCAGTCCCATCTAACACCAGGTCACACCGGGTTCCTGGGCCCTTATTTCTAATGGTCTCCACCCCTTCCAGACAAGGACTTGGCCCTGCCCCTGGCCAGGCTCCAACCCTCTGACCCCACCCTTGCATCAGGTCCCACACCTTATACCTCGGACCCAGCGTGCCTGGCCCCGCCCAGGCCCCCTCCTCTGGCCAGGAAATGGCCCAGACTCTTCCCACCGAGGCTAGCCCAGGGCAACCCCTTTCCAAGGACACTCCTCTCGGAGCGCTCACTGCCACAGGTCTTGCGGTTGCACAGGCAGGCCTCCACCAGGACCCCCTCAAAGCCACCGCCCTCAATGCCCAGCACAGGCAGGCGGGTGTGCTGGACATTGAGTGTGGTGGCTTAAGGGACACATAGTCCTGCCTGCACTCGCCCCACAGGGATCACAGCTCCCAGCTTCCTGGTGGAAACTAGACATCAGGGCTCAGAGACAGGGCAGAGATAAAGGACTGCTGTGTCTTTCAGGGGGTGGTATCTAGGTACCTCCTAAGCAGGGATCTGGGACACAGCAGCCTCTTGTCCCAACCAGCACAGCATCCTGGAGGGCCAGTTAAGAGCCAAGTATGGGTCTTCACCTACCTTGCTGGGAAAAAAGAGTTTCTGTGTTTGGGAGACAAGCCTGCCTCTATATCAATGCAGAGGCATTTGCCCAATGTCGGTTTTACAGTGCAAACTGCCTTTCATTTGAAAGCAGCACTGGGAAACCAGCTTGAAAATGTCAAAAAAGTGTTGTTAGTGACTCTCTTCCATTTTAGGGTAGCTGAACCAAGTCTTCTGCCCATGTTCTGTCTGGGATGTGAAAGTCTGTAACATATTTCCTTCATTTGCCTCATTGTGAACAGAGAGGTTTTGGGCTGGGGAAACAAGCCTATCCTGCCTATACTGAAAAAACCCAGCAGGACACTGCATTAACCCACCACTGCCCCTGATCAAGTGCACAGCCCTGTGGATCACGTGCCCCCAGGCCCCTGTTCATGTGCCACCTGGCCCATGATTACATGCCAACACCCTGCGGATCACGTGCCCCCAGGCCCCAGGTCAGAACATGCAACCCCTGATCACCTGTTGCTCTGCCACTGATCACGTGTTCAGCCACAGACCCCATATCACCTGTTGCCCAGCCTCTGATCATGTGCCCACCATCTTCTGATCACATGCCCCAGGGTCCTAAACTAACACCACTGACCTCTGATCATGGGGCCACACCCTGCTGATAAAATACCCCAAGTGCCTTATCCAGTGCCGCCTGGGCCCTGTTCACGTACCCACACCCCGATCATGTGCTGTCTGGACCCTGATCATGTGCCCACACCCTGCTGAACATGTGCCCCCAGGTCCCTGAGCAAGAAGGGGATGATGACCTCTCCAGGATGAAGGTCACGGTCATGCTACCAGGCAAGTCACTGAGACCAACACATGTGCCAAATGATGGGAACCTACAAAGGATAGAGCAGGAGGGGATGATGAGTCCTTAGATGGATAAACCCTGCTAAATTTATGCCCTGAAGTGAGGCCTCCCAGAGCACTGGAGTTGTTCCCACTGTATACCTGAGAAGATCTGAATGGCACCTGCCAGACCCTCTTTCAGGATCCCAGGGCACGTCCCTTGGCTGCAGCTAGAATAAGTACCAGGATGCATCTCTCAGAGGCCAGTCAGAAAGATCACCTCATCTGAGGATGGCGGCTCTGCCCAGGGTCCTACTCCCTTCTGGAGCAGCTCCACCTCCAGCTAAAGATGTAGCAGATTGAGTCTCGGCCCTCCTGCCCAAATTTGGGATAGTTCAGGAGGGCTTTTCTAGCCCAAGAGCTCTGTCCCTTCCCACACTGCTGCGGATGTTGATCCTGGGACCCACTGCAACACGTGGGAGGCAAGACGGTTCCCTACAGCCCCTCCCAGCTCATACAGGGACAGGCAATGTTTAAAAGAATGAGGTAGAGTTAAGTATATTAAACACCAAAGAAATGTACCAAATATATTGTTGAGTAAAAAATGCCTCTTCACAGATACACATCACTGTATATAAGAGAGAAACAAGGTCATACTGCAGAGCACAGGGAAATATATTCAATATCTTGTAATAAACCATAATGAAAAAGAACATGAAAAGGAATATATGTGTGTGTGACTGACTCACTATGCTGTGCTCTAATACAACATTGCAAGTCAACTATACTTCAGTTAAAAAAAATCTTCACAATTCTGTGTAGAGTATGATCAAGAAGAACTAGGGGAAAAGTATATCTTTTCTCAGAATTTGGTTGGAATCAATTGGAAATGACTGTACAAGAAAAGTCAGAGGAAAACAGCAAATCTAGGAGTCTGGGGTTAGGCGGGACTGGATTTAATTTCACAGAAACCTGATTCCCCCACTGGCTAAAAGGTTAGGGACATTTGTGAATCAAAGAGGTGAGTCTGTTCTTTCTCACTTCCAGTATTTGGCCAACCCATTGGCGCACTGGCATCCATGACTTTGGACGCCACACTGAGTGTGTGCACCCTGCGCTCTGCCCATTCTTTCATCCAACAAATGTTTATGGAGCGCATCTGTGTGTCCAGCAGGGTTCCAGGTGAAGAGAATGCAGCAGTTAAAAAAAAGTCCTTGATCTCATGGACTGGGTGGGGCTCATAGAGCTGTGATAGGAGAAACTGATAAGTAAGCAAAACTGAGTGAAAAACAGAGTTGGTTAGATAAGGGTGTGATTTGGAGAAAATGAAAATAAGAAAGGAGGATGAAGTCATGGTTTTAAATCCAGAGCCCATGGAAGGTCTTCATGTGTTATGATGATTCATGCTAGTGGTGGTGTGGGGACTGGGAGGGGGGAAATCTACCAATTCATGGAGGGAAAGGGAACAGTAAAAGGACCTGAAGCTAGAGCATGGGGACTAAGGGACAGCAGGGGGCTCTGCAACAAGAGGACAGTGGGGAGAAACCCAAAAGGAGAAGGCGGACAACTCAAAGATGGGGAGGAACCCACTCAAAAATCTCAGCTTTTACTCAGAGAAAAGTAGCAGACCATCCAGGGTTTTAAGTGACACAGCTTAATTTCCCTGCAGGGGAATTCCTCCTGCCCTTGTGCTGGAGAGAAGACTGATGGGGGTGAGGGGAGAGAGGTGGCTGCGCTGTCACCAAGAGGAGAGTGGCTGCCTGGACCACGGGGATAGCAGGGAAGAGGTAATGTGTGACTAGAGTTTGGATATTCTGTGAACTTCCATCTAAGGGGATTTGTTGAAGACATGGTTTAAAGAGGAAAGACAGAGAAGGAAATCCTGGAAGGACTCCAAGGTTTAGGGCTGGGAATCCAGAAGGATGGTGTAGTCATGAATTGATATGGAGAAGGCAGAGGTAGCAAGTGTGGGTGCTGGGTGGTGGGGACACTTTGAGGATTAATTAGAGGGAAGTTGGAGGTTTTGGAAAGGGGAGGCTGAGATCATCAACGTGGAGATGTGATTTAAAGTAGGGAGGCTGCAGAGATCACCAAGGGAGTAAGCGGTAGCAGTTTGGAGTAATGATGAGAAACCTGCCCCTGGGTTCCCTGTAGGGGTGCGGGTTGATGTGCGGGGTGGGGCAGGTGAGGTTCCCCCTCCTCTTCTTCTCCATGTGCCTCTATGCTTGAAGACCGCATGCCCGCCAAGGTGGTCTCTGCACGGGGAGGCCAGGCTGGCACCCCAGCCTGGTGGAAGGTGGGAAGGAGGGTCTGGCTCCATTTCCTCAAGCTCCCTCCAAATCCTCAGTCAGCAGCTCCCTTAGAAAGGAGGGAGGGAAATAGGAAAAATAGAAAGGAATCCTGGAGTCTCTTACCTCAGCAGAGCCGCTGGAGAAATTGAATTTTAAACCAGAGACCAGGAAAGAAGTGTCACTGTCCCTTCAGTAAGGGGCACCCGCAAGCCCTGCCGCTCAGCGGATTCTGGGCAAGGGTCTCCGGTGCCTCTACCGGGAATTCCCTTTGCCAGAAACGCCACCCTACTTTTTGCTAAACATGTTCCCACCTGCCATCCCGATGTCCCGATGTTCCCAGAGAGGCTTGGGCCCAGGCCAGAGCACCCCCCTCCCAGCCCTGCGTGCAGTCGCTGCCCTGGAGGGTCCGCATCCCCCGGTTTCATGAGGGTTTCCTCGCTGGCACAGGGCCCAGCCATGTGGACCCTGGAAGCTGCAGATGCCAGCCCCCAACTGGACAATCGCTGGCAAATGAAGCAGCGCTTCACTCGCTTAGCCCCCTTACAAAGCCACGATGCTTCATTCTGTCTTCTCTATAGCTTCCCACACTCCAGTGAAAAATGTAAGATGATGTGCCCACTAAGGACACCCAGAAACACAGAGCTCTTCCAGGACGGGACCTCAGTCTCTGAGGGAGGTTTCTTATAATTCCTATACAGCAAATAAATGGCACATTCTTATGTTGAACCTCAAGTTCTCTTCCATGACCCAATAACCAATATACACTAGGATTTCATCTTAAAGCCACACATCTAAATCCATGACTTAACGTATGTTAAATTGCAGTTGTGAACCTGTCCTTCTAATATGTTACATTGTCTGAAATATGCAGGAACACCAAACACGTATATGGACTCCCTTCCCTTTGTAACCACTTTGGAGAATAAAGTGTAATAAGCGGTTTATAGTATAACCTGTGCAGAATTCTTTTTTTTATTTTTAAAAAGTAAAAACATAATCTGTACAATTTGTCCTGTATTGACATATAGACATATACAGTGACACAACCACTGTGGTCAAGGTAACGCACATTGCCTCATGTCCCACTTACCCCAGTTCCTCTTTCCAAACCCTTCCCCTCCATCCCTATCTTCAGGCAGTCACTCCCTGATTCCTCTTACTATAAATTACATTGCACATTCTAGAATTTCTCTATAAATGACAGAATCCTTTTTAACACAACTACTGCTTTAATTCTTACATATTTCTATACACAATTCTGAAACTTCAAGGAAGTAAAAGATCTCTAAACACACACACACACACACACAGACACATGACAATAACATGCACAGAACAGCAAGTATCCTCTTAAGCCAACTAAGGAATAAACATACCTTCCAAGATCATCGTGATATGACAAATAGGTATCAGACTAGAGGTTTCTATGAAGATGCTTCCTGGGCTGGTTTGTGTTTCTGACACTGATGGGACCTCACCTTTCAATGTACAGGGAGCTCCACAGCCTCCAGAAGAGAGTTATGGAGCCCAGGTCCTTGAGTTTCAGGCACACACTCATCTAGTCGGTCTGCCTAGCTACAGAAGTTGATACCTCCACCCTGCGATCCTTTGAATGGATTTTGCCCTTCTTTGACTCTTAATTCATTTTCTGCTTAGGTCTCATGACTTTTGACCCTGAGAGACAGACGCCTGCAAATGTCTCTTGCAGTTCTTCGGCCTGCAGAACTCCTGTAAGGATACAAGGATGAGAATGAATTCTGAGCATCTCCTGCCCCTGAGTCTGGCCATGGCCCCTCAACTACTGGTGGGAGAAATACATGGCTTTATCTTTCTGAGTAGCAGCTAAGAGGTAATGCTTTCAGCTGGAAGAAAAAAAAATCAAGAAATGAAAATATCATCATTCTATTAATTTTTTCTTATGTTTTCTTTATTCATTCATTCATTCATTCACTCATTCATTTTAATGGAAGTACTGAGGATTGAACCCAGGACCTCATGCATGCTAGGCTCTCATGTTATTTCGAGTACTGAGAAAATTTTCAAGGGATTTTCCTCTGGTGTCCAAACCACAGGGACCACCCGCTCCTGGGTGAGCTCAACCGTCTCTAACATGCTAAGGAAGAGAGAATTATACTGGCATCTGGGGAGGGGACTCAGTGGTCAGGGTTCCAGAGGAAGTAGGGGACTGACTTTAGCCTTTGAACACCTTTTTTACCCCTTGAGTTTTTGCTTTTCAGTGTCTTTAAATAGGTTTTCCATTTAAAAGTTATTTCAGCCCCTCAGGAAAGCTAAACTGGTCCCATTAGAACTGTCAGAAATGCACGCAGGTCTCTGCAAATTTCAGTTTGCTTCTCTGAAAGATACTGTCCTGATGTTGGCTCTTGCCTACCTCTCTGGGACTATCTTCACCTCCCTGAGCCCACAGTTACTGATTCCAGTATCCCAGCAGTAGCCTCAAGCCGGGAGCTCTGTCCCTTTCCCAGGACACCCAGAAATGGGAGGATCGTGATGCAGGTGCTTGGCCAGATGCACCTGCCAAGCTTTGGGAGCAAGCCCTGGCTGCGGGGTTTGGAGGCAAGGCCTGGAATCCAATGAGGAGGGTGCATGAGTGGGAGGGTCACTGCACCCTTGAAATATATCCATGGGGCACCTGCAGCCCACGGTCTCCACAGCTCCGCATCGGGGCCCACCGCATTGTGGCTGCTCCATTCCCTACACTCGCTCAGCTGGAGCAGCGAGGCAGGATGTTGCTTGAGGTACTCAGTTACCTCAACAAGAGGCCCTGCTGGCTTCACTCCAAGCACCTGATGACACTGAAGGCTGTGCGCCTTGAGACCTGGCTGGTGGAAGGGATCTTTGGTGAGTGGGGCCAAAAGGGGAGGCCAATGCTGTTGCCTCCTTCCCCAACTCCTGCCCCAAGCTGGCTTGGTCCCAGGGCAAGCCTCTGCAGTGGCCCAGGCCCCAGTTCGGTGCCCCTCTGCTGCCTCTGCTCACAAAGCTGACTCCTCTCTGCTTCTTGTGCAGGCCGGGGAGGAGCATGCATCCCGCACATCCAGCTCGTGTCACAGACCGTGCCTCACGTCGATAAGTGGGACCCGGAAGGTGAGGCTGAGATCTTGATACTGGCCGGGTCTTATCACCAGAAGGATGCATCCAAGGTGACCATGAGCTTAGCTGCCCATCACCGCCAACTCCGGGTGCAAAGGACTGGAACGCTGACAGTGAAAGGCAAACTCGGCAGGGCATCTTGACGCCTCCTGGCTGTGCCTGGGCAGAGGCCTCATCCTCTAAGTTCACCTGGGGGAGGGCCTCCTCTTTGTACAGTATCCAGAGGAGCAAATTGACCTCGTATCGCAGATTCGGGGCCTCCACCCCCGCAGCCCGTACCGCTGACTCCCTTTGTGCACAGAGTGTCTGGAACACAGGTGTGGCCTCACACTGCTCTTCTTCCAGGCTCTGGGAGGGCTCCTGCCAGGGAGGCGGCGACCCAGCCTGGCCACGATGTAGTCCTGGGGACAGTGACCCAGCGTTGCCCTGGAGCAGCCCAGAGCCAGCCTGAAGCTACCAGCCAGGACCTGGCTGCCAGGTTTCGAGGGCATTTCAGGCCCAGAAACAAGGGCACCAGGCAAGGTCCAAATGGAAGCCCCTGCCTGGAACCCTCCTCCCCTGGGTCCTGCTTCTGCAGCAAAGGCTGAGAAGAGGAAGGAAAAGCAAATGATGTGGGTTGTACTTGGTGTCCCCTCTCCTTGCCACCAACTCTTAAAGTGTTTGCAAATCTTAATCTAGAGTTCTGTTCAAGAATATAATTTCCCTAAAGTCAGCTAATCGGCAGGGAGGAGGTGGGGGAGAGACACTCTGCTCTAGGCTGATCCGCATTCAGAGGCGGGTGAGAGCTTTTGGATTTCTGGCCGCTGCTAGGTGCTCCCCTTGTGCCATTTAAGGGCAAGCACCTGGCTTTGGAAGGTCAGAGGCCCCTTGGCCCCATCTTCTCTGGGAAACCTTTCCAAGCCTGTGATGTTTCCACTCAGGGTGACCTGAGAAGTGAGAACTTGGTTTCATCCTGGGTCCCAAGTCTGCGCATTTCTTGGCTCTGCAGGCCACCTGTCACATTGAGACATGAATGAACAGAATCAACCTTTGATAAATTTGCTTCATTTTGAGTGAGCAAAGATCTTTATGGCCTTGGACAAAAAGGCAATTCACTGATTTACTAGAATGGCACAGCAAACTCACATTTCCATCAAAATAATCAAATACTAGCCAACAACATACAGGGAAACAAAGAAAAAGCAGAGATTTGAGGCTCACTCCTCTTGAACTACAGAAGCAGAAGCAAGGCTGTCCTCAGAAAGCTCCTGGCAATACCTACGCAGCAGGGAGCTGAGGGCTAGGGGATCTGATGCATGTGCATCAAATACTCCACAAGTTGTTCCATCTTCTCAGCTGGATAAGGAAAAATGCTCACTGATTCAAACTGCTCCTTCATGGGGGTTGGGGACAGGGGTGCTTCAGCATCATCTCTCAGGGTGGAAGCTTTGAACCTTGGAGCTGGAAATAGTGGCATAACCAAGCTGAGGCTGGCATGGGCAGTGATGGGCCTGAATGCATCGCATCTCAGCCTACATTCCCAAGGTCTTACTCGGCCCCCTCTCACAAAGGGGTGTGCAGGGACTGCATGCAGCACACTGGAGTTAGGGAACTGCCAGATGTTTAGGGAAGCGGAGAGGCTAGAAAGAAGCCTGGTATGAGCAGTGGGTTCTCTCGAGGCTTCCTCTGCATGCACAGTTTCTAAGACTCTCACCTCGATAAAGACATCACATGTGCCTCAATTCCAGGATCAGGATCACACCTTCACACGATGCTGTACACCGGGCCTTCTGAAGACATTTCCTTCAAGCAAGTTCCCTGATTTCACTGTGTTCACTGAAAGCAGGGCCTAGCTCACCCACTGTATCTCTGGAACACTGCGTAGGTCTGGGCCTAAACAAAAAAAGATAGACACTGAGCAGTGAGGGTGTAAAAATTAATGGGAAGAAATGAAAAAAACATTCATTGGGGAGGAAAGGGTTTGGGGTCATATTCCCTGATTTTCATCCGAGCTCCACCTTCCTGAAAGGAAGAGCGATTTTTGTCCTTAGTTAGTCTGGATCAGAAGGTTCATGGCCTCAGTGTATGATGGGTACTTCTAATCGGCAATTCTATTTTTATTGTAATGAGGGCAAAATGTGCAAATGGTTACATTCATACCGTGGAGATTCCTGCTTTCTTTGCCTTCCTCCAGGACAATTTTCACACCAAAATGTGTGATTTCTTAAAAGTCCCGAGGTTCCTGCTTTTCTCTGCCTGTCCCAAGGACCCCTCCTTGTTCACAGGATGTGTGGTTTCCTGCCATTTGGCCCGTGCCCCTCCTTTCAGCCCAGTTTCTGCCATTTGGTCTGTGTCCCCCTTTCTCTTCTCAGATCTAGCCACCTGCCTGCTCTGACAGTAGAGCTTCCTGGATGGGAAGTGGCTGGGTTCCAGAATGAGCCCCTTTAAAAACTGTATCGCCAAGCTGCCCTACAAGGTAGCCATACCAATTTACCTTCCCACTGCATGGCAGAAAGGCTCTTTTTCTCAGACTCACCCAAACTTGCTAGTGCCAATTTATTTTATATCTAGATCTGTCATTTTTTTCCTATCTAGCCCACATTTAAATATGTAGCTTTATAGAATTAATATCCCAGAGGACTAGCTGCCTCTCACTGTTCATTTGGCAGCCTTGGTCATGCATTTTCCCAATGAAGCAATTTATTAAAATGCAAAACAAACTATTCATGGGAAATATGTATATATTACGGAAATGACAGGCCAGCCAATAAACAAGCACCACTCGGAGGGTTGGAGTACTCAGATATATTATGCCGGCAGGCTCAGAGGGGCTTCTGCTCTGAAGCTCTGAGCACCTCCAAAATGTGCGCATGAGGTTTTATAGGGTAAATTACAAGCTTGGGGTATTCAGCCAATAGGCATCGAACAGTTTTAGCAGCATCATTATCACAAAAGTGGAGGCAGGGAGGCAGCAAACCAACATTCCAAAGCCAAATGTATCTTTGAAAATCCAGCTGGCTAGCAAAAAAAAAAAAAACATGAACAAGCAGTCAGCAAACTGATACTAATTAACTTAGATTTACAAGTTAGTCCAGCAGAACTCAGATCAGTATTCCGATACTTAGATTTGTGAGTTATCTTGTTAGCCCAGCCCAGCTTTTCTTTCACATGTATACAAATGGCTTCTCAAAATATTGGTTTTATTCTACAAAGGTATGCTCTAGTGCTCATTATATTCTTTAAGTGACTTGTATATTATATATGCACAGAAGAGTGCATTATACCTACTAAAGAAGATGAATTAGCTAGAAAGATTGTTTGGAAACCGAGGGCCAAGGCTCTCAATGAAAGTTATTAAGGAACAGAGGCAAAAATGACAAAGTCTCCTAATTCAAAAAGGTTCATGCACCTGAATGCTCAGATCAGCACTATTTACAAAAGCCAAGATATGGAAGCAACCTGAGTGTCCGCTGACAGATAAGTGGATAAAGATACAACATGTATATATAGACACAAGGAATATCACCTGCTTATAAGAAGTTTTGTCATTTGCAACCATGTGGACAGACCTAGAGAGCATTATGCTAAGTGAAATAAATCAAAGACAAATGCCATTATGAAATATATAGAAGCTAAAAAATAAATGATATATATAACAAAACAGAAACAGACTCACAGACTTAGTGAACTAGTGTTTACCTGTGGGGAGAAGGAAGAGGGTAGGGGAGAGGCGGGGTAGGAGATTAAGAGGAACAAACCATTCTGTATAAAATAAATGAGCAACAAGGGTCTATTGTACAGAACAGGAAAATATAGCCATGAGTTTTAATAACTGTAAATGGAATATAAACTATAAAAATGTTAAATCACTTTGTTATATACCTGAAACTAATATAATATATTAAATGAACTATATTTCATCATTTTAGTATATATTTTACTGAAGTATAGTTAGTTTACAATGTTGTGACAATTTCTGGTGTAGATCACAATGCTTCAGTCTTACAGGAACATATATTTGATTTCATATTCTTTTTCACCATAAGTTATTACAAGATATTTAATGTAGTTCTCTGTGCTGTACAGTATAAACTTGCTTAAATACTTCAAATTTTAAAGGTTTAAAAAAAATCTACACAAATCTGGAAACAGCAACTCCTGTTTGTACACTGTTGCAGGTAAAATGGTTAAGGGCTAGTAACGAGGTCAGGCTAAACAGCTTTTGAATAGGCTGACGGGAGTCATCAAAGACAAAGTTTCATTGCTGCTAGAGTCCATGGAAAACTTTTTAAGTTCGGCTGCAGAGCACACAGGAGAGCCTGTCCGAGGTCTTCCTGCTGCTTCACTTCAGTTAACCCAGTTTGGCAATACTTCCTTCACCAGAATTTCTCAACTCCACACTTTTGATCAAAATAATGCCTTTTACAATGTCACTGAGTGGGACAAAAACAAACCATGTGCCTCCTGATGTGACACACTGAGAAAGACACAATATGATTCATCTAGTATTTTTGTGAAAAATATATAACCTAGATCTCATCATGAGGAATTGTAAGCCTGGGATACAGAAAGCCACAGACAGTGTGAGAAGAGTGACTCCTGTTTGCACATTTTCAGGGCAGGGGAAACTGTTTGGCAGCAAATAATTTAGTGTGGACAGTGTCTTTGAATAAGCTCACTAAAGGTAGAAGAGAATACAATTTCAGAGCTTTATGGATTCTCTGGGAAATCTGAGAATCACAGGGTGGAGCATATGGGATAGGCTGTTGTTATTCAGTTTCATTAATATATATTCACACTATAAATTTCAGAATGTTTCACTAGAAATATAGGAAAAAACTTATTTACAGCCTTCCTGAGTCCTTCTGAAGCACCAGTGTAATTATACTTTAAGAAGGACTCTCAGCATTCAGTCTCAGCCCCTAAAAAAGTAGTTGTGATCATAACTGGAATTGCATTGAGTTCTGGGAAGAACTGACAACATCTATACAACACTGGACTCTGCTACCCAAGAACCTGGTGTTTCCATTTATTCAGCTGTTTCTCTTTCCTCCTTCCCTCCTTTCCATTAATCAGAAATACCATGTAATGAATTAAGATTTTTATCACCCCTAAGACAACTGTAAGGAAAAACATCCCTTTAGAAATAGAAGTCAAAATGGTATATAAAGATTTATCCAACACAAAATAATGAAGGACATGAAGAAATATGGCATGATTGGAAAGAAAGCAAAATTTCCAACAGAAGTCCAATCATACTGGTAATTACATTAAACTCGAATAAAATAAATATTTTATTTTATTTATTTTATTATTTTATTTATTTATTTTATTTATTTCGAATAAACCCAAATAAAATGCAGAGATATTCCAACTAGATAAAGAAGCCAGATGGAAAAGATGACACTTTATATGATCCCACTCATATTAGATGTTCAGAAAAGACAACTTTGTGGGGACTGCAAGCAGACTGATCACCTGGAGCTGGAGACAGTAGAGATGGCTGATGGCTGACGGGCACAAGGGAACTTAATAAAGTGATGGAATTATTCAAAAGTGGGTTTGTGGTGATGGTGGCACGATTTGAAATTTTACTAAAGAAGGAAATGTACACTCTCAATTCTATATTATGTAACCAGTTAAGTGATTGCATTTTTTAAAAAGTGCAGTGCAATAGCACAAATCCCTAAAGCCTCTAAAATAAACATTGAACATTGGCAAAGATGTAGAGCAATTGGAAATCTCATACACTGTGGAAAGGATTGCAAATCGGTTCAATCACCTTGGCAGTGGGATTTTATGCACACCTTCTAACCCAGCAATTCCAGTCTAGATATAAACTCAATAGAAATGCATGTACGTAGGCACCAAAGTCATGTAAATTAATTTTCATAGTAGCCCTATTCATTGTAGGTCCAAATGGGAAACAACCTATTCATTGTAGGTCCAAATGGGAAACAACCAAAATGTACATTAACAAAATGGAAAATTCAATTATGGTTTATTCATACAATGGAACTACAACTGCTGACCTCATGGACAAATCTCACAATGATTCTATTTATATTCAAGTCAGAAAAGTAGTTATACTGGGAAGGATGCCAAAGGGGGCTTCTGGAGTGGTGGTCATGGCCGTTCTTCTCTGGGTGCTGCTAAATGGACATGTTCCCTTTGTATGGTTTAAGGAATCTTTTCACATTGTGGATGGGCATCTGTATGAATAGGTTACTGTGTGTGCATCAATACAACATTTAATAAAATTATACAAAATTATTTAGAGTAATTGAAAGCTACTTAAAGAGAACGTGTGGGCAGTTAGAATTTTTGTGTATTTTAATACTTTGTATATTGCCTTACTCTTAAAATATAGGGGATGTGTGTATGTTTGCTGTCAGAAAAACCAACCATAATATTCTTATTTTGAGTGTGATACTAGTAGATATTTCTATTTTAGCAACTTGTTAGGGAAAACAAATTGTTTTCTCCCTCACAGAATAGCAAATACTGTGCATTCTTCACAAATTAAGAAGTGTATTCTAATTCCTCTTAAAAAAAACAGTTAAAAGGGGCCTAAATTCTGCTGTGGAGACAAATAAAAGCACGTGGGAAAGTATAGTGTAGAGGTCAGACCCTAGAGTCAATGTTTGGGTTCAAATCTCACCCCATCCCCATGCCCAAGCTCTGTGACTTCAGCAACTTACGCTCCAAGCATCCTATTTAGGCACTTGACACAGGGCCTGATATGTGATGCAGTAAATACATAGCTAACGTTACCCCAATTTCACAGAGCAACTACCCTTTTTAGATATTAAAATGTTATAAAGCAGCAAAGATAGAGTTTGGGCACACCGATGAAAGGGAACACGGGAAAAAAGCACATTAAATGTTGCATTTGTTTTGCAGGGCTGCTGTAACAAACTCCCAAACTCAGTGTCTTAAACAACACGTATTTATTTTCTGAAAGTTCTGGAGGCTGGAAACCCAAGAGCAAGGTGTCAGCAGGTTGGTCTCTCTCGTTGAATTGCAGATGGTGAATTTCTCCCTGTGTCCTCACATAGTCTTCCTTCTGTGCATGCACATCCCTGTGCCCATATTTCCCCTTCTTATAAAAAAAAAAAAAGAAAAACAGCCATACTGGAGAAGGGCCCACAGACATGACTTCATTTTAACTGAATTACCCCTTTAAAGACACTCTCTCCTAATTCAGTCACCTTCTGAGGTTCTGGGTGTTGGCACTTCCACATGTTAATGGGTTTAAAAGATAGAAAGAGTACAGGATCACTTAGGAACTTAGTTTTGGGTAATTTTTGGAAAATTGGGATAAGTTTTAAGCATAACCCTCTTCCTCCAAGAGTTGAATAGTCCAAAATGCTCAACACTTTTGTAAAAATATATCCCATCAGGGGAAACCTGTAGATACTTATCAAATTTCCTCACAGAGTGAAAAAGCAAGAGCGACTAAGCTTAAATGAAGAAGGTGGGGATGAGGGAAAAATCACACAGAAACCATCACTGGTTTAACAACAGACGGTAAAAAATTTTCATATGCATAAAATGTAAGAAGGAAAGGAGGGGAAGGTATTGATTATAATGGACCATTATTTCTTACAAAAGCGTATAAAGATAATAAAAATCCTTATCTTCAGGGTTGAAAGAAGTAATGATAGGAATAAATAGAGAAAAAAAGTAACAAAGCATTTTACAAAAATGTAAAGCAAAAGGGAATGACATTCAATATCGCATGTAATCAAAGATTTGTGTACATGTGTGTTTAAAATCCTTACAAACATCTAGAACCCATTACTGTTAATGGGTCCAAAGCCATGGAGCTCTTGGCAAACTTCCCTCCCAGAATTCTGCTTCCTGAAACTGGAAGCAGCAAGGTGTGGCAGTTGCTTTGTGCAGACTGGTTGCAACATTGTAATGGGTAATGGAAAAGCTAGCTCGCCATGCAGGACACCTGTAGGGGGTGGGCTCAGCTTCTGGGCAACAGGATGCCTTCCAGTGCACGGCTGCCCAGGACCCTGGCTCTTTGTGTTGAATCCCAGCACCAAACAGCAGGATGAATGCCCATCGCCTTGGATTACCTGTTGGAACACCCTCCCAAGTGTGTGGTGGGACGCTCCACAACAAGAAGGAAACACAGGCACCCTATTTGCTACTCAGTGGCCCGAACACAGCTTAAAAGGGAGCGCCTCCAAGCAGAACTATTGGCACCAGCTATGAGCTTATCAGAAACGCTAATTCATGGGCCCGATGTACTGAATCAAAATCAGTGGAGAAGGGGGCCTTACAAACTGTGTTTTAGGAAGTTGTCAAAATGATTCTGACACACTTTAAATTTTGAGACCAAATGATGCAAAACACTACCCAGAGCAGACTGACCCTGCATCACTGCCTTTTGCTTGAGGGCCTGAATGGCCATAGAATCATAAAATGGTTAGTAGTTTCAAAATAATAGAAACCAAGAAGAAAACCAACAATAAACTCACCATCTACCGAGGCTTTTACCCAGCTGGTGCATTGACATATGAATGAACCTAATCCATCATTTATAAATCTCTTTCATTTTGAGTGAGCAAAGATCTTTATGCCATTGGACAAAAAGGAAATTCATCGATTTACTAGAATGGCACAATAAATCTTTTTTCATCAAAACAATCAAACCACTACCCATCATGATACAGTAAAAAAAAAAGAAAAAAGTGGAGACTCGCTCCTCTCGAACTACAGTAGCAGAAGCAGGACTGTTCTCACAAAGCTCCTGACAATCTGATACACATGCCTTCAAGAACACCTCAAGTTGTTCCATCTTCTTAGCTGGATAAGGAAAACCGTTCACTGTTTCCAACTACTCCTTCATGGGGGTTGGGGTTAGGGGTTGCTCTCAACATTATTTCTCAGGGTGGAAGCTTTGAACCTCAGATCTGGAAATAGTTGTGTAACAAGCTGAGGCTGACATGGGCAGTGATGGGCCTGAATGCACTGCATTTCAGCCTACATTCCCAAGATCTTACTTGGCCCCATCTCACAAAAGGATGTTCATGGACAGCAAGCAGCATGGTGAAGTTAGGAAGTGGTGAAATATTTTGGGAAGCTGGGAGGCTATAAAGAAGCCAGGTATGAGCACAGGGTTTGCGCATTGCTCCTTCAGCTAGCATAATTTCCAACACCTTCACCTCGAGCACGATGATCCTGGTGCCTTGAGGCCAGGCTCAGGATCACGCTCTTCATGCGTTGTTGTACACAGGGCCTTCCAAAGGCACTGATTTTAATGAAGTTCCCAAAATTCACCATGTTCACCAGGAGCAGGGCCTGACTCAAACAAATCTATTTCTGGAGCGATGTCTAGGTCTGGGGCAAAACAAGGAAATATAGACCCTGAGTGTTGATATGTTCAAAAGGCAGATGAAATAGCCTGGAAGGGAAGGGCTAGGACCAGGTACCCCTGTGTCAAATGTGGCCCATGAACCTGGGGACCAGAGTTATAGGGTTGCTATGCTGGACTGTCTCAGGCTGGAGGCAGCCAGACCACCTGCACACCAGTCTGCTCATGAGGATCTTGTCAGCCAGCCATGCCTCCATCAGGTTTTTCAGTTCCTTCTCAGGAAACCACCACAGCTGGATGAGAACTCACTGTGACAACTTCAGTAGCCTGTCACCCTGAGCAGGCGGCATCTCTTCTCCACCTCAGTCCACTGAAGCACCTGCATGGTCGCCCATGCTCGGATCAGCGGCAGGTGAGCCAGGTGCAAGCCGGGGTAGCCTGACTCGGGGAGGTGGGAAGCAGGCCCTTCATGGCTTCTGGTGCCCCAACCCTTCTGGTGCTCCTGTGCCTGCTGCCCAGAAAGCCCTTTCCCTTACACTGTGCCAGCTTCCCTGATGATGCAGGGGACTCTGGTTTCCTCTTCCACCTTGAGCTGGCTTTCATCTGAGCCCCAGTGTGTCTCAGAGTTCCTCCATGGTCATCTCCACTGGTCAGGTGACACTTAGTTCCAAAGGCTCCCAACACAGCACATGGCTGATTACCTGCGTAGTTGGAGGGGGACCTGAGTGGGCGGCAGTCATGGTCAGTGCCCGGGTGAAGGTTTCTGCGAGGTCGGCAGGTGGGTCAGGCCGAGGGCAGGCCCGTGGAGTCTACATCTTGTCTCTTCTGCAATCTGTGATCTGTCTTCTGATTCTCTGGTTTGTTACCAATTCACAATCACTCAGACAGGTGTGTCATATTTTCAACTACAGACGTCATAGGTGGTCATTCCAGAAAATGAGCCAGTGCAGACAAATTCCGTTTGTTTCCAACATCCTCAGACAACTAGTGTTCATGCACACTTCTTCCCAGTGTGCTTAGTTTTAAAGTAAGAATTTAAATTATGAAGGGAGAGGATATATATCTCAGTGGCAGAGTGCATGCTATGCATGCACGAGGCCCTGGGTTCAAATCCCCTGGACTTCTGTTAAGTAAATAAATAAACCAACCTAATTACCTCCCCCTGGAACCTCCAACAATTTCAATTATGAAAGATTTCACACATTCAAAAATGTTGTATGACAAAGAACCATGCACCACCACCCTCCCACTTAATAAATGTTAGCATTTTCCCACATTTGCCTCACTTCTCTCTTCTTTAAAATAGTTATCCCTGAAGCATCTTTCCTTTCCCTCCACACAGGGAATCATTGCTCTGAAGTTGGCGGGTATCGCCCATGTATGTTCTTATACCATCTCCAGTGCAGTTCTACACGTATTATTTGGCAGTTGTTTTAGAATAAATCACATCTTATATGCAAACAATCTTGTTCTTATAATTAGATATGATCTGTTTTTTTTTTAATCTTTTAAATGGAGAGTTTCAGTCATGTACACAAAGGGGACAGTTTCAACCTGCTGAATTCCCTCATTACATTGTCTAGTCTCCAACAACTATCTGAGAGGAGATACTGAATCTAACTTCACTGGATATTTTTATTTCTTCTATTTAATGTTAAAAAGTCAACATAATAATGCATGCTTATTGTGAAAAAAAGTCTTGGAGATATAAAGGAAGTCTCAGTCTCTTACTGATTTTTCTGAATTGTATGTATTGTGAATATCTCCTACTTTAAATTGCTTTTCACCTTCTTTAAGCTGCCTTTTGTGCTTGTGCATTTTGGGGGAGGGAGGTAATTAGGTTAATTTATTTATTTGTCTTTTTTTGATTAAAGACAGATTTGGAGAGATACATACTACATAGAGTGCAGGCTGTTCCAGAAGGTGAGAGAAAGGCCGAGATGTGGGTGTTGGGTTCTCAAGTTGCAGCAACTGTAGATACACTCTCCATAGACAGAGCGTGTGTCGTCTTGGAAGACGAGGGAGCAAGAGAGGCCATAAGGCATGGTGTTGTCAACTTTTATGGGCTCAGAATCTGCACATACCTACAAGTGTGATATTTATTTCTCTTTTAATGGAGGTACTGGAGATTGAACCCAGGACCTTGTGCGTGCTGAGCATGCACTCTACCAGTGAGCTATAAACTCTCCCAAGGTTTCTTTTGAGGTGAAAATTCTTAAATTTAATATAATCAGATTCATCAGTCTTTATGGTAAGTGCATTCCTTGTCCTGCTTAAGAAATCTTCCCTGCACTGAGGTCTAAAGACGTTCACTATCCTTTCCAATAAGAATTCTGGAGGTTCTATATTAATGCTTAAATCCTTGAATCATCTGAGTTTATTTTATTATTTTTAACTGGGCATAATGTATGGATATAATTTCATCTTTTTATAAATTGATCATTTTTTTTCCTTGAGCCATTCTCTTAAGGATATATCTCCAACATGAGGCCTCTTCACATTCTATCCCTGAAAGTTGTCAGAGTCCTGCATGTAGCAATAGCCACAAGGCGGGCTGGTGGCTGCCCAATCCCACATTTGCAGCACCACGCCCACCAGAGGGTCTGGTCTAAACCATGTGTCCTGCCCTCTGGGAGCCAGCAGCCCGGTTGGGTCTTCAAGGAGTTGCCCCAAACCAAGTGGGTCGGCCCTGAGAGCACATGGCTGCTGGTCACTTCCTGCCGAGGCCAGGCTGGCCCAACCGCCGCCCTCCACCTGGTCTTCCTCTTGTTTCTGCTCTGGCATCCTGCAGTGACCAGCTGCCTCCCAGGGGGGCTTGGCCGGGCTACCCTAGGGCTCTGGGGATGGACTGGGGATGAAAATCTGTATCCAGCTGCACCTTCAACTGAGAGTGCCAGGCTGGTGTGGCCAGCGCCTGTGCCATTTCTGGCGTCAGCCTGCCGGCCCAGGGCATGGGCTTTCCAGCCCTCCCCTTGCAGCATGGGAGTGAGGGGTGCTGCCACCACTGCCACAGCTCTGTGTCTTCCCAGGCTGGGTGGCTGGCCAGGGAAGACGGGGCAGTGGGGGCGCTGCAGGACAGGGTTGTGGCCATGCCTTTCTTTTCTTTTCTTTTCTGTTTTTGACATGATGCATTGACCCATTTCTTTACAATATCAGTTTTTAAATTGACATAGATTTGATGTCCAACATCACATAACATGGTGTACAATAGAGTTATTCACAATAATTAAAAGTGACATTCCATTGATCGTTCTTATCAAATGTGGGCTCCATCCAGCATGGTGTACAATACCTTCTTGTAGCAGATTTTATGCCTGAGAAACCGTACCTATCCACCCTACACTGCCATCTTGCCCCTTCCTCTTCCCTCTCCCCACCGGTAACCACTAGTTTATTCTCTGCATTAGTGTCTTTTTCTTTTCTGTCCTAATCACTAAGTGGATGCCTTTTTTAAAGATTTCATGTGGAATTAATATCTTAGAGGATTGTTCTTTCTCTGTCTGACTTATTTCATGAAGCATAATGACCCCAAGACAATGTGTGCTGCATACTGGAAACTGATACATTTCTAATCAACTGACCTTCAATTGAAATGCAAACCAACAAACACCCCTTTTAAACTAGGGGCACTCAACAGACCTTTATCCCAAAGAAGAAATGCCGATGGCCCCAAGGAACATGAAAAGTTACTCATCATCATCCATAGCAGGGAAAAAGCAAATCCAAGTCCCCAGGAGATATAATCTCTCAGCTGTCAGGTGGCCATTCTCCACAAGAACACAGAAACAAATGCTGTCTTGAACAAAGGGAATGCTAGTACACTGTTGGTGGGAAAGCCAATCGGTGAAGTCACTATGCACAAGAATATAAATGTTTCTCCAAAATCTAAACATTGAACAACCCTATGGTGCATTCATTCCACTCCTTGGCATAGACCCAGGAAAAACAAAGAGATCAATTCCAAATGATACATGCATACACCCCACTGTTCCCAGCAGCGTTATTGATCTTTCAATGAAATCTAAGATTTTGAATGTAAGCGTTGGTTAAAGGGTAAGACAGACCTGTGGACCACGTGAAAGCCCTAGTTTCTGGCTTGTATTGTTTGTCTTATAAGGGGGAGGTTTTCTCATTGATTTCCTCTTGGAGGAGGTACTGGGGATTGAACCCCTGAACTCATGGGTGCTGAGCATGAGCTCTACCACTTAAGCTACCCCCTTTCCACACCACATGGCTTGCTTTTCAGGTACTTTAAATTGCCCCCTTCAAAGTAGATATGAAAACAAAACAAAACAAAACAACAACAACAAAAATAATAATAAAAGTTTGTCCATGGACCTCAAGGTAGCGTGAGTCAGCAGATGAGCAGAACACAGGTTCCCCCTGGCTTTCTACCATGACAAGCATTTCCTTGGTCACCCTGAGACCAAGACACACAGGAAAGCCATGGTGGCAGAGGCTGCTGAAGCTGCAGCGATGTCTGGGTATCCTCACTCAGCACGCCTGCCGCAGGGTCAGCTCCAGACCAGGTGTTCTGCCCTCCAGAAGCCAGCAGCCCAGGTGAGTCCTCAAGGTGCAACCTGGAGCCCAGCGGGCCAGCCCAGCAGCTTCCGCTTTTGCTGGTCACTGACTCCCATGGCCAAGCCAGCCTACATCTGCCCTCTGCACACTATTCCATCCTGCAGTCAGTAGCCGCCTCCCAGGAGGGCTTGATCTGGCTCTCCTGGAGCTCTGGCCTCTTCAGTGGCTGCAGAGAGGAGCACGGCCAGCACTGGGGCTCGAAATCTGGATCTAGCTGCACTTGGAACTGACAGTGCTGGGCTGGTGAGGCTGGCGCCTCTGCCATCTTCAGCGCTAGCCTGCCAGCCCGGGGCTCGGGCTCCTGTGCTCTCCCCATGTGGCACGCTAGGGCTGGGTGCCACCGCCACAGCCAGAGCGCTATGTCTCTTCTGGGCTAGGTGGCTACCCAGGGAAGAAGGGGGTGCATGACTGGGCAGGGATGGGGCCACGACTGTTTTCTTTTCTGGTTTTGACATGATGTATTGACCCATTTCTTTTACAATCTCATACTTTTATACATTGATTACAGTTGATGTACAACATGACATATTATGGTGTACAATAGATCCACAATGTTTAAAGATGACATTCCATTGATTATTCTTATCAAATATTGTCTTCATTCCCCATGGTGTACATTACAGGCTTAAAGCTGGATTTATACCTGAGAAATTACCTCTTCAACCTCCAACTGCATCTAGCCCCTCCCCATTATCTCTCCCCACTGGTAACCACTAGTTCCTTTTCTACATTGGTGTCTGACTCTTGTCTGTCATTGCCACTAAGTGGTTGATATTTTTTAGGATTCCATATGGAAATGACATCTTAGAAGATTGATCCTACACTGTCTGGCTTGTTTCACTGTGCATAATGGCCCCTAGGACCAGGCGTGCTGCCCACCAGAACCTGATACAGCATTTCCAATCAACTGTCCTTCAGTTCAAATGCAAACCAACAAACACCCCATTTAAACAAGGGACAAACAACTCAACAGAACTTTTCCTCAAAGAAGAAGTGCTGATGGCCCCCAGGATCAGGAAACGTTGCTCAACATCGCTCATAGAAGACAAATGAAAACCCAGATCCCCAGGAGATATTACCCCACAGCTGTAAGAATGGCCATTCTCCAGCAGAAAACAAAAAGCAAATGTCAAGGATGCTGAGTAGAGGGAATCTGTCTACACCGTTGTGGAAATGCCAATCATTGCAGGTGCTATGCACAAGAGTATGAAGGTTTCTCCAAAACCTAACCATTTAGCCACCCTTTGGCCCAGGTGTTCCACTCCTCAGCATAGAGACAAGAAAAGCAAAGAGATCAATTCAAAAGGTAGATATAACCCACTGTTCACAGCAGCGTTAATGACATTTCAATGAGATCTAAGATTTTGAATGTAAGCATTGGTTACAGGATGAGAAAGATCTGTGGACCACAAGAAACAACACATTTGTCTTTGTATTGTTTGTTTTATGATGGGGAGGTAATTAGGTTCCTTCACTGAATTCCCCTAGTAGGAGGTACTGGGGATTGAACCACTGACCTCTTGTGTGCTGGGCATGCGCCCTACAACTTGAGCTGCACCCTTCCCCCACCATACATCTTCATTTTCAGATATCTAACACAGTCTTCTGCAATAGTAGGCATGCAATCAAAAAATTTAAAAAAAAATTTTAAAGTTAAAAAAAAACCTTTTGTTCGTGAAACTCTATGTGGCATGAGTCAGCAGATGAATACAGTACAGATTCCACCAGGCTTTCAACAGCGACAAGCACTTCCTAGGTCCTGCAGAGACACAGGTGTCTGAGACAGCCATGGTGGCCGAGGCTGCTGACACTGCAGCGGCATCTGGGTGTCCTTGCTTGGCACGCCTGCTGCAGGGACTGGTCTGGACCGGGGGTCCTGCCCTCCGGGAGCCAGACGTCCAGCAGAGTCCCCAAGGGGCAACCCAGAGCCCAGCTGGCCGGCCCGCCACTGCCGCCACCCCCAGTCACCTTGTTTTCCTGCTGGGCCTTGTGCAGTAGGCAGCCGCCTCACAGAAGGCCTTGCCCGGGCTCCCCTGTAGCTCTGGCCTCTTCAGGTGCCACAGAAAGGAGTGCGGGTTGCTCTGCGGATTGAACCCTGGATCCAACTCCATTTGCAGCTGAGAGTTCCAGGCCCAGGATGCTGATGCCTTTGGCATTTTCAGCTCAAGAGCGCCCGCCCTGAATTTGGGTCTCCCGCTTCCCTCCTGGGTTGGGCTGGGATGCGTTCCGCCTCTGCAGCCAGAACTCTCTGTCACCCCTGGGCTGGGTGGCTGGCCAGGGAAGAAGCAGTGGGGTGGGGCGTAGCAGGGCAGGGGTGCAGCCGCACCTTTCTTTCCTTTTCAGTGTTTGACGTGATGTATTGAACCATTCCTTTCACAATATCATACTTTTAAAATTGATGTAGTGTTGATGTACACCATGGCATATTACGGTGTACAGAAGGGTGATCCACAATGATTAAATGTGACACTGCATTGATCATTCTCATCAGCTGTTGGCTCCATTCCCCGTGGTGTACTATATAACCTTGGAGCTGATTTTATACCTGAGTTTTTGCCTCTTCCTCCTCTATCTCCATTTTGACCCTCCTGTTCACTCTCCATACTGGTAACCACTACTTTCTTCTCTACATCGTTGTCTGCTTCTTCTCTGTCATAGTCACTATCTGGTTGAATTATTTTTTAAGATTTCACATGGAATTTTTTTTGAGGACTGGACTTTCTCTGACTTGTTTCACTGAGCATGGCCTCGAGGACCATACGTGCTGTCCACCAGCAACCAACACAACATTTCCAATCAACTGTCCTTCAGTTCAAAAGCAAACCAACAAACACCCCATTTAAAAAAGGGACAGAACAAGTCAAGAGGTTTTCTCAAAGAACAAATGTAGACGTGCCCAGGAACTGGGAAAGTTGCCCCACGTGGCTCACAGCAGACAAACGCAAATCCAAGTCCCCAGGAGACACCATCTCACATCCGTCAGCATGGCCATGGCCATGCTCCAAAAGAAAACAAACAGCAAACGCTGGCCAGGATGCTGAACGAAGAGAATGCCACTACACCGTTGGTGCAAAAGCCAATTGCTGCAGGAGCTAAGCGCAAGATCACAGAGGTTTCTCCAAAACTTCATCATTGAACCAGCCTATGGCTCAGGCATTCCACTCCTCAGCAAAGAGCCAAGAGAAGCAGAGATCAATTCCAAAAGATGCATACACCCCAGTCTTCACAGCAGCGTAATTGCTCTTTCAAAGAAATCTATAAATTTGAATGAAAGGATGAGACAGAGTGTGGACCATATGAAATCACACGTATTTGGCTTGTATTGTTTGTTTCATGAGGGAGACACGATTAGCATTCTTTATTGATTTCCCCTTGGAGGAGGTACTGACGTCTTGGCTGCACGGCCCCACCACTTGAGCTGTACCGTTCCCCTGCCACACGGCTTGCTTTTCCGGTATATAAAGCTGCCCACTCCAGTAGCAGCCATGAAACTAAATAATAATAATAATAATAATAATAATAATAATAATAATAATAATAATAATAATAATAATAATAATAATAAATTTTAAAAAATTACAAAACATTTGTCTGCAGAACTCTAGGTGGCACGAGTCAGCAGATGAACAGAGCAAAGTTTCCCCCTGGCTTTCCAACACAAGCATTTCCTCAGTCATCCTGAGACCCAGATGCCCAGGACAATGAAAGTGGCAGAGGCTGTTGAAGCTACAGCGGCATCTGGGTATTGCCAACAGCACACCCACCACATAGACTGTTCTGGATCAGGGGTCGTGTTCTCAGGGAGCCAGCAGCCCCAGTGAAACCTCCAGGAGCAAAGCTCAGAGCCCATTGGGCAGGCCGGCACCTCCGCCACTGGCCCTTGTCACCGCCTCCCATGGATGAGCCGACCCCACCTTCTCCCTCCATCTGGTTTTCCCAGTTTCCCTGCTTGGGCCTCGTGCAGTCAGTGGCCGCCTCCCAGGAGTTCTTGCCCAGGCTCCCCTGCAGCGCTGGTCCCTTAAGGGGCCACGGAGAGGGGTCCGGCCAGCACTGGGTCTCAAACTCTGTATCCATGTTTCTGGACAAGAGGAATTCCCAGTGGACTAGCCAGAGAACCTTCCCCAGAATCTGCCTAGTGATGGGGCTCGCCCCTTAGTGAAGGGACAGTGACACTTCTTTCCTGGTCTCTGAATTAAAATACAATTTCGTGAGCAGCTTTGCTCTCCCTCCCTCTTTACTAAGGGAGCCACCAAATGAGGGTTTGGAAGGAGCTTGATGAAATGGGTCCAGAACTCTCTCCTCACCCTCCCATGGGCTGGGGTGCCAGCCTGGGTGACCCGTCTGGGGACACCTTGGCAGGCAGCTGAGCTGAGGGCACAGAGGAACATGGGGAAGAGAAGAGTGGGGCCACACCCGCCCCAACCTGCACACAAACCCTCCCCGCTACAGAGAACCTAGGGACCAGCTTCTCATCTCCTCTCCCAACTGCTACCACTTACTTCCTCGGTGATATCTGCAGCCTCCCCGCTTTCAGTCACATCTCCACGCTGATGACCTCAGCCTCCCCTTTCCACACCCACAGGCTTCCCTCTAATTAATCCTCAAAGTGTCCTTACGACCCAGTTCACACGCCTTCTACTTCTGTGGTCATCTCCACATCACTTCATGGTGACGCCATCCTTCTGGGTTTCCAGCCATAAACCTCGGAGTCCTTCCACAATTTTCCCTCTGTCCCTCTCTCTCAACCCACCCTTTCAACAAACCCACTTAGATGGAAATTCACATTCTATTCAAATTCTAGTCTCGTTTTACCAGCTCCCCGCTATCCCCGTGGTCTGGGCCGCCACCTTCCTGTTGGTGACAGCGTAGCAGCCTCTCTCCCCTCAGCCCGTTCAGATTCCTCTCCAGCACAAGGGCAGGAGGAATTCCCCTGAAGGGAAGTTAAGCTGTGTCACTTGAAACCCTGCACGGCCTCCTGTGTTTCTCTGAGTAAAAGGGGAGATGTTTGCGTGGGCTCCTCCCCATCTTTGAGTTGTCCGCCTTCTCATTCTTGAGTTCTCTCCACTCGGTTCTGGTCCCAGCGCCCTCTGCTGTCCCTCAGTCCCCATGCTCTACCTTCAGGGCCTCTGCACTGTTCCCTTTCCCCTCACTAGTTGGTAGCTTGCCCTCCTCCCAGTCCCCACACCACCACTAGCATCATCATGACATGTGAAGACCTTCCTTGGGCTCTGCATTTAAAATCATGACTTCACCCTCCTTCATTGCTTTCATTTTCTCCAAATCACACCTTATCGAACCAACTCAGCTTTTTAAGTCAGTTTTGCTTACTTCTCAGTTTCTCCTAACACAGCTCTATGACCCCAGACTATGAGCACAGGTTTTTTTTTTTTTTAACCTGCTGTGTTCCCTGCAACTGGAACCCTGCTGGACACACAGATGTGCTCCATAAGTATTTGTTGCATGACAGAATGGGCACAGTGCAGGGTGCACTCAATCGATCTGGATACAAGCGCGTCAGTGGGCTGGCCAAATACTGGAAGTGAGAAAGAACAGACTCACCTCTTTGCTTCACAAATATCCCTGAATGTTAAGCCACTGCGGGAATCAGGCTTCTGTGAAATTAAATCCAGTCCAGCCTAATCCCAGACTCCTAGGTTTGCTGCTTCCCTCTGACTTTCCTCACCACCGTCATTCATCTCCAATTGACTCAAACCAAATTCTGAGAAAATATAAACATTTCCCTCAGTTCTTCTTGATCATACTCTACACAGAATAGTGAAGAGGTGTGTTTATTTTAATGGAAGTATAGTTGATTTACAATGCTGTATCAGTGTACAGCATAGAGATTCAGTTATACACACGTATATTCATTTTCATATTACTTTTCATTATGGTTTATTCAAGATATTGAATGTAGTTCCCTGTGCTGTACAGTAGGACCTCGTTGCTTATCTCTTACAGATAATGGTGTGCATTTGTGAAGAGGGGTTTCTTATTCAACAATATATTCATTGCATTTTTTGTTTTTTAATATACTTAAATCCACCTCATTTTGTTTTTAAGATTGCCTGTCCCTGTATCCATCCAAGAACACTTGCATGTGCTCTAATCTTTCACTATTTTAATGATTCTGAGAACACTCTGGAACACATGTACATGGACCTTTGGCAACAAATCAAAATTCCGAGAGACAGAATTGTGTGGACAGTGGGA
Source organism: Camelus ferus (assembly GCF_009834535.1). NCBI lineage: Eukaryota > Metazoa > Chordata > Mammalia > Artiodactyla > Camelidae > Camelus > Camelus ferus. The sequence goes on from NC_045708.1 coordinate 68,150,905, forward strand.
ATCCATCTTCCTTTCCAATGTGCTTGCCTTTTATTTCTTTCTCTTGTCTAATTGCTCTAGCTCGGACATCCAACTCTGTGTTAAGACTTTTCACTATCCATCTTCCACTACCAAAACAATACAATGGTTTATGGCAGTTAAAGAGAGTTTCTGAGATCAGGACTTACAATCAGAGTAATTTTGAAATTTTTAAAATTCTGATTTTTAAAAAGTGAACCTTTTTAAGACAATTGTATGTTCATATGTAGTTGTAAGATATAACACAGAGCTCCCACATGCCCTTATTCAGTTTTCCCCAATGGTAATGTTTTGCAAAACTGTAGTACAGTATCACAATCAGGATGTGGACATCAATACAGTCAAGAAACAGAACATTTTGAGCCACGGAGAAGATGGCGGAGTAGAAGGACGCTCGCAGGTCACCCTCTCCCACAAATACACCAAGACCCACATCTACAGACCCACTCAGCCAACCAGAGCACCTGTGGAACTCCGAAAGAACATCGCCCTCTTCAAAAGATAAAGACGCAAAACATCTGGTAGGAGAAAAGGAAAAAAGAAAGAACAAAAGTCAAAGCAGCGTGGGACGGGTCCCACGGGGAGGGAGCGGCAAAGGAGGACTGGCGCTGGCTCGCTGGGTCTCCCCTTTCCAACTGAGAGGCCAGCGGGATGGAGGGGGAGCCTCTGAGGCTCGGATCTGTACAGAGCAGAACTTGACTGACAGAACTAAGTTAAAGGGGCAAAGAGCATCCCCCCAACACCCAGCCTGAGACGCGGGCCGGCAGCGGCGGGAAGGGCCAGGCTGCACAAGCCGGGCGGAGAGTGGGGGTGGCTGCATAGAGGCAGCCCTGGGGCAAAGCAAGGGGCTGCGTTCCATGGCTGTGGGTGCACAGGTCAGAACAAACTGGGCCCTCCATAAAACAGCAAGGTTGATGTGCTCTTGGGGGAAGGGTGCACACCCCCAACTCTGAAAACCCGTGGAAAGTTTTCGGGGGAAGAGAGGCGGGGCTCAGGCACAGCCGCCATATCTTCCAGCGCTTAGCACCCAGGCGGGAGCAGGGGTGAAACCTGCATCCGCACCGAGGGGCTTAGCAGCCACAAAGGCCAGACTGAGACTGGCCTGCAGCCTGGGGCAGATAGGATCCTTCCATCCTGGTCCCTCAGAGAACTTGCTCCACAAAGACAAACAAGGAGCTGGGTTCTGGCTCGGAGCAGGGACAGGGCTGTCCCTCGGTCTTCCCCGAGCCCACCCGCAGAGCGCCGACCAGGGCAGAGCGTGCAGCCACACAGAGAGCAGAACTACCAGCGGCGCAGGTAGAGGGAGAGCGGCCCCCCCACCTTTCAGGCAGGAACGCAGATCCTGACCACAGTGCTGGGAGGGGGCGCGACCCGCCCTCCTACCCGGCCAGTCTGCAACATCTGACTGCGGCATCCGGAGGGGCAGTGACCCACCCACCCACAGCAGAGGAGAGCTGCACCTGACCCAGTGTTAGGAGGAGGCGCGATCTGATTGCTGACAGGTGCTGGGAGAAGCACAGAAGAGGGCGCCAATGGAGGGCCTCTGAAAACAGCAACCTGAGCTTCCAAAACAGGACGAAGACAGAAAGACTTCACAATAAAAGCACACAGACTCCAGGAGAACACCAAAAACCCCCCCTTTTTTTTTTAAATCTGTTTTTACCTGTTCTATTTTCTATTACCCTCTTAATTTTTACTTCTTAATACATTTGAAGAAATCATGACTGAAAACTTCCCAAACTTAAAGAAGGAATTGGATATCCAAGTACAGGAAGCTCAGAGGGTCCCAAACAGGAAGAACCCAAATAGACCCACACCAAGACATATCATAATAAAGATGGCCAGATTCAAGGATAAAGAAATGATTCTAAAGGCAGCAAGAGAAAAGCAAAGAGTAAGTTACAAGGGAACCCCCATAAGGCGCCCAGCTGATTTCTCTACACAAACACTACAGGGCAGAAGGGAGTGTCAAGATATATTCAAAGCCCTGAATGAAAAAAAGAAGCAGCCTAGGGTACTTTATCCAGCAAGGCTATCCTTTAGTATAGAAGGAGAAATAAAGAGTTTCACAGACAAAAAAAAAAAAAAAAAAAAAAAAATGCAGGAGTTTAGCAATACTAAACCTATGCTAAAAGAAATATTGAAAGGGCTATTCTAAATAGAAAAGCAGCAGAATGCTACAGAAATGAGAAATTCACAACTGGAAGGTGACAACTCATGAATTACAAATAAAGTAAACATGAAATTATAAAAGAAGACATACAAATCACTGAGAGTGGGAGAGGGAGGCAGGGAAATATAGAATAGTTTTTTCTTTATTTTTTTTTTAACAGTAGGATGGGTTTGAGATCATGTTACTATCAGTTTAATAAAAACAGTTACAGTAATGGGTTAATAGATTTACAAAAAAGGGTAACCACAAGCCAAAAATTTACAAGGAAGTCACAAAAAGTAAATAAAATCCATGATAATACAAAGGAAAATTACCAAACCACAAAAGGAAGAAGAAAGGAACAAAGAGGATATACCTAGTCAACTGCACAGATAAGTTCAAAATGGCAATAAACACACATCTATCATTAATTACTGTAAATGTTAAAGGACTAAATGCTCCAGTCAAAGACATAGAGTGGCAGACAGGATAATAAAGCAAGAACCTTCAATATGCTGCATACAAGAGACCCACATTAGGGAGAAGGACACATATAGATTGAGAGTAAAAGGATGGAAAAGGATATTCCATGCAAACGAAAAAGCCAATAAAGCAGGTGTTGCAGTACTGATTTCAGACAAAATAGACTTTAAAACAAAGGCCATAAAGAAAGAAAAAGAAGGACATTTTATAATGATTAAAGGAGTGATACAAGATGAGGATATTACACTCGTTAATATATATGCACCCAATATAGGAGCACCTAAGTACATAAAAGAATTACTAACAGAGGTAAAGGGGGATATCGATGGGAATACAATCATAGTTGGAGATATTAACACTGCATTAACATCAGTAGACAGATCTTCCAGACAGAAAATAAACAAGACAACAGAGAAATTAAATACTACAATAGAAAAACTAGACTTGGTGGATATTTTCAGAACATTACACCCCCAAAAATAGGATATACATTCTTTTCAAGTGCACATGGAACATTTTCCAGGATCGATCATGTACTTGGGCACAAAAGAAACCTCAACAATTTTAAGAAGGTAGAAATTATCTCAAGCATCTTTACTGACCAAAATGCCATGAAACTGGAAATGAACAACAGAGAAACAAAGGAGAACAAAAGGAAAGCACGGAGATTAAACAATATGTTATTGAAAAAACAATAGATCAATGAGGAAATCAAAGCTGAAATTAAAAAATACCTTGAGACAAATGATAATGAAAGCACAACCACTCAAAACTTATGGGACACAGCAAAGGCAGTGCTAAGAGGGAAGTTTACAGCGATACAGGCCTTCCTCAAAAAAGAAGAACAATCTCAAATAAACAATTTAACCCACCACCTGAATGAATTAGAAAAAGAAGAACAAAAAGCCCAAAAAGCAGCAGAAGGAAGGAAATAATAAAGATCAGAGAGGAATTAAATACAATAGAGATTAACAAGACCATGGAAAAAATCAACCAAACCAAAAGCTGGTTTTTTGTAAAAGTAAATAAAATCGACAAACCTCTGGAAAAACTCACAAAAAAGAAAAAAGAGAGAGCACAGATTAGCAAAATAAGAAAGGAAAATGGAGAAGTTACAACAAACAAAATACAAATACAGAATATCATACGAGAATATTATGAAAAACTATATGGAACCAAACTGGATAACCTAGAGGAGATGGACAAGTTTCTCAAAACTTACTGTCCACCAAAACTGAACCAAGAAGAAACTGAACACTGGAACAATCCGATCACTAGAAAGGAAATAGAAATAGAAATTAAATACCTCCCAATAAATAAAAGTCCAGGACCGGACGGCTTCACCGGGGAATTCTAACAAACATACAAAGAAGAACTCATACCAGTCCTTCTCAAACTCTTCCAGATGATTGAAAAGGAGGGAATACTCCCAAATTCATTCTATGAAGCCACCATCACCCTGATAAAACCAGGCAAAGACACTACAAAAAAAGAGAATTATTGGCCAATATCAGTGCTGAACATGGACGCCAAAATCCTCAGCAAAATTTTAGCAAATAGAATCCAACAACACATATAAAATATTATACATCATGACCAAGTGGGGTTCATCCCAGGGACATAAGGCTGGTTCAACATACGCAAATCAATCAGTGTAATATATCACATCAACAAGAGAAAGGACAAAAACCACATGATCATCTCAATCGATGCCGAAAAAGCATTTGATACAATTCAACACCCATTTATGATAAAAACTCTCGCCAAAGTGGATATAGAGGGAACAAATCTCAACATAATAAAAGCTGTATATGACAAACCTACAGCCAGCATAGCACTCAATGGTGAAAATCTCAAAAGCTTCCCACTAAAATCTGGGACAAGACAAGGATGCCCACTATCACCACTCCTATTCAACATAGTCCTGGATGTCCTAGCCACAGCAGTCAGGCAAGACAAAGAAATAAAAGGGATCCAAATTGGAAAAGAAGAGGTAAAAGTGTCATTATATGCTGATGACATGTTACTATATATAGAAAACCATAAAAGGTCCACACAAAAGCTACTAGAGCTGATTGAAGAATTCAGCAAGGTAGCAGGTTACAAAACTAACGTTCAAAAATCAGTTGCATTTCTTTACACTAACGATAAATCAACAGAAGAAGAAAGTAAAGAAACAATTCCCTTTAGAATAGCACCCAAATTAATAAAATATCTGGGAATAAATCTAACCAAGGAGGTGAAAGAATTACACACAGAAAACTATAAACCATTGATGAAGGAAATTAAAGAAGACTTTAAAAAATGGAAAGATATTCCATGCTCTTGGATTGGAAGAATCAATATTGTTAAAATGGTCACACTGCCCAAGGCAATCTACAGATTTAATGCAATCCCTATCAAATTACCCAGGACATATTTCACAGAACTAGGAAAAATCATAATAAAATTTATATGGAACCATCAAAGACCTAGAATTGCCAAAGCATTACTGAAGAGAAAGAAAGAGGCTGGAGGAATAACTCTCCCAGACTTCAGACAATACTATAGAGCTACAGTCATCAAGACAGCATGGTATGGGTACCAAAACAGACATATGGACCAATGGAACAGAATAGAGAGCCCAGAAATGAACCCACAAACTTTTGGTCAACTCATCTTTGAAAAAGTAGGCAAGAATATACAATGGAATAAAGACAGTCTCTTCAGCAAATGATGTTGGGAAAACTGGACAGCAGCATGGAAAACAATGAAGCTAGAACACTCCCTTACACCATATACAAAAATCAACTCAAAATGGATTAAAGACTTAAACATAAGACAAGATACAATAAACCTCCTAGAGGAAAACATAGGCAAAACTTTATCTGACATACATTTCAAAAATTTTCTCCTAGAAGAAATAAAACAAGAATAAACCAATGGGACCTAATGAAACTTACAAGCTTCTGCATAGCAAAGGAAACCAGAAGTAAAACAAGAAGAAAACCTATGGAATGGGACAAAATTTTTGCAAGTGAAACCGACAAAGGCTTGAGCTCCAGAATATATAAGCAGCTCATACAACTCAATAAGAAAAAACTAAACAACCCAATCCAAAAATGGGCAGAAGACCTAAACAAGCAATTCTCCAAGGAAGACATACAAATGATCAAAAAGCACATGAAAAAATGCTCAATATCACTAATTATCAGAGAAATGCAAATCAAAACTACAATGAGGTATCACCTCAAACCAGTCAGAATGGCCGTCATTCAAAAATCAACAAATGACAAATGCTGGAGAGGCTGTGGAGTAAAGGGAACCCTCCTACACTGCTGGTGGGAATGCAGTTTGGTGCAGCCAGTATGGAAAACAGTGTGGAGATTCCTCAAAAGACTAGGAATAGACTTACCATATGACCCAGGAATCCCACTCCTGTGCTTGTATCCAGAGGGAAATCTAATTCACGATGACACCTGCACCCCAATTTTCATAGCAGCACTATTTACAATAGCCAAAACATGGAAACAGCCTAAATGTCCATCAACAGGTGACTGGATAAAGAAGAGGTGGTATATTTATACATTGGAATACTACTCAGCCATAAAACCCGACAACATAATGCCATTTGCAGCAACATGGATGCTCCTGGAGAATGTCATTCTAAGTGAAGTAAGCCAGAAAGAGAAAGAAAAATACCATATGAGATCACTTATATGTGGAATCTAAAAAACAAAAACAAACAAACAAAAACAATGTGTATATGCAGGACAGAAATAAACTCAGAGACAGAGAATACAGACTTGTGGTTACCAGGGGCGTGGAGGGTGGGAAGGGATAGACTGGCATTTCAAAATTGTAGAATAGACTACACTGTATAGCACAGGGAAATATATACAAAATGTTATGATAACTCACAGAGAAAAAAATGTGCCAATGAGTGTGTATATGTCCATGAATGACTGAAAAATTTTGCTTAACACTGGAATTTGGCACATTGTAAAATGATTATAAATCAATAAAAAAAATGTTTAAAAAAAAGATACAGAACATTTCTATCACCACGTGTCCTTTATTTGACCTTTTATAGCCACACCCACTTCCTTCTGGTCCCTACCTGCTCTTTAATTTCTGGCAACCAGTAGTTTGTTTTCCACCTCCATAAATTTGTCATTTCAAGAATGTTATATACATGGAATTATACAGCATGTAAACTTCGACGATTGGCCTTTTTTTCACTCAGCATGATTCTCTGGAGATTCATTTAGGTAGTTGCTTCTATCAATAGTTTATTTTTACTGACAAGTAATCTATGGTTAAATGTATCACCGTTTAGTTATCCATTCACCTGTTAAAACAATGTGTTGTTTCCCGCTTGTGGCTATTACATGCAAATCTGCTATAAATATTCATGTGCAGGTTTTTGTGTGGACATATATTTCATTCCTCTTGGATGCGTCCTTAGAAGAGGAATTGCTGGGTCATATGGTAACTATATATTTAATCAGCTGAGGAACTCTCAGATTGTCTCCAAAGCTGCTGTACCATTTTACCTTCCACCAGCAATGCATGCGTGATCTACTTGTTCTGAATCCTCCCCGACTTTGGCATTGTCCCTGTTTTTTTTTATTTTATTCATTCTGATAGTTGTACACTGATATCTCAGTGTGGCTTTAATCTGCATTTCCCTGATAGAATGTGATGAGGAACAGCTCAGCATGTGTTTATTAGCCATCTTCACAGCCTCTTCACTGAAGCAGTTTTTGCTTACTTTCTAAATGTGTTGGTTTTTTTTTTTTTTTTTTTTTACTCTTGAGTTTTGAGAGTTCTTTGTGCATTATCGATATTAGACTTTTGTTGGGTATGGGATTCATAAAAATTCTCTCCTACCTTTAGTTTGCCTGTTCATCTGATTAACAGGGCTTTTCCTGAAACAAAAGATTTTACTTTAAGGGGAGGGTATAGCTCAAGGGAAGAGTGTAATATTAGTATGCACGAGACTCTGAGTTCAACCCCAAGGTCCTCCATTAAAAATAAATATATTAAGAAATAAAGTTATGTACCACCCTCGTCAAAAAATTCTTTTTAGTTTTTACTTTAGATGAGGTCCAATTTTTCTTGTATATATCAACCATTTGATGCATCTCAGGATGTATCAGCCTGTGTTCCCAAAGATATCATCCTATGTTTTTTTCCTAAAGGTTTTATACCTCTACATTTTACATTCAATTTACCAATACTGCATCGTCTTGATTACTATAGCTGTATAATAATAATTAAATTTAGGCAGGCAGATCATTTTTTTTCAAAAGTGTTTTCACTATTTTAGTTCCTTTGTTTTTATAAATGTAAATTATAACCGTCTTGATATCTACAAGGAAATCTTGACAGCAATTTGATAGGAATCACATTGATTAATAAGGCTGTATATCAATTTAGAGAGACTTGATAGAGCATGCGATGGAACCAGAAGAGGTTATGCACCTCTGAAGGGCGGGAAGCAGCTGAGATGGAGAGCAAGCAGGGCAGGATCAGACATGAGGCATCACACACCTTTGGAAGCACGCTGTTTCCCAGAGGCTGAGGATACAGGTGTGCCTGGCAGGCGAAATCCCTGTAGATTGGTTTCCCCAGGCCTAGTGATTCTTCCAGGTGTGTTTTGTTTAACCGATACCATTTTTTTCTTCTACCTTTTAAAAATTTTATATATTTTTGAAGTATAGTGACTTACAATGTTTCAGATGTACAACAAAGTGATTCAGTTATATGTTACATATATTCTTTTTCAGACTCTTTTCTGTAATAAGTTGTTACAAGATATTGAATATAGTTCCCTGTGTTATACAGTGGGTCCTTATTGTTTCTTCATTTTATACATAGTGGTGTGCATCTATTAATCCCAAATTCTTAATTTATCAACCCAAGTTTCCCTTTTGGTAACCATAGTTGGTTTTCTATGTCTGTGAGTCTATTTCTGTTTTGTAAATAAGGTCATTTGTATCATTTTTTTTAGATTCCATGTGTAAGTGATGTCATATGATATTTGCTTTGTCTGACTTAATATGAAAATCACTAGGTCCATCTACATTGCTGCAAATGGCATTATTTCAATCTTTTTAATGGCTGAGTAGTATTCCATTGTATAAATACTACAACTTCTTTATCCAGTCATCTGTCAGTGGACAGTTAAGTTGCTTTCACGTCTTGGCTATGGTAAATACTGCTGCTATGAACACTGGGTGCATGTATCTTTTCAAGTCAAAGTTTTTTGATGGTTATAATTTTTGAACCCCAAGTTCAAATCCTGGTTGTTCATCCTATAAGTTTGTAGAGTTTTATGAATTTGAAATAAGTTTGTATAGTTAGGCAGGCTTCTAAGACTCTTAAATTGGACGCAAATTCCTTTGCCCCTCTATCTAATTCTTTAAATACAATATTGAACTTCCAGTCAAAGAAAGGATATGACTCTCTATGGGGGGGGTGTGATGGATTAGAAGGCATAATAAGGGAAATCCTCACTAGGGGTAAGTTACATGTTTTTTTCCTTCTGAAAATGTCCTTTTTTACCAGCTACCTGATCCACTGGTACTTCATCTCCTTTTCATTAATGTTCAGAACTACAGAAAATTAAAAAGAATTCTGGATGTCCTTTACTGAGAACCAACTGTAAATGTTTGTAACATTGGCACTATATATAGAGAGAGAAAATAAAATTTCCTTTGGGGGAGTTTTGAAGTAGTTGTAAGTAAATTATAGATATCGACACTGCATAGATATTGTCAAAACAAGGACATTTTCTTATATAAAAAAGCACATTATAGAAGTTATATATGATAGAACATATAATCAAATACTACCTTATCATATAGCCGATGTTAAAAATTTCCCTACTCTCTTGAAATATTCTTTCTTTTTTTATTTTTAATTTTTTAAATTAAGATAAATTTTTAAATTTTCTTTTCTGTGGGGTGGTAGTTAGATTTGTTTATTTATTTAAATGGAAGTACTGAGGATTGAGCCTAAGTCCACATCCATGCTAAGCATGCACTCTACCACTGAGCTATACCCTCCCCAACCCCTCAAAATGTTCTTTCTCTGTCTTTGATCTAGAGTTTGAAATATGAATAACTTTGACTAATAAGATAGTCTCTTTATAAAATAGTCTGATCTGTTGTTTTCATGGAATTGACAAACCAGTAGTCAATTTGCCCCATTATTAGTGATGCTAATTTTAGTCTTTGGTTAACGTGGCCTCTGTCCTTTAAGTCTCTATTATAAAGGAACATTTTCTTCTTTGTAATTCATACCTATGGGCTAGAACTTCCAGACCACTTGAATATCCAGTTAATAATCTTTCATTTGCTAGTTTTAGTCATTGCCCTTTACCTCAATTGATTACAGTGTTGGTTGCAAAAGAACAGTGCACAGGTCTGCACTAAGAAGTGGCCATAAAAGCCAGCTGAGAGGTATTAGATGTCACCAAGCCAGCTGCATCTCCATCAGTGAAGCCGTATATCATTGAAATCTTGCCTTCATTGGGTGGATCTTGCACATTACTTAGAGCAATGTGATTTTGCTTGGTTTTGTTTCTTAACAGAACTACTGGGGATTGAACCCAGGACCTTGCACATGCTGAGCACACTCTCTACCACTGAGCTATACCCGCCCCTCCTCCCGTATTTTTAAATGAATGAAACAAGTTTCTTTAGAGCTGGAAGCTGGGGTCACACAGTTTGTTACAGAGCGGCCAGGAAGTGCATGCGATGTGAAGTTTGAAATTGGGGTAGATTCAAAAGTTCAGATTTAGGGCCTTCAAGGACTTTGAACCATGGGGCCACTTTACAGCCCCCATCATGACCCTTGAAGATAATGAATTTCTGAATCTCATTTTCCTCTTTGTTAAATGGCAGGAATTACTCCTGAGTCCCTGGGAGTTGCAGGGGTCGCCTGTGCAGTGAAGTCCCGGGGTCCTACCCCAGTGTGCTGAGGGCAAACAAACCTCACTTTAGACTCAGTTTTATTAGGTGTGTGGTCTTCACACTTCAAAACGTGGCCTCCTGCCTTTCGTGGAGCAAGCTCAAACACTTGTTTCCAGGGGAAGAGTCAACAGCTTCCTCTCCCCATGCATTCCCAAGACCAAGGGGTTCTGGTGCAAGAAGAAATGCGTCAAAGCATTGGAAACCCTTGCAAACTCAGAGCTGGCTGGGCCCACCAGTGCTTGGAATGAAGGGAGGGCTCGGGAAGGTGGGAGGTGGTCCTCCTGGGAATGGGGTGTTGTGGGCCGGGCACTGTGTTTGTGGAACTGGGTAGCCATAAACCAGCCTTGTGGATACCTCATGCTACATAAAGGAGTCTGAAAATTTCCAGGTATATAATTTGATGGGGACTCAGTTTAGAGACATATGCTTAAAAGAGTGGTTCAAACAAAAAAAATCAATTTATAAAAAGTTGAAGTTATATACCTCCATTATGCTCAATGAAAAAATAAATTAACCACAGATGATTCAAGGATTTAAAAGTCGAGATGGAAACTCCAGCATTCTTAATGGAAAGGATAGTGAATGTCTTTAAACCTCGGGGCAGGGAAGATTTCTTAAGCAGGGCAAGGAATGCACTTACCATAAAGACCTATGTAGCTGACTATATTACAATTAAGAATTTTATTTCTCAAAAGACACCTTAGGGGAGGGTATAGCTCAGTGGGAGAGTGCATGCTCAGCATGTACAATGTTCAGGGTTCAGTCTCCAGTACCTCCATCAAAAGATAAATAAATATCCCAGTTGTTGGCACGTGAAGCTCCCCAGCCCGTAAAAGCAGGCAGCACCATGCCTGGTGGCCCCACTCAATCCCTCATATACCGAGATGGTAGGAACTCTGTCTATGGAGTGTGTATCTACGTTTACTTTAACCTGAGCACCCAAACCCCACATCTCATGGCCTTTCTCTCATTCTGAAACAGCCTGCATGATCTGTAGTGTGTATCACTCTAAATCTATCTTTAATCAAAAAAGATAAGTAAATATACCTAATTACCTCCCCTCTCCAAAACACACAAGCACAAAAGATAACTTAATGAAGGTGAAACTCAATTTAAACGAGATATTCAAAATACATACAATTGAAAAAAAAAAATTGAGACCGAGTCATACTTTATAGCCCCAAGATTTTGTTTTAAAATATGTATGTATTATTATGTTGATTTTTAGCATTATATTGAGGAAATAAAAATATCCGGTAAAGTTAAATTCATTATCTCCTCTCAGATAATCGTTGGAGCCTAGACGGTGTAATGAGGAAATGAAGCCCATTAAAAATGCCCCCTTTACGTAAATGACTGAAACTCTCTAAAGGATTTTAAAAAAAAAAACCCACAACATAACTAATTGAAAGAACAAAACTGTTTGCCCATCAGATGCCATTTATTCTAAAACAACTGCCAAATATTTCTAGAACTGCACTGGATAAATTATAAGAACATACATGGGTGATACACACCAACTTCAGTACAATTTCCTGTGGGGAGGGAAAGGAAAGATGCTTTAGTGACATTTATTTTAAAGAAGAGAGAAGCAAGGCAAATATGGCAAAATGATAACATTTTAAGTGGGAGGGTGTTGGTGCATGAGTCTCCGTTGTACAACTTTTATGAATGTGTGAAATATTTCATGATTTAAACTGGGGGGAGGGTCTTGGGGGAGGTAATTAGGTGGGTTATTTATTTATTTCACATAAGTTCTGGGGATTTGAACCCAGGGCCTCATGCATGCTTAGCATGCACTGTACCACTGAGCTATACCCTCCCTGTTATAATTTAAATTCTTACCTTAAAATTAAGCACACTGGGAAGAAGTGTGCATCAATATTAGTTGTCTGAGGATTATTGGAAACAAACAGGAATTGTCTACACTGGCTCTTTTTCTAGAATGACCAACTATGACGTTTTTATTTGAAGTCACGACACACGTGTTTGAATGCTTCTGAATTGCTAACAAACCAGAGAATCAGAGGACAGATCACAGATTGCAAAAAAACCAAAATGTAGACTCCACGGGTCTGCCCTCGGCCTGACCCACCTGCCGGCCTCGCAGAAACCGTCACCCGGGCACTGACAGTTATGGCCGCACACTCAAGTCCCCAGTTCCAACTAAGCAGGTCATCAGCCATGTGCTGTGTTGGGAGCCTTTGGGACTTAGTGTCACCTGACCAGTGGGGACGACCACAGAGAGCCTCTGATAGTCACCGGGGCTCAGATAAATGCCAGCTCACGGTGGAAGAGGAAACCCACGTGCCCCACGTCAGCCGGGAAGCTGGTATCCCGGAAGGGGGGGGGCGTTTCCCAGCAACAGGGCGTGGGCGCACCGGAAGGGGCGGGGCCCCAGGAGCATAAAGGCCGGCTCGCCCCTCCCCAAGTCCCACGAAAGTGGCTCACACCAGGCTCGCCCAGCGCTGACCCGAGCATGGGCGACCCCGGAGAGGCTGCGCAGGCCCAGGAGGGAGAACGGACGGCGCCTGCCCAGGGCGACGGGCTGCTGATGTTGCCGCCACGGGTTCTCGTCCGACCGTGGTGGTTCCCCGCGGAGGACCTGGAAAACCCGTTGGTGTTTTACTTGGAGGCATGGCTGGCCGATCAGGTCTTCGGTGAGCAGACTGGGTGTGCAGGAGTTCTGGCCACCTCCAGCCCGAGGGAGGCCGGCGGAGCAACCTTCTGACTCTGGTGCCCACGTTCATGGGCCACGTTTGCCCCATGGTGCCCGCTCCCAGCCCTCCCCTTCCCTGCTAGCTCCTCCTCCCTTCGACCATGCCACAGCCAAGGGTGTCTCTTTCCTCGTTAGGCCCAGAGCTAGAAATCCTTCCAGAGATACAGTGGATGAGCCAGGCCCTGCTTTCAGTGAACACAGTGAAATCCGGGACCTTCGTTGAAATCAGAGTCTTCGGAAGGCCCCGTGTACAACTTCATGTGAAGAGCGTGATCCTGAGCCTGGCGTTGAGGCACAAGGAACATCGTGCTGCAGGTGAGGGTCTCAAAGTGTGCGTGTGGAGGGAGCCCCTGGGGGAATCCCCTGCACTTAACTGCCTGCCGTCTAGCCTCTCATCTTCCTAAACATTTTGCCATTTCCTAACTCCAGTATGCTGCATGCAGTCCCTGGACATCCCTTTGTGAGAGGGGCCAAGTAAGATCTTGGGAAAGTAGGCTGAGATGCGATGCATTCAGGCCCATCACCTCCCACACCAGCCTCAGCTTGGTTACGCCACTATTTCCAGGTCCGAGGTTCAAAGCTTCCACCGTGAGAAATGATGTTGACAGCACCCCCTGTCCCCCAACCCCCGTGAAGGAGTAGTTTGAAACAGCGAGCGTTTTTCCTTACGCACCTGAGAAGATGGAACATTTTAAGGAGTTCTTGAAGGCATGTGCAGCAGATCCCCAGCCCTCTTGGTGCCCTGCTGCAGAAGTATTGTCAGGAGCTTATGAGAACAGCCCTGCTTCTACCACTGTAGTTGAAAAGGGCAAGTCTCCTTAATTGTCTGATTTTTCTTTCCTGTATTTTAATGAAGAGTTGTTTGATTATTTTGATGCAAACATGAGTTTGTTGTGCGATTCTAACAAATCAGTAAATTTCCTTTTTGTCCAATGGCATAAAGATCTTGGCTCACTCAAAATGAAACACAATTTTCAAAAATTGCTTCTATTCATTCATATCTCGATGTGACAGGTGTGTAAAAGACGGGATAGTGGTGGGTTTATTCTTCGTTTTTTCCTTAGTTTCCACCGTTTTGAAACTACTAAGCTTTTTATGATTGTATGGTCATTGAGGCCCTCAAGCAAAGAGCGGGAATGCAGGATCAGTCTTTTATTTTATTTTTTTTTTCCTTGCATCATTTGTTCTCAAACTTTAAAGTGTGTCAGAATCACCTTGAGAATTTGCTTAAACACAATATCCAAATCCCCTTCTCCACTGATTCTCATTCAGTGTGTTGGGCCCATGAATTAGCTTTTCCCACAAACTCACAGGTGATGCCAGCACTTCTGGCCAGAGGCGCTCCCTATTAAGCTGGTGGTCCGGCCTCTGAGTAGCAACAGGTGTGCCTGTCTTTCCTTCTTGTGGAGCCTCCCGCACACACGTGGGAGGGCATTCCATCAGCCTAGCCAAGGCTGTGGGCATTCATCTTCCTGGCTGGTGTTGAGATTTACTAGAAAGAGCCAGGTTCCTGGGCAGCCTGTTCATTGGAATGTGTCCTGATGCCCAGCAGGCTGTTCCCCTGCCCCTTTGAGGTGTCCTACATGGGCCAGATGGGTTTTTTTTCCCTCATTACTTATTACAGTGTTGCAACCAGTCTGTTCAAAACAGCCCCCACACCTTGCTGGCCACTTTCAGGAAGCAGAATTGTGGGAGGGAAGTTTGCAAGACTCCTGTGGCTTTAGATACACAGTTGGTGATTTAAATCATGCAGGGTGTTCACCTCTTAGTGGTAATGGCTTCTAGGCATTTATAATTATTTTAAACACACACACATACAACTCTTTGATTTCAAAGGATATTGATTGTTTTTCCCCTTCACATTTTTGTAAAACGCTTTGTTATATTTTTATTCGTTCCTATCATTCCTTCTTTCAACTCTGAAGATAAGGAGTTCTTTATCTACATAAACTCTTGTAACAATGGTCCATTGTAATGAAGTTTCCCCTCCTTGGCTTCTTACATGGTTCTCATATGAAAAGTTTTTACTGTATGTAGTTAAACCAATGATGGTTTCCGTGTGATTTTTCCTTCATCCCCACCATCTTTATTTAAGCTTAGGAACTCTTTCTTTTTCTCCCTGTGAAAAAATTTGATAACCATTTGCAGCTTTTATTTGTGTTTGTTTTTTTTTTTTTCTGGCAATACTATTGTACATTTTTGACTGTTCAACAATTTGGGGAAAAGGGTTATGCTTAAAACTTATTCCAATTTTCAAAAGTTACCCAAAACCAAGTTATTAAATTTCTTTTTTTTTTTTACTCTTTCTGTCTTTAAACACAATAACATGGTGAAGTCCTAAATCCCAGAACCTCAGAATGTGACTGTATCAGGAGAGGGTCTTTAAAGAAGTAATTAAGATAAAATGAAGTCATGTGGATGGGCCCTTATCCAGTATGGCTTTTTTTTTTTAATAAAAGGAAATATGGACACAGGGAGAAGGTGGCCATCTGTAAAGCATGGAGAGGGGCCACGAAGAAACTGAACCTGCTGACATCTTGATCTTGGGCCTCTAGTCTCTAGAACTTTCAGAAAATAAATGTGTTGTTTAAGCCACTCAGTTTGGAGCTTTGTCACAGCAGCCCTGGAAAGCTAATACAATATTTAATTTTTGTTTTGTTTTTCTGTGTTCACGTTCATCAGTGTGCCAAAACTCTATCTTTATGGACTTTTCAGCCTTTTAATGTCTGAACAGGGTAGTGATTGTGTCATCCTAACTTTCAGAATTTGGGGGAACACTAGCTATGGATTTACTGCATCACACAACAGGCCCTGTGCCAAGAACCTAAAGAGGATGCACGGAGCGTAAGCAACTTGCTGAAGCCACAGAGCCAGGACATGGGGATGTAGTGAGTGTTGAATCAAAACGTTGCCTCCAAGATCTGACCTCTACACTGTACTTTCCCAAGGGCTTTGATTTTTCTCCACAGCTGCATTCATGCTCCTTTTCATTGTGCTTTATTTTTTAAGAGGAATTAGAATACACTTCTTAATCTGTGAATTATCTATAGTATTTGCTATTCTGTGAGGGGCAAGACAATTTGTTTTCCCTAATAAGTTGCCAAAATAGAAATATCTACTAGTACCACACTCAAAATAAGAATACCATTCTTGAGTTTTCTGACAATAAACATACTTACATTCTCTATTTTTGAAGGGTAAGTGCATATACAGTATATTAAATTACTCAAAAAAATCTCACTACCCACACGTTCTCTTTACATAGCTTTCTGCTACTCTAAATACTGTTGTATAACTGTAGTAAATATTTTACTGATGCATACATAGTATTCTATTCCTACAGAAGGCACGCACATTCAAAGTGTAAAAAGTTATCTTAAACCATACAAAGGGAACACATCCATTTAGCAGCACCCAGAGAAGAACGGCCATGACCAGCAATCCAAAAGCCCCCTTTAGCATCCTCCCCAGAGTAACTACTTTTCTGACTTAAATATAAAGAGAATCATTGTCAGATTTATCCAGGTTGCAAGCAATTCTAGTTCCATTGTATGAATAAACCATTATTTAGTTTTCAATTTTGCTAATGTACATTTTGGTGGTTTGCCATTTGGACCTACAATGAATGGGGCTACAGTGAACATTTTTGCACATGACTTTGGTGCATACATACATGCATTTCTATTGAGTATATATCTAGACTGGAATTGCTGGGTTAGAGGGTGTACATAAAATCACATTGCCAATGTGACTGAACCGATTTGCAATCTTTTCCGCAGTGTATGAGACTTCCAATGGCTGTCCATCTTTGTCAATTGTCAATTTTTATTTTACAGACTCTAAGGATTAGTGCTATTGCACTGCAGTTTTTGAAACATGCAGTCACTTAACTGGTTACATAATACAGAATTCTGAGTGTACATTTCCTTCTTTAGTAAATTGGCAAGTTGTGCCACCATCACCACAAATCAATTTTTGAATATTTCCATCACTCCAGTAAGTTCCCTTGTGTCCATTAGCTGTCAGCCATCTCTACTGTCTCCAGCTCCTGGCAATCAGTCTGCTTTCAGTCCCCACAAAGTTGTCTTTTCTGAACATCTAATATGAGTAGGATCATATACAGTGTCATCTTTTGCATCTGGCTTCTTTATCTAGTTGGAATACCTCTGCTGTTTGATTGGAGGATTTGGCCCTTTCTAGTTTAATGTAATTATCAGTATGATTGGATTTCTGTCTGCAATTTTGGTTTCATTCCTATCAGGTCTTTTTTCTTTTCCTTCTTCATTTTTTGTGTTGGATAAATCTTTATATATCATTTTGATTACTTATTTAAAAGTTTTTTTTTTTCCTTAGGGTTGCCTTAGTGATGATAAAAATCTGAACTCATTACATGCTATTTCTGATTAATGGAAAGGAGGGAAGGAGGAAAGAGAAGCATTTGAATAAATGGAAACACTAGGTTTTTGGATAGCAGAGTCCAGTGTTGAATAGATGTGGTCAGTTCTTCCCAGAACTCAATGTAATTCCAGTTATTTCACAACCACTTTTATAGGCTGAGAATGTTTCTTAAAGTCTAATTACACAGGTGCTCCAGAAGGACTCAAGAAGGCTGTAAATAAGATTTTTTCCAAGGTTTCTAGTGAAGAATTGTAAGATCAATAGTGCAAATATTTACTAACTTGGCTGAAATACAACAGCCTGTCATATATGCTCCACAGTGGGACTCTCAAGATTTCCCAGAGAATCCATAAACCACTGAAATTGTATCCTGTGATATCTTTATGTGCCTATTCAAAGACACAGTCCACACTAAATTTTTTGCTGCTAAACTGTTTCCCCTGCCCCTAAAGTGTTCAAGCAAGAGTCCCTGTTCTCACCCTGTCTGTGGTTTTCTGTCTCCCGTCCTTACAATTCCTCATGGTTAGATCTGTGTAATATATTTTTGGCAAAAATACTGGATGAATCATATTGTGTGTTTCTCAGTGCATTGTAGGCACATGGTTGGAGGCACATGGTTGGCTTTTCTACCACTCAGTGATATTATAAAAGGTCCTGTTTTGATTGAAAGGGTGAAGTTGAGAAATTTTGATGATGGAAGTAGTGCTAACATGGCTTAATTAAAATGGAGCAGCAGGAAGACCTTGGACAGGTCATCATGTGTGCTCTGTAGCTGAACTTAAAAAGTTTTCCATGGATTCTAGCAGCAATGAAACTTTGTCTTTGATGACTCTAGTCAGTCAATTCCAAAGCTGTTTATCCTGACCTTGTTACTAGCCGTAAACATTTTACCTGCAAAAATGTACAAACAAGAGTTGCTGTGTCTAGACTTGTGTAGTTTTTTTTTAACTTAAAATAATTGAAGTATATAAGCAAGTTTATACGGTACAGCACAGGGCACAATATTCAATATCTTGTAGTAACATGATGAAAAAGAATATGAAAATGAATATATGTTCCTGTATGATTATAGCATTGTGATCTACACCAGAAATGGACACATTGTCAACTAACTGTACTTCCATAAAAATATATATAAAAATTTGAAGTGTAGTAGATTTACAGTCTTCTATTAGTTTCAGGTGTATAACATAGTGATTTAATATTTTTAAAGATTAGACCCCATTTACAGTTATTAAAACAATGGCTATATCTTCCTGTGCTGTGTAATAGAGTCTTGTTTCTTGTCTATTTTATACATAGTGGTTCATACCTGTTAGTCTCCTGCCCTACCTGGCCTTTTCCCCATTCCTTCTCCCAATGGTGAACACCAGTTTGCTATGTCTGTTGGTCTGTTTCTGTTTTGTTAGATATATTCATTTATTTTTTAGACTCTATATATGTTGCAACAGTATTTGACTTTGACTTATTTCACTTAGCATAATAGGTCCATCCACGTTGTTGCAAATGGCACAATTTCTTATAAGCAGGTGATAGTCCTTGTGTGTATATATCCATGCTGTATCTTTACCATTAATCTGTCAGTGGACACTCAGGTTGCTTCCATATCTTCACTATTGTAAATAGTGCTGCTCTGAGGATTCAGGTGCATGAACCTTTTTGAATTAGGAGAATTTGTCATTTTTGCCTCTGTTCCTTAATAACATCCTTTAATGGCCTTTGGCCACAGTTTCCAAATAAAGTCTTCCTATCTAATTTATCTTCTTTTAATAGGTAAAATACACTCCTTTATGTATACATAATATAAACATAATTTAAAGAGTATAATGAGCACTAGAGCATGCATTTGTAGAATAAAACCAATATTTTGAGAAGCCATGGGTACACACATTTTCCTTCAATTGGTGTCTTATGCATTTTAATAAATTGCTTCATTGGGAAATCACATGACCAAGACTGTCAACTGCCCAGTGAGAGCAGGCCAGTCCTCTAAGATATTAAAATATTCTCTAAATCTACATAGTGGGCTAGACAGGAAAAAATGACCCACATGGAGATGATATAGATTGGTACTACCAAGTTTGGGTGAGTCTAGCAAAAAGAGCTTTCCGACCCTGCAGTGGAAAAATAAATTGGTATGGTATCTTGCAGGGCAGTTTGGCAATACAACTTTTAACGGGGCTCATTCTGTAAAACCCAGCAGTTCCACGTCTAGGAAGCTCTCCTAGGGAAATATTCCAACATTGACACATTGATGCCAGTAGCATTTCAGGGCAACTGTGCGTAATCGAGTAATTTTGGAAACAAGCCAAGCAAGCAATAGTGAAGGAAGGGGCTAAATCAATCTGTCCCCATCCTGAGGAATATCAAGCTGCTGGAAGGAAAAACAAAGCCTATACAAAAATTCAAACTACATGTGAACCTGTTTATGGTGAATTTCTGTAAGACAGGTTGTTTGAGAGGGCAGGTTAAGGAGGCCTGGGGACTTACATCTGGGTGAAAATTCAGCATCAGTTTGGCACTGTTTTATGCCCTCCTTGGTGAGGAAATTAAGTTTTTAAAAAATCAATACTTTCTAGGCATAGGGAAATTTATACAGCAGTTTAGAACACCGAAATCCTTGTATTTAAAGTTCAACCTCCCTTCTTTTCTTGAGTCCCTCCAACCAAGGATGTGTACATTTTCCTACAATTTTCTTTCATAAACTGGTTTCAGACATGTCCCTGTGGGTGTATGTACATGATAATTTTGTCCAAGTTTCAGAATAGTCAGAGACTCTTAAATGTTCCATTGGCTCTCTACATACTACACAGTAAATTTTCTTATAAAGGCGAGAATAGGACATTCTGGTCAAATGGGTACTATTTAGATGGGGTAAAACAAAACAAAACAAAACAGAAAAACAATGCTGAGTCTTAACTCGACTCTGCTGCAGCCTCAGTTGAAACGTTGGGTCTGCAATGATTTTGAGTCTTAAGCGTCTAAGTTTCACTCGCCTTAGGTTTTCCTTACCTCTTCTAAAAATAAGCAAATAACTACTGTTAAATTCAGCTCTGCAGCTTTGTTTCCCTTATTTTATACAAAAAGCTCTTTTAAATTTGGAGGGATCATTAGGGGACACACCATTCCCTGTTCTTTATACTTAAGTTTTGGTGAATTTTTAAAATGAAAGATTTCTTAACACAGTTAATTTTTCCTTTTTTTTTTTTTTAATCCTAGCACCCAGCTGTTCACAATTCACTTCCCTCTTCTAGCGAGGGTGCCAGGACAGGGAGTCAAACTGACAGAGGTGCTAATTATCTCTACAACGGCAACCATCATACAACATGCGAGTGTACAACTTACATTCACAAAATGTTAATTTTCAAATACATTTCAAATTTTAAGAAGTGACAAGGCAGGCTCCCCAAATGCTGCTGTTACTAAGGAAGTGTCACCAGCACTGCTTTGGTCTCACTCCCTTCAAATCTCACTGAGGGTCGAGAGACCCTAAGACTGTTGGAAGATGACAGCAGGGCTGCCCTGGCCTTTTTGGTTCCCACTCTCCCCACCCCACCATCAGTTGCCTGAGCTGGGAAGTGTGGGGTTTGCAGCTTCAAGAAATGCCCAAACTTGAGGCCTGGGTTGAAAGCAAGTTTTCACTTCCCCGGTCAACCTGAGTGGCAACATGACAGGCTTGGAAAGGTTTCCTGGAGAAGAAAGGGCCAAGAGACCTTTGACCTTCCAAAGCCAGGTGCTTGCCCTTAAGTGGCACAAGGGGAGCATCTGCCAGAGGCCAGAAATCTGCAAGCTCTCAGCCGCCTCTGGGTGCAAATCAGCCTTGAGCAGAGTGCCTCTCCCTCCTCCTCTCCCTGCCGATTAAAAGCCCTTAGGGAAATTGTACACTTTAATATAATTCTCTGGATTCATGTCTGCAAACATTTTAACAGTGAGTGGTGGGGAGAGAGGACCAACAACATCCCGCACCATTTTTTCTTCTTCTTAGCTTTTGTGGCAGAAGCAGGACCTTGGAGAATAGGGGTCCAGGCAGAATCTTCAGCTTTGACCTTGCCTGGCCCTCTTGTTTCTGGGCACGAGGTGCCTTTGAAACCTGCTAACCGGGCCCTGGTGGGAAGCACTGGGGACGCTCTGTGTAGCTGCTTCCTGGGCTGCTCCAGGGGACCTGTGTGTCTCTGCTTCACAGGCTGCTCCATTGGGCTGCCATTTCAAGGGCTTCCTGGTACAACAGTTGCTCAAACCTTGGCTCCACAGAGGAGCAACAGTCACCACGGTGGTCTACTCTGATTTGAGACAAAAGCAAAACAAAATGAACATCAACTACTAACAAAAAAATACACCCCAAACTCTCTGGCAATTTCATCATCCTGGGCAACTGTATTCTCTGCAAATGTCCCTGGTTTTTGGACTTTTTATTGGACTTTTTCATTTATTAAAATATCTCCCCAGTGGGGAGAGGGCACAGCTCTTTGGTAGAGCATGCACTTAGCATGCACCAGGTTTGGGGTTCAATCCCACATACCTCTGTTAATTTTGTTTTTAATTAAAATTTTTTTTAAATTTGATTATCTCTATATAGAAGGGAATCTGTACAGTTCCAAAATTAGATGGCAAAAAAATCCTTAGAAATATAGCAATCAACATTACTTTGGAATAATGCCATCTGTGGCTATAACCTGGTGAGACAGCTTCCTCCCCAAGTTTTGCCTTGAGTCGCCAGTTCTGCTGAAATGTGTGGCTAGATAAATTACGAATTTTCCCCTTTGCCCAGCCCATTTCTAAATACTTTTCTTTACAGGACATTAAAAAATTTTTTGGAGTGCTTCTGGAAACAGTCTTAAAACTGAGCATACTTCATTTTATCTGTAAAGAACAAGCCAGACGTGAGATTAAGAGATCGTGCACCATCTGGTGGCTAACTTTGGGATTAGCTCTCAGAGTTAGAAATTGATCAAATTTGGAAATGTGATTCTCTTAAAAATAAGAGGGAGAAAAGTCATAATCATACAAAAGGGCATGGGGTCAAACCATCATAGTTAAAGTCTCTGTCAGGGATCTTGAGATTCTTGTCTTCAAAAAGATTGATAAAAAGTAACTAGTTGTCTTTCTATGGCAAAACAAGACCCATGGAAATTTAAAGAATGGTACGTTTATGATGGTAAGTGATGTGAGCAATCCTGCACAGGTGTCCTTGAGAAGAGGCCGGTCAGGGGTGGTAGAGGGACCTGCCAACTCCAGAGAGGGCAGCTGTGAGTATGTGACCATGGATCTGGAGTGTGACATGCAAGCCTGGGGTCCTTCCAGAGCCCAGCAGGATGCCATGGTGGGCAGGTGGAGGGTAGAGGAAGGTGCTGATCCCTCCCCAGTTATCAGAAAGGACAAAAGAGAATATGGCCGCATCCCTGAGCTGAGAGCAGTATATACAGGTCTGTATCAGGATACATCTACACCCCTAACTTCAGACGCCAGTGCACAGGGCTATCACAGGTCAGGCCTGAATCCCTGACCTCTGGAACTTTTGCATAGGATTTTACCAGGATAGAGTTGCATCAATGATCTCAGATCCCTGTGCACATTACTGTCCCAGGATAGGGCTGCATTCTTGACCTTTGCTCTGTGCAAAAAACTGTCCCCAAATAGCTATGCATCCCTGATCTCCTCGCCCCTTGCACAGGCTGTCCCAGGACAGGGCAGCACAACTGACCTCGGAGGTCCATGCACAAGACTCTCTGAGAACAGCTGAATCCCTGACTTGGGAGCCCCGTGGACAGGACTGCACCTGGGTAGGTCTGCACCCCTGACTTCAGAGCCTTGCATAGAGGACTTTAGCATGACAGGTTTGCCCCCCTGAATGCAGGGTGCTGTGCATAGGGGTGTTCAAGGACAGGGCTCCATCAGTGACCTCAGAGCCCTGTGTACAGGACTGGTGCAAAACAGGGCTGCATCCCTAATTTGGGGGCTGTATGCACAGCATTGTCCCAGGATAAGGTTGCAAAGCTGACCATGGGGTCCTTTTCACAGTCCTGTACCAGAAAAGGGCTGCACCCCTGACCTCAAAATGCTGTGCACAGGACTGTTTCAGTGTACACCTCCATCCCTGACCTTGGAGCCCTGTGCACTGTACGGTCCCAGGAGAGTGCTGCATCCCCGACTTCTCAGTGCTGGGACTCAGGCAGGCATCAATGGGAGACTGCTCTGCATCTCTTTTTTCCTATTTCACAGAGCCCAGACTCCTGCCTCTGCTGGAACATCTTTTCCAGTGACCTCCCCACTTCCACCACCACCCTTCAAAAAAAGCCCCAAACTCTGGCTTACTCGCTCAGGATTCTGCCCCAGCCTAGGGCTCCTTGTCTCTGGGAGAACTGGTTCCACTCTGCACGTCAGGTCTTGGCTCTCAGCCCAGAAGCACAAGTGACCCCCATCCTGATGGCCCTCTCTAGAGACTCCCAGAATTCATAAAGAAAAAACTTTATTTTAAAAAAAGAGATGAAGAAATTTTTGACCAAGTGGCCAATATTGTGATCGAGCAGCTAAGGATTTTGGGGACGAAGTAGCGGTTCTTTAGCCCTTTCCTTTTCAGTAAGCAAATCAGAGGAGTCTTCTTCCTAGCCCCAGTTTACCCTTCCCCCTGCCCCACCTCCGGCAAATGCCTACGATTAACTTAAAACAGACTTGATCTGTGAGCCTGTGTGTAGACAGAAATTGTTCCAGGGGCAAGAGGTACTCGACTGCGCCCCAGAGTTTCCCGGAAGCTGCGGAGCAGGTTTGTTGGGGCCGAAACCAGGCTGCAGGGACCTGTGCTCGCCCTGTCCCCACCGCATGGGCTCTGAGCCTTGACCTGCGTGGACCGAGTCTCTTAGTTAGACCAGATGAGGTATGATCCGAGGTCTCCAGGCCAAGGCCTCTCCAGCTTTTCCAGAGTTGGCACAGTTTTTCCAGCTTTGAGCTGAAGATGCCTTCTCGGGGCTGCATCCAGAGGAAGTAGGTTACCAGATCCCTGCATGGAGATGCTCGAGTAACCATGGCCTGATTTCTGCTTTTTATTATTATTATTGAGTTATAATCAGTATACGAGTTTGCATCAATTTCTGGTGCACAGCACAATTTTGCAGTCATACATGAATACACATATATTTGTTTTCATATTTTTTTTAGCATGAGCTACTTACAAGATCTTGAATATATTTCCCTGTGCTCTACAGCCTAAACTTGTTTGTCTATTATATGTTTACCTGTCAGTACCTACCAATCTTGAACCCCCAGTCTGTCCCTTCCCACTCCCTTCCCCCTGGCAACCACAGGTTTGTATTCTATGTCTATGAGTCTGTTTCTGTTTTGTATTTATGTTTTGTTTTGTTTTGTCTTTGTTAGATTCGGCATATGAGCGATCTCATATGGTATTTTTCTTTCTCTTTCTGGCTTACTTCACTTAGAATGACATTCTCCAGGAGCATCCATGTTGCTGCAAATGGCATTATGATCTCTGTTTAGCAGCGCCAATTCTAAGTGTTTATATTTTGCAATCATGATCATGTGACATGTGACATTTATGAAGGGACTTCAATACTTTGTGATGGAACTAAGCCCTTATTGTATCTTTCTGTTTGTTTTTCTTCTCTTCTTCTTTTTTTTTTTTTTTTTTTTTGTTTGTTTGTTTGCTTTTTTCCCCACTAGGCATCTTTCATTTTTCCTTTTTATTTTCACAACTTTTTAAAATGTGGGGATGAGATGAAAGTACCCAGGAAACTTATCAATATGGAACTGAATGTTTCAATTAATCTATCCGATCTGAACACTGGGAACTGTAGCCTGGGGTGAAAGGGGGTTGTTGAGAAGCAGGTTTTGGTGCTTCTGTTCCTTGGTCAAGTGTTTGCAAATTAGTGTTGCTATCCCCAGGCAATCTTACAGCTGAGTATACTTGGCGCCAACTCATTTCAAACGTGGGAGGATAACACATGTGCCCCTTTCTCTCCCATAGGCAAAGGTTACATTTTAGAACTTCAGCATGGAGAAGGTTTAAAAGAAATTCTAAGTCATTATTATATGCAATTTCTGTTTCTGTTACTGAGTTCTGCTTGCTGCATGACAGGCCAATAAATTGGGAAATAAGGTGTTGGAGCAAGGAATAGCAACTTTATTTGAAAAGCCAGCCCTACTAAGATAAAAGCAGACTAATGTCCTGAAGAATCATCTTTCCCAAGTCAGAATTCAGGCTCCTTTCTACTAAAAAGGGGTGGGAGTGTGTTTGGTTGTTACAAACTTCTTGGTGTCAGATTTCTTTGTTCTTGGATATTTTTTTTCTTGCAGCTGTCCACCTGGGTCAGGTAGGTCATGGTGCCCCTGTAAACCTTCCACAAAACAAAGGTTATTTCCTATTCTGCAAATTGTTATCTTTATAGGAATGCAAAAGTGTTAATATCCTTAAAGGTCAGAGCCTTGAGAACAGGCTCTCCTGTGTATTTCAGGCTAAAGGCAACATTGTTTTACAAAAGATGCAGAGCTGGCAAGTCTGAGCCTAGAAAACAGGGCACAGGGTTAAAGGAAAAGGAAAAGATCTAATATGGAGTCAGGCTTGTTCTTTTATATTCCAGTGCCTTTTGGTGAGAGGTAAGAGGATGTTTCTCCTCCGCCCCAGGCTGGGGTTTGGCAGGAGCCCTGCCAGGTTCACCGTGACTGTGGACCTGATCTCCTGCAGAGAAAGTAACAATTATTGGTGTTTAAAATTACCTGTCAATCTCCCTTCAATTGTCCGTAAACTACAGCACAGGTGGGGGAGGAGGGGGACGTCTGACTTGCCCATTAATTGTCAGTCTCCCCAGATGCAAGGGCCAGTGGTGTGGCAGGGTCCAAGGTGGCCTGGCCAGCTCATGCCAGCTATGTTCTCTTGGGCTCCTCACTTAGACACTTTCAAAGTTCCCATCCATCTTCTCTCTGCCCTGTCACAAAAAGACATGGTCCCTGCACCCAACTTGGTGGAGCCCAGGACAGGCACACAACCCACCACCTGCTTTCCATCACCAGGCTTGGCTCTGCCCACCCATCCCACAGGTCCACCTGCCCAGTGTCTCTGCCCTCGGGGTGCAGATCACCATCTGCAACGTCACCCATCAAATGCCCATGGGCCATCGGTGTGCAGACCTGAACAACCCTGGCCCGCTGGCTCAGATGTGGCCCAGGCGCTGGGGTAGGGCTCCCTGATGGGAACTGGAACTGCCCCAGCCTGTTGGAAGTGCCCAGAAGCCTTGGACAGACACACCAGGCCAGATCAGCTTCTGGTGTTTGTCGCCATGGTGACCAGAGCCATGTCTGCCCTGCCCCCAGCGGGGTAAGCAGTGAGGGATAAGGGAGTCAGCTTGGGACAGGGGTGCACTCAGAGTGAGGTGTGATCCCACAGTGTGAGGGGACAAGCTAGGGGGTGAGGGCTGCTTGGAGTGGAAGTGACCCAACTGGGGAGTCAGGGCTGGCCATGGTGAGAGGCTCTGGGAATAGGGGGCAGCCAGCTGAGGGGTTGGGGTTAATCCTGGGGTGAGGGATGAAGAGTCAGTTTGGGCTGTGGGAGTCATAGTTAGGACCTAGTGGGGCGGAGTGTGGGGGCTTGAACCTCAGTGTGAGGATGAGCTCTGTCTTGGGGGTCTGTTTGGGACCGTGCCTGGACAGAGATGGGGGGGCGAGTGGTGGGTGGGGGCGGTGAGCAGGGGGAGTGGGGCTTGGGGGCGTGGCCTGGCCCAGGGCCAGTGGTGGTTCTTGTTGGGTGCCGGGACCTGGTCCTGTGTGGTGTGGGATGGTGACCCGGCCGGGCCAGGCAGAGGGATGGACCCCCAGCCCCACCGCCTCACCTCCCGGTACACCGCCCGGGACACCTGGAGCCCACGCAGAGCGTGTGGAACCTGGGCTGGAGCGAGGGGCTCCTGGACCAGTTCCCAGAGGAAGAACACGGCCTGGGGTCTGGGCCGCCGCTTGCTGTCGCCTCCACTGCTGCTGCCCGACAGATAAGGGGGCGCTGGTCGGGGCGTGCATGTCAAGGAGCTGGCGGGTGAGGCCAGGGCAGCTCAGGTGGGAGGGCACTGGGAAGGCCCTGGACCACCTCGGACTGGCCCTCCCGCCAAGGCCTTCCTGTGTAGGTGGAGCTGCCCAGCAAGTGGAGGCGGCCCTGGAACCTCCGGGGCACAGGCGACCTGGGGCACAATAACGGGTGAGGCCCGGAACTTCAGGAGCTTGTTGGCCTGCCTGTGAGATCAAAAGCTTTTGGCAGAACAGCTGGATTTGCTCCCATCTCCCTCTGTGGCCTGTCCTGCGGGTGGCCTCTGCTGCCCCATGATCACGGGACTCACCTCTCTCATTCAACCTGCTCCAGGGAGGCAGGTGCAGTGTGGTCAGCGGTTGGGGGTGGGGACAGTGGCAGGGGTAGGGGGCTGCCTCAGGCTCTCTGGTGGTCTTGCTCCTATCTCCCCCATGACCTGGCCCGAGGTGGCATCTGCTGCCCCAGGTTCAAGGGATACAAGTCTTCATGTCAGCCTGCTCCTGGGAGGAGGATGCAGTGCAGCCAGAGGGCAGTGTAGGCGGCAGGCAATGTCTTGTGTAGGACCGGGCTGTAGCCCAGGATGACTAAATCCTTCTTCTCTTGCTTCCCCAGGTGGTGGCTCTAGTGGCTTTTCCAGTATAGGTTATTACCAGATATTGTACGTAGGTCTCTGTGCTATACAGAAGAAACTGTTTTTAAAATATAATTTTATATGTAGTGCCTAACATTTTTAAATATCAAACTCCCAAATTTATCCCTTCCCACCCCATTTCCCTGGTAGCCATAAGATTGTTTACTAAGTCTGTTAGTCTATTTCTGTTTTGTAGATGAATTCATAGTCTCTCTCTCTCACTCTTTTTTTCTTTGATTCCACATATGAGTGATATCATATGGTATTTTTATTTTTCTGGCTCATGTCGCTTAGAATGACGATTTCTAGGTCCATGCATGTTGCTACAAATGACATTTTCAATCCTTTTTATGGCAGAGTAGTATTCCATTGCATGAATACACCACTATTTCTTTATCCAATCATACGTTGCTTCATTTAGGTTGTTTCCATGTCTTGGCTGTTGTATAAACTGCTGCTATGAACATTGGGGTGCGGGTTATCTTTCCGCATTGGAGCTCCCTCCTGATGTGCACCCAAAAGTGGGATTGCTGGATCATAGGGTAAGTCTATTTTCAGTCTTTTAAGGAATCTCCCTACTATTTTCAATAGTGGCTGCCCCAAACTACATTCCCACCAACAGTGTTGGAATGTTCCCTTTTCTCCACAGTCTCTGCAGCATTTACTGTTTCTGGACATTTAAATCATGGCCATTCTGACTGGTGTGAGGTGATAACTCATTGCAGTTTTGATTTGCATTTCTCTTATAATTACAATATTGAGCATTTTTTTCATGTGCCTATTGGCCATTTGTATGTCTTCACTGGAGAAATGCTTGTTCAGGTCTCCTGCCCATTTTTGGATTGGGTTGTTTGTTTTTTATTTTAAGTTGTATGAGCTGTTTATGTTTTCTGGAAATGAAGCCTTTGTCAGTCAAATAATTTGCAAATATATTCTCCCATTCCGTAGGTTGTCATTTTGTTTTGCTTATGGTTTCCTTTGCTGTGCAAAAGCTTATAAGTTCAGTTAGGTCCCAATGGTTTGTTTATTTTTGCTATTATTTCTATTGTTCAGGTAGACTGCCCTAGGAGAACATTGCTGAGATGTATGTCAGATAATGTTTTGCTTATGTTTTCTTTCTAAGAGGTTTATAGTGTCTTGTCTTGTGTTTAAGTTTTTAAGCCATTATAAATTATTTTTGTGTATAGTGTGAGGGAGAATTCTAACTTCATTGATTTACATGCTGCTGTCCATTTTTCCCTACACCATTTGCTAAATAGACTGTCTTTACTCCACTGTATGTTCTTGCCTCCTTTGTCAAAGATTAATTGACCAAAATTTTGTGGGTTCATTTCTGGACTCTCTATTCTGTTCCATTGATCAATATGTCTGTTTTTGTACCAATACTATACTGTTTTGATTGTAGCTCTGCAGTATTGTCTGAAGTCTGGGAGGGTTAGTCCTCCAGCTCTGTTCTTTTTCTTCAGTAATGCTCTGGCAATTCTGGGTCTTTCATGATTCCATATAAATTTTAGGATGATTTATTCTAGTTCTGTGAAAAACATCTTGGGCAATTTGATAGGTATCACATTAAATCTGTAGATCACTTTGGGCAGTATGGCCATTTTAACAAGATTAATTCTTCCAATGGAAGAAAATGGGATATCTTTCCATTTCTTTAAGTCCTCTTTAAATTCCTTAGTCAGTGTTTTGTTGGTCTCCACATTTAAGTCTTTCCCTTCTTGGGTCATATTTATTCCTAAGTATTTGTTTTTTGGATGCAATTTTAAAAGGGATTGTTTCTTTACTTTCTTGTCTGGTTGATTCATTATTAGTGTAAAGAAATGCAACTGATTTTTAAATGTTAATCTTGTATCTTGCTACCTTGCCAAATTCTTTTGCTAGCTCTCATGGTTTTTTTCTGTGGAATATTTGGGTTTCCTATATATAGTATCATGTCATCCACATATAATGACAAATTTACCTCTTCTTTTCCAATTTGGATCTCTTTTATTTCTTCTTCTTGCCTGATTGCTGTGGCTAGGACTTCCAAGACTGTGTTGAATAGGAGTGGTGATAGTGGGCATCCTTGTCTTGTTCCAGATTTTAGTGGGAAGGTTTTCAGTTGCTGGCTTTAAATTTGTCATAAATAGCTTTTATTATGTTGAGATATGTTCCCTCTATACCCAATTTTGTAAGAGTTTTTATCATAAATGGGTGAATTTTATCAAATACTTTTTCCAAATCTATTGAGATTATCATGCAGTGTTTGGCCTTTCTTCTGTGGATGTGGTGTATCACATTGATTGATTTGTGTATGTTGAACCATCCTTGTGTTCCTGGGATGAACCCAACTTGATCATGATGTATGATCTTCATTTTGTGCTGTTGGATTCTGTTGGCTAATGTTTTGTTGAGGAATTTTACATCTATTTTCATAGTGATATTGGCCTGTTATTTTCTTTCTTGATAGTGTCTTTGGTTTTGGTGTCAGGGTGATGGGGGCTTCATAGAATGAGTTTGATGGTACTCTGTCCTTTTCAACCTTTTGAAGAGTTTGAGAAGGACTAGTATGTGTTCTTTATTGTATGTTTGGTAGGAGTCCCTAGGGAAGCCATCTAGTCCTGGATTTTTGTTTTCAGGGAGGTTTTTGTTTGTTTGTTTTTGTTTTTGTTTTTGTTTTATTGCTAATTCTGTTTCATTTCTAGTGACTGGTCTGTGATTCAGTCTTGGTGGACTACACATTTCCAGAAAGTTGTCCGTTACTTCTAGGTTGTCCAGTATCTTTCCATGTAGTTCTTTATAGTATTCCCGTGATATTTTGAATTTCTGTGGTATTGGTTGTAGGAGTCTAATTCTTAAATGTTTTCAAGATTGCCCTAGTGTATTTCACGCTCAGTAAAGCAATGGTTTATAACTAGTAAACTGAGTAGATTATTTCTAAGCCTTACTATTTTTAGCCTTTGCCCCAAAATGAATTGTGAATCATCACATCCATTTAAAAAAGCTTTGTTTCATTGAGGGCTTAGAGGCAAAACAGGGCCCTGGGGTTGTACCTAGGAAAAACTAACGGGTGGCAATGGACATGTTCATTGGGAGTGATGTCCACCATCCATTCATCTAGAACCGCTAGTATGTTACTATATCCATTGAGCTATTGTTACCTCTTAGTATACCTCTGGCTTTTTTTATTCTATTATATTGAAGTACATACCTTTTCTTATACCAGTACCATGCTATCTTTATTACATTAGCTTTATATTAAGTCTTGAAATCAAATAGTGTAAGTCTTCCAACTTAGTTTTTTTTGAAAATTGTTTGCACTGTTCTAGGTCCAGTGTTCTTTAATTTCGTCCAGCAATGTTTTCTATGGTTCAGAGTAGAGATCTTGCACACATTTTGTGGAACTTATTCCTAAGTATTTAATATTCTGAATTCATTTTAAATGATATTTACAGAATTACAGCTTCCAACTGTTCATTTCTGGGATATAGAAGTATAGTGGATTTTTATATGTTGACCTTCTCTCTTGCAGCTTTGCTAAACTGACATATTAGTTCTAATACAATGTTTTGTGGATTTCTTAGAATTTCCTGGTTTGATCATATCTGTGAATAAAGTTTTAACACCTTTCTTTTATTCATATGTATGAATATGTGTGTGTGTATATATTATATATATATATATATATATATAAAATTTTTTTTCTTGCTTTATCTCACTGGCTAGGATCTCCAGTACATTTTGAATGGAAGTGACATATCATTTAAATGTTCTAAATCTTAAGGGCAAACATTCACTCTTTCATTTTGAAGTGTGATGTTAATTTTTCATGTGTGCCTTCTACCAGGTTGAGGATATTCCTCTTAATCCTAGTTCATTAAATTACATTTCTTTTTTAAAATCATGATTACATATTGAATTTTATCTGATGCTTTTTCTATGTTTATTTATAGGACCATATATAATATATGAAATGAAATGCATTGATTGATTTTCAGTGTTAAACCAACCTTGCATTCTTAAATTCTTTGCCTGGTTTTGGCATTTAGGGTAGTGGTAGTCTCATGATGCTTTCTAGTAGAATTTGTATTACCTCTTTCTCAAAGGCTTGGTAAAATTCAACAGTGACTCCTTCAGAGCCTGGAGTTTTCTTTGTGAAGATTTTAACTACTAATTTAATTTATTTAATAGACAAGGTGCTGTTTTTGGCTTTTCTATTTTTTCTTGAGTTAGTTTTGATATTTTGGGTATTTTCAGAAACTTGTTCATTTCACCCAAGTTGTCAAGATTATGAGCATAAAGATGTTTTATTACTCCCTTAGTAACTTTTTAATATGTGTATGGTCTGTAGTGTTTTTGTTTTTATTCCTAATGTTGGTAATTTGTCTTATTTCTTTTGTTTTTCTTTAGTAGATTGGCTAGAGCCATATGATTTTATTGATTTCTCAAAAATTAATGTTTAGCATCACTGATTTTTCTCTACTTCTTTTATGATTTTAGTTACATAATTTCTGCTCTTTATTATTTCTTTCTTTCTGATTATTATGGGTTTAATTTGCTCTTTTTCTTATAGCTTAAGATGGAAGCTTAGATCTTTTCTTTCAGACTTTTCCTCTTTCCTAATATAAACGTTAAAAGAAGAATACATTTCCTGGAGACAACTCTTTTAGCTACATCCAAACGTGTTTGTTTGTTTGTTTGTTTTATATTCTGTTCAAAATACCTTTTATTTTACCTTATGATTTCTTCTTTGACCTGCATAGTTTATTTAGAAGCAAATTATTTAATTTCCAAGTCTTCGGAGGATTTTCTAGTTATTGTTCTATTATTGTTTTAACTTAACCCTTTTATGGTCAGAGAACCTACTTGGTATGATTTCAGTCCTTTTGAAATTTACTGAGAGTTGTTTTATGGCCTAGAATATGATCTGTCTTGGTGAATGTTTTAAGTGTACTGGAAAAGCATGTTTATATGCTGTTTCGGGTAGTGTGTTCTGTAAATGCCTGTTAGATCAAGGTGGTCATCTTCATTTTGTGACCTCTTGTTCTGTCAATTATTGTGAAACAAATGTTGAGCTATCCAAGTGTAATTGTGAACTTGTCTCTTCAGTTCTGTTTTTGCTTTCTGTATTTTGAAATTCACTAGTGACAAACATTTAAGGTTGTTCTGTCCTCTTGGTCTATTGACTCCTTTGTTACCATGGAATGTCTCTCTCCATCCTCAGTGCTTTTTGAGCTGATATTAAGGTAGTTATCTCAGCTTTCTCCTGATTACTGTTTCTGTGGGTTGTCTTTTTGCCTTCCTTGTACTTTTAGCCTATATCTGTCTTTATATTTAATCTATATGGCTGTCTGTGTGTAGACAGCATGGAGTTGGGTCTTGTTTTTGTTGTATTTGTTGCTGTTTTATCCATTCTTCCCATCTCTGCCTCTTATTTGGAAATTTTTTTAGAAGACCATTGTATATAATGTAATTATGATCTGTTTGGGTTCAAAGCTACCCTTAGTGTTACTAGTTTCCTATTTGTCCTGTTTTCTTTGTGTCCTTTCCTTCTTGCCTGCCTTCTTTTAAGTTACATTGTTACTGTTGTTTAAATGAATCCCTATTTTCTTCACTCCTGGCTTACTAGCTCTGCCTCTGTTAGTTTATGTTGGTTGCTTTAGACTAGGCACATCGTTTACTGATTATAGTCAATCTTCAAATAATATACTAGTTTACATAGAGTGTACAATTCTTGAAAAAATAACCTGCAATTTCTCCCTTCCTATTTAATCCTCCTTTACTTCTTCATACATTATATTCCCTCATAATACATTATGGTTAGTGTGCATTAAACCATCATTATCTTTTAAAAATACTAAAAGTGAGATAAAAGCTTTATATTTACCCAAGTATTGATACTTGCTGGCTTGTCATTCCTATGTTTAAATTCAAAAGTCCATCTAGATGGTGCCCTTTTCTTTTTGCTTGATGAATTTTCTATTAATATTTCTTACAGTGCAGCTCTGCTGGCAGTGAATCCTATAAGTTTTTGTTTGTCTATTACTATGTTATCTTTCTTTTTACTTGGTGTAGAGTTCAATGATAACGTTCCCCTCCCTTGTTAAGGATGTTCCTCCATTGTCTCCTGTTGGACAGTTTCTCATAAGCAGTTTGCTCTCATTCTGTCTTTATTGTTTTTAGTGTCTTTTTTTCTCTGACTTTTAAATTCATTTTTTAACATTTTTTATTGATTTATAATCATTTTACAATGTTGTGTAAAATTCCAGTGTAGAGCACAATTTTTCAGTTATACATGAACATATATATTCATTGTCACATTTTTTTCCGCTGTGAGCTACCATAAGATCTTGTATATATTTCCCTGTGCTACACAGGATAATCTTGTTTATCTATTCTATAATTTTGAAATCCCAGTCTATCTCTTCCAACCCCCCACCTGCTTGGCAACCACAAGTTTGTATTCTATGTCTTTGAGTCTATTTCTGTTTTGTATTTATGCTTTTTTTTTTTTTTTTTTTAGATTCCACATATGAGTGACCTCATATGGAAATTTTTCTTTCTCTTTCTGGCTTACTTCACTTAGAATGATGATGTGGTATATTTATACAATGGAATACTACTCAGCCATGAAAACTGACAACATAATGCCATTTGCAGCAACGAGGATGCTCCTGGAGAAAGTCATTCTATGTAAATTCACTTTTTATCACTAATTTTGATGTGATTCATCTTCGTGTGGTTTTCTTTGTATTTATTCTATTTAAGGTTTGTCAAGGTTTCTTGGATCTGTGGGAGTATGGTTTTTATCAACCTTTAAAAAAATTAGCCATTAATTAAAAAGTATTTTTCCTGTCCTCTCCCTCTTTCCTGATTTTGACCCCAATGACATACGTGTTCTAAAACTGAGTGTTTTCTGACCAGTCACTCATACTTTGTTAATTTGTGTTTCAGTTTTTCTTGGTCTCTCTCTGCTTCAGTTTGGATTGTTTCTATTGTTGATTCTTAGTTTCCTGATCTTCTGCAATGTCTAATTTGCTATAATCCCAGCAGTGTGTTATTTTTTTTTCCAATCTTATATTTTACTTCCCTGGAAGTGCCATTGTTTTTCTTTATTTTGAATCTACTGTTTCTCTGCTTCTTTTTGCTCTACCTTTCTACTACATGGAGTATATTTATAATAGCTTCTTAATAGCTTTGTTGAACAGATGTATCATTTACCCACTTCGAGTGCATAAACCAATGTCTTTTAGTATAGTAATAGAGTTGGGTACCCATACACACAATAAACTTTATTTGCATCATCTTTCAGAGAAACTCTGTACCCATTAGCAGTCGCTCCCCGTTCTTTCTTCATCCTCTCCAGCCCAGGCAACCACTAGTCTATTTTCTGTCTCTATAGATTTGATTATTCTGGAAACCTCATATAAATAGAAGCAGATGTGTTCTTTTGCGACTGCTTTTTTCCCCCACTTAACATAATGGTTCCCAGTTTCATCCATGTTGTAACATGTTCAGTACTTCATTCTTTTTTTTAATGAATAATATTCCTCTGTATGAATATGTTACATTTTAGTCATTTGTCAGTTGATGGACCCTTGGATTGTTTCTCCTTTTTGGCTGTTATGAAAAATGCTGCTGTGAACACTTGTGTAAAGTTTATTGTGTGGACATACACTTTCATTTCTCTTGGGTGTGTACCTAGGAGTGGAATTCCTGGCTCATATGATAACCCTATATTTAAGCTTTTAAGGAAATACCAGGCTTTTCCCCAAGAGGCTGCACCAGTGTAACCTTGTTTAATGCTCTTGGCTGCTAATTCCATTACATTTTGCCATTTCTGAGTCTGTTTCTGTTGATTGTTTCTTCTGCTGGTTCTGTGTCATCATTTCTTCTTCCTTTGCCTGCCTGGTGATTTTTGCTTGGATTCCAGACATACAGTGTTGGGTGCTAGATTTTGTTGTACCCCTTAAAATAGTGCTGCACGCTGTTCTTGCATGCAGTTAAGCTACTGGGACTTAGCTGTATCATTTTGAAGCTAGTTACTAGGTTTTATTAGGGTGTGTCCAGAGCAGCTGTTAGTTTAGGGATGATTTAGCCCCAGTACTTAGGTGGTGCTCTCCTGAGGATTTTATCTGATGCCATGTGTTTTGGGAATTATTTCCACTCTTGCTGGTGGAGCCATGAACCTCTCCTAGTTCTGTATGAGCTCTGGGCTTCTTTGTCCAACTGTTTTCTGTTTTATTTTTTTAAACATATTTTTACTGAAGTATAGTCAGTGTACAGAGTTGTGTCAATGTCTGGTGTACAACACAGTGCTTCAGTCATATAGGAACACACATACATTCATTTTCATATTCTTTTTCAACATAAGTTGCTACAAGGAAGTGAATATCGCTCCCTGTGCTTTACAGTATAAACATGTTTCCCCCAAATTTAGATAGTGTCCTCAATATAGATGAGAATTCAACATAACTCTAGGGGGCCTCTGTGCTGCCCACTCCTCCAAGGGAGGCTGTCCTGCCAAATCCAGCCATTTTGGCCTCCCTGAGTATTGATCTCTACCCCTCAACTCAGTGTGACTGTCATCCTCTTGAGTTTCCCGTTCTCTGTGCTGCGGCTTGGAAACTGCCTCCTGGCACTAAGCTCAGGCAGTCATCGGGCGTGCCTCCCTGCTTTCACTCTTCTCAGGAATAAAGTTCTATGCTCAGTGGTAGAGCACGTGCTTATCAGCATGCATGTAGTCCTGGGTTCAACCCCATTACCGCCATTAAAGTAAATAAATTGACAACCTTAATTACTTCCCCCAAAACATACAAACAAACAACCAAATAAAAAGAACATTATTCAGTTTTATTAGGTAGAATTATGACAATTTGCACATATGGAATATATTTCATGTATATACATATATACAGTATTCTGCACATATTTATAGTTTACATATATGTACTGAACATTGTTTTTAAGTACAGATTAGAGCTTTAGCTTTCTAAACCTACATATTTAAGAAGTGAATAAAGCCAACCACAAAATAAGAATCAAAAGAATGCAGTAACTTGATCATAAAGGACAGTGAAATATTCTTACTCATATTCAAGGAATCAATCATCAAGTTATAAATAATAAGTAGTTCACTTTTATCCTTTTTTTAAATACTTCACATTTAAATGATACCATACAGTATTTTTCTTTCTTTTTTGTGCCTACTTCACTTAGAATGATGATCTCCAGGTCTACCCATGTTTTTGCAAATGGCAATATTTTATTCTTTTTTATAGCTGAGTAGTACTCCATTTTATGTATATGTGAATGTATATGTATATGCCATATCTTCTTTATCCAGTCTTCTGTTGATGGACATTTGTGTTGTTTCCATGTCTTGGCTATTGCAAATAATGCTGCTATGAACATTGGGGTGTATGTGTCTTTTTGAATTTTATTTTACTCCTGGTATATGCCCAGGAGTGAGATTGCTGGATCACATGTTAAGTCTATTTTTAGCTTTTTAAGGAACTTCCATACTGTCCTCCATAGTGACTGCACAATCCACACTCCCACCAACAGTGTAGGAAGGTTCCCTTATCTCCACACCCTCTCCAGCATCTATTGTTTGTAGACATTTTAATGATGGCTATTCTAACTGATATGAAGTGATATCTCATTGTAGTTTTGTTCTGCATTTTTCTGCCAATTAGCAATGCTGAGCAATTTCTCGTGTGTCTATTGGCCATTTGTATGTCTTCATTGGTGAATTGCTTGTTTTGGTCTTGTGCCCATTTTTAGATTAGGATACTTGTTATTTTGATATTAAGTTGTATGTGCTGTTTGTGTATTTTTTAAATTAGTTCCTTGTCGGTCTCACCATTTGCAAACATTTTCTCCAGTTCTGTATGTTAACTTTTTGGTTTTTTGATGGTATCATTAGATCTGCAAAAACATTTAAGTTTACTTAGATCGCATTTGTTTATTTTTGCTTTTATTTCCATTACCACAGGGGCTGGTTCAAAAAATATACTGCTGTGATTTATGTGTGAGAAGTGTTCTGCCTGTGTTTTGCTCTAGGACTTTTATAGTATCAGGTCTTATGTTAAGTCTTGAATCCATTTTGAGTTTATTTTTGTATATATGATGTTAGAGAATGTTCTAACCTCTGTCTTTTACAGGTAGCTGTCCAGTTTCCCCATCACCACTTACTGAAGAGACTGTCTTTTCTCCCTTGTATATCCTTGCCTCCTTTGTCATAGATGAATTGACCATAATCGTATGGGTTTACTTCTGGACTTTCAATCCTGTTCCATTGACCTATGTGTCTGTTTTTGTGTCAGGACCATATTGTTTTGATTACTGTAGCTTTGTAGTATAGTCTGAAGTCAGAGAGCATGGTTCCCCCATCTCCATTCTTCTTCAAGATTGTTTTGGCTCTTTGGGTTTTGTTTTTGTGTTTCCATACATATTTTAACATTTTTTTTTTGTTTGCAACTCTTGTGAATAATGTCATTGGTAATTTGATGGGAAGTGTATTGAGTCTGTATATTGCCTTGGGCATTATGGTGTTCAGGTCTTTATTCTTCAAATATTTTATTTATTCCCCACTACTTTGTCCAGGCACCCCAGTTCTCCATGCATTAGTCTGCTGGAAGTTCTCACACAGCTCACTGTTATGCTGTTCAGTTATTCAGTCTACTTTTCTTGTGTTTCCTTTTGCCTGTCTTTTGTTATCATGTCAACAAGTTGATTAATATTTTTTCTGTAGTTTCTAATTTGCTGTTAATACATTCCTGTGCATTTTTCTTCTTAGAAATTGTATTTTTTACCACTAGAGGTTTGGCCTGAACCTTTCTTATGTGTTCTATGTGTTTACTTAGCATGCTTAATATTTTTTCTACCATCTTTAACATATGGAGTATGGTTATGTTAGCTGTCTAGGATCCCTTTTTAATAATTCTGTCATAAATGTTATCTCTAGTTCTGTTTCATTTTTTTAAATGTAAAATGTTTTTTTCTTTTATATTGTGCAATAGGCAAAATTATGAAAGTCAATAAACTTTTTAAGAAATTCACATGTTGTAATTCCTTCCAGTGCCCATCCCCTTACTTCCTCCTATGTTTCTGTCATAATCTTCAGGACAGCCCTTTCAAAAAGAATTTTTGCTCAAGCTTGAAATTTGTATACTGACAGGCATATGTAGAATAGTTAAACAAGATTACACTGTACAGCACAGGGAAATAGATACAAGATCTTGTGGTAGCTCATGATGAAAAAGAATGTGACAATGAATATATGCATGGTCATGTATAACTGAAAAATTGTGCTCTACACTGGAAATTGACACAACCTTGTAAACTGACTATAACTCAATAAAAAAAAGACAAAGCAGAAATAAACATAAATATATAATTAAAACAAGAATATTTGCTCAATCAACTGTTTTCCTGTCATTCAGTCCATAATTCTTTTAGTTGAGCTTCTTTGACCTCTAGTAGAACACGGACACACTTCTAAATCTCCTCACTTGTAACCTTTGGGATCCAG
Organism: Camelus ferus; assembly: GCF_009834535.1. NCBI lineage: Eukaryota > Metazoa > Chordata > Mammalia > Artiodactyla > Camelidae > Camelus > Camelus ferus. The sequence goes on from NC_045708.1 coordinate 68,190,803, forward strand.
TTTCCTCAAGCAGGTTACTTTAGGATTATTACATATTTGGGGTCAGGGAAGATGGATCTTCCTGGTTCTGAGTTTTCAACACTTTCTAATCATGAATTAAGTTCAAATCACACAGATCACAGTCTGGAACAGCACTGATTGTTGAGATATGATAATACCTAAGATACAAAAGGGTTTTTTAAGGTATTTTCATAGTTTATTTAGCAGCTCTGTCTTGTAGCTCTTTCCCACAGATCTAACACGCAGTTCTCTGAGGAAAGGAAACCACAGTTACTCTGTGAGGCGTTTCCAATGATGTAGGTCTACAGAAAAAGCCCCATCAGGTGATTCTCTTTTTTTAATTGAAATATATTCATTTTACAATGTTGCATTAATGTCTGCTGTACAGCATAATATACCAGCCATCCATATACACACATATATTCATTTTCATATTTTCTACCATCATAGGCCCTTGCAAGACATTGAATATAGTTCCCTCTGCTATACAGTAAACACCTGTTGTTTACTTTATATAGAGTAGTTAGTATATGCAAATCTTGAACTCCCAATTTATCCCTCCCCACCCCCTTCCTCCCAAACAACCATAAGTTTGTTTTTCATTCTGTTTCTAATGATTGATCTTTCTTCTTCTTATGGGTATCTTAGTTAGCCATAACAACCCTAATAAAATAATGCTGACTGGGTGGCTTAAAAGAAATAATTTTATTTTTTCAGTTTTGGATGCTATAAGTCCAGGTTAAAGCTCTGGTAGAATTTTGTTTCACATATCCTTTCCACAGTCTGTGCATCTGGGGCAAGACAGAGAGGGGAGATGGGGAGAGAGAGACAGAGAGTGAGCGAGCACACTAGTCCTTTGACAAAGATTCCAGGTGCATCAGATTAGGGCCTTACCTTTAGACCTCTTTTAATACTAAATACCTCCCCAAAGGACCAAATACTATCACAGTGGAAGTTAAGACATTAACATATGAATTTTGGGGAGACACAATTTTTCAGTCCACATTATGCATGCTATTTTTTTTCTTTCTTTGCATTCTTGGTAATTTTTATTAGATGTCAAACAATATGAATTTTACTTTATTGGGTGCCAGCTATTTTTATGTTCTTCTCAATATCCCTAAGCTTTGTTCTGGGATGCAGTTAACTCATTTGGAGACAGTTTGATATTTTTGAAGCTTTCTTTTAAGCTCTGTTAGCGCTAGACCAGAGAGACCTTCACTTTAGGGCTCATTTTGCTCCCCTCCTGAGGCAATAACCTCCTTAGTGCTTTATATAGTGTGCTGGGGATTGAGGTTTTGTACTGTGGTGAGGGGGAGCATTTCTGGCTCTGCATGAGCTCCAGAAATTGTTCCCTTTGCTCCTTTTGGTGGTTCTTTCTTTATTTTTCAGTAATTTCTTCATTCATATGCAGTGATTAGAACTGTGTTGAAGACTCAAGGAGGAACTTTTGCAGAGTTTTGGAACATTTTCTCTGTAACACCATCTTCTCTGCAGGACTTTGTTCTGTGAGTTCTAGGTGACTTGGACTCCACAGACTCACAAAGCCCCCTCCTCAATTAAGGGAGACCACCAGGCTCCCTCTGGGTTCTCCCTTCCTGTGCAGGGGCTGGGAATGCCCTCCAAGCAGTGAGTCAGGGCAGTGGTCAAGCTCATTCTCATTTGTTTCTCATCACTCAAGGGTCACATTCCAGTGCTTCCTGATGTCCACTGTCTGAAAACTTTTCATATGTATTTATGTATGTTTATGTGTCTCTGTGTGTGTGTATAAATTTTTTCAGGATTATTTTTAGTTGTTCCAAGTGGTCCTTGCCGGTTTGAGCATGAAATTTTCTTTTAGAATGAAGAAAAGTTCTTCCCAGTGTTTCCTTCAGCTTAGTCTCTCCATATAGAAGATATTTATGACCTTTGAATGATGAGATGACTGACCTGAATGAAATGATCCCACTTATAAGCTCTAAATATTTATGAATAAGGGGTGTATTGACTCTTTGTGGATTTGGTGACCTGTTTCTGATAGTTATTAAAAGATAATTTAAAAAAAGAAAAGAAGACTAATGAACTTAAATACAAAACAGAAATAGGCTCACAGACATAGAATGCAAACTTGTGGCTGCCAGGGGGAGTGGGAGATGGAAAGGGACAGATGGGGAGTTTGAGATTTGTAGATACTGATGGTGTATATAGAAGAGATAACCAAGCTTATACTGTAGAGCACAGGGAAATATATTCAAGATCTTGTAGTAACTCAGAGTGAAATTGAATATGAAAATAAATGAATATATGTATATATATACTCATATAGGACTGAAAAATTGAGCTGTATGCCAGAAATTGGCACACCATTGTAAACTGACTATAACTCAATAAAAAAAAGGTAATTTAATAAATAATATGTTTGTATATTAATGAAACATGTTTTACATCTAGTACTTCCTAAAGCCACTTGGTATATTGCAGTTTATCTCCAGAGAACCTTGAGATATATTTCTGTGTCAGAGTTTCCTGTTCCTCTGTGTTGATAGCCTTACATGTTCATGGTAGTCACAAAAGACAGTGTTAACTTTAGACACTCTGACTAATCATTCATGCATTGTATCTTTTTCTGAAAAGACTCAACTAATATTTCTGACCCTGTATTCATAACTTTTGGTATTCCCCACAGCGTGATTGCTATGGGAATTCTTTACAGATGGAAATATTATAAAAGTTCTATACACCAATCTCCAGAAATGGAGCTTTTCTTTACTAAAACCTATGAAATACAAAAAGGAATTCCTTGCAATGTGAACTTCTATTTTTTAGTTATTAGCCAGGTAAATGAAAACATCTTACTATGATCTCATTGAGATTAGATTTTTTTGTTTTTCCATCAGAATGGACAAATTTTGCCTTTGCTCTGTGATTTTGGGGCTAGATGGTGTTGAAATGTGCTCGAAGTGCAAGCAGTGGGACCCTGTCACTGTCCTCCCACAGCTCAGTGCTCACTAATGGTCAACAAGATGTTTGCTGAGGAGTTCAGTTCATTAAGGGATTTGTATTTTCATAAGGGATCTGACATTTAAAGCCACTTAAAATCTAGGGGAATGAGTGCTCACTGATTCATTCCACATTTTTGAAGTATCTCTGAGGCCCAGGGTCAGTTCCAGTGCTCAGGAGGTGAAGGAAGTCAAACCTTTCCTCACAAGGAAGTCTCTGTACAGTGGAGAAAGTCTTCACATAAACACACATGGTGCATTTCACATGTCAAGAAGATGGGGCTTAGGAGAAGCAAGTTTATGGGGAAGTCCTGCTGGCCTCTTAGAAATGCCACACTGGTGACCCCTCTGCCCTGCCTTCTGAAGAGGCTGGTGCTGTTTGCAGATGACAGATGCTCTGTGTCTACAATGTGCTAATAACAACAGTTAACATCACTTGAGTGCTTACTATGTGGCAGGTTGTGTCCTAAGCATCTTACATAAAATATCTCATTTCCTGGTCACAGTCAGAGTTACTGTCCTCCTGTTGTTACAGATGAGACATAGAGAAGTTAACTAACTTGCTAGGGTCACACAGCCAGTGGTGACGGGGCTGGGATTTGAACTCACTCTCTGGACCCAGTGTCCATGTTCTAGTATGAGGCTAATAATAATAATAATGTTGTTGTTGTTGTTGTTATTATTATTGTTATTATTATTGTTAACTTGATTTCCTCAAATATCCCCAAATCCATCCACCTAAATTCCCATCTCTGTTTTGCACTTCCATGAGGTGACCTCCAGCAAGATCTCTGTGTGACCGAAATGATCAGTTTGCAAAGTCTGGGATACTTGCTGTCTGTCAAACTCATGAGGCTCAGAACGGTTCATGCAAAATGATAGGATAATGCTTGTTCAGTAAAATCTATAAATCAAATCAACACTTTCTAAACATCTAAGCTTTTTGACTTTTCTTTTTTCAGTGAATGAGTTAGTCACTAGAGGCAAGCTGTTAGAGGTATTGCTAACTTTTCCATAGTTAAGAAGTAGAAAGCTTAGTAAAGACAGTATTTTAATGTGAGCTTTTCTCCCAGTTCCCCTCATTATGTAGAGACTTATTTGTTCTCAATTAAATTCTATGTAATAATGATAATAACTAACACCACTTAAATGTTTTACAAATTTTGCATTTGATTCTCACAAAACACTTCGAGGTAGGCGTACTGTTACTATTTCCATTTTACAGATCAGTAAACTGAGGCACCAGAAGATTAAATAACTTCCCTATGGCCCCCCCATATGGTGTGGCTCTGGGGTCCATGATCAGAACATGATGGGTTAGCATTTCTTGGAAACACTCTTAGGTTTTTGGAAGCAATAGGATACAATGGAGGAGGACCAGGATTTGGGCCAAGATGCTTCAGTAGACCAGCCTGCAAGAGGTGTCATTGGTGTTCTGAGAAAATAGGGAGGACCATGTGGTCTTTTAGGTAAGGAGACACCAGAGTTTGGAATCTGGGGAGTCAGGTTGGACAAGAGACAGATGTAAGATGTTGGAGCCGAGGGGATGTGCAGCAGTCAGCTCTCCCTGGGAGGCTGGCGCAGACAATGGCTCAATGTGACTAAGGGGGCTGCAAATGTGGAGCCACCAGCTGCCTGGGAGGACACACTTGGGGAGGCCAGAGACTGGAATCAGGGCTGAGTGTGACCTGAGTTCTGCTGTGGAGGAGATGATGGTGTAGTCTCCCTCAGATCAGAGCCAGGCCCTGCAGGAATTTATGACACCTCAGGCCAGGTCATTGCATTATCAAGGGTCCCTCCCATAGGCCTACCCTACTGACAGCGATCTAGACTCTGCTGAGTAACCCTCCATGGTTTGCCAGAATTTTCTGAGCACTTCTCCTATATTTTGCTCCCAACATGGTTCCAAACACCAGATTTTTTTTCCACCCTTTTAGTCTGTACCAGCCCCCACTCCATGTTGAACAGGACCGATCAAATGTGAACATAAGTATCCCCAGCCTGAGTCAGACATGAGCACATTCCATATAAAAGCTTTTTCATCTTGGTGCTTTGATTCTCCAGTTGGTGAGAGTTTTGCTTACACTTGGTAGCAATAGATTTATATCAAGGGATCAGATGTTGTGTCAAAAATAGTTTATACGTCAGTCTCCAAACTCCTTACCTACATAACTGAGTAGCTCTGTGGTCACATAATGAAGCTGTTAGTATTTCCTGGGAATTAGATTTTCCATCATTAGAAGAAAACAGAATAGGGCCATGGATAATTATTTCAGTGCAAAGGCTGTCCTATTTCTGGTAGTCAGATGTTGATCTTGGGGAGAATTCCTTTTCCCTTTCATCACCCAGTTCTCTTAGGTGACAGAGGGTGGGTGTGCTGCATTACTGTAAGAGCTTTGCAGGAAGAAAATGAATTTTCCCGGATGGTTGAGTGGCTGTGGAGCCAAATATAGGTGTTGGAGCTGATGTACCCTGTACATTTCAACACCCTTGCTCCTTCCATCTTTATCTCCTGCCCACTTGGGAGGGCGCCACATCAGAGCCAAGTGAAGTTTGCTACTTTGAGAATTTAGGGTGAGAATAAAACTAGGTTGGCTTTCTGGTAAATTTTAGCTTTTACATTTTGTGATACTTTTGGAGACATTGTTACAACTTCTGGAGTAGTGAAAGTAGTTGTGATATTAAGCTTTCAGTGTTGGATGAAGGTTTATGGACAATTACGTATTCATGTCTTCAAGAAAAATAAAGCCAAGAATTCTCAGCCTTTCCTGTGTCAAGTTTGAGCGGCCAATTTCCTCTCCTGCCTGGGATAAATATGTCATGTTGCATCAGAAACAGTCATGCTCTTCCTGTGGTAATGGGTCCTCAGTCAGGAGGGACCAGAGGAGTTTTCCAAGTCCCCCTCTTACTTGGCCAAGGGTAGAGGTAGATTTCTGGTAATCAGAACACATGTTTGAGACAATTATGAATGGCCTTGGATGTTGCAAGTTACACAGCTTTCTTGTATTACATACCATATTGAGATGATGAGAAATCCTGAAAGATCATTTACAAGATGCCCTTTCCACTGTTTCTGCTCCTGTTCTAAGCCCCCAGTCAGCTTCCACTGGGGCTTCAGGCAGTAGTTTTGAAGGGTGCATTTCATTCTTTTTATTGGTAGCATCACATGAATCTGGGACAATAGAGTCGATCCAGAGGGTAAGATATGGAATCAGAGGAAAACCTTCTACATGGAAAATTTTTGTGATGCACACTCAAGGTGATTTGCAACTCTGTCCTCAGGAGACAAACCCTCCCATTCTCCAGTTTCATCCTCAAATGTCCCAGCCACACCTCAGTCAGTAGAAACAATTTTGCTTTCAAAAGTTGACAAGAAGTCAGCAGCATCACCTAGTGTTCAGCATGTCTCTGGTTCAGCATCCTGGTATTAGTGGGACCTCAGGGATGTCTTTGGCACATTGAAGTATCCATTCCATTCCTGGCAAGATCTTTTCACACCAGCCAGGAACAATTTCCTTTCTCTTTCCTTCCCTGCTGAGTGAGTGCAACAGTCAAAATAGAAGTTGGTTATTTCCCTCCCTCTGCCAAGGTTTTCCCCCATAACCAAAACTCAGACTGACCCACACTTACATCAATCTGTCCTGGAATGTCAGAGGATGGAAATAAAATCTGTGAAAGTCCTGTTGCCTTCATTTTTTTTCTCTTTAGATTGGCCCTGTCATTTCCAGAGGAGTGATTGTGGGCAAGGCCTTTAACTGATTTCAACTTAATTTTTCTCTAAACTAGGGCTAAAAACATAAACTGTCACAGGTTCTTGTAAGGATCTAATTGGAGCTGATGTCTCAAAGCACTTTGCATTTATAAACGTTTATGATTGTATATTGATAATCAGAAAGTTTGCTTTGAAACATAAAAAATATGTCACTTTTAAAAAGCACCCTACCTCTTCCCAGAGTAATGGCAGATTGGGGGCAGCAGTGGTGACACGATATGTGTTGGAGGTGGGAAAAGATGATGGAGAATCTATCATGATGTTGTAATTCATTCAACAGAATTGATTGGGATCCTGCAAAGGAGCATTTCTTTAAATATTCATTTACCTAATTATAAACAGATAACACATCCACAAGGGTTCCCAAATCTACAAGTATAAAATGATAGCAGAGTTTTCTCTTCCACCGCTAACACCCATCCACCCAACTACTCTACAAACAACCAAACAAATAACCATCGTTAAGTCTCTTGTAAACATGCAATAAGTATTTTCATTCAACTTGTAATTCAAACATGATTACTGTCAATTACTGTCATTTTTGAAGAGTGGCACTTCATGACACACACTTTACTCTGCCCAGCCTGCCTTATTCCCAAGTGAATCTTGAAATTCTTTCCGTATCAATGTATATAAGTTGCTTTAAATGATTGCATAGTATTCTATTGGATGGACATCTCATAATATATTTAATCAAGTCTTCTGCTGATAGGCAGTTAGGTTGTGTCCAGTCCATTGCTGTTACAAAGTGTACAGATATGCATAACATTATACTACAATCTGTGGGCTTGTTGAGTCCAGTCATTAGCAGATATTTATTGAGCACCTACTGTGAAGTAGCTAGTGTGTTAGATACTAGAGTTTCAGTATTGAGTAAAATATAGAGTCCCTAATTTCAAAAATTTTACAGTCCTTGTGTTGGTGGTTGACATAATCCAAAGACCACGTGAATGACTTGATAATTTTTAATAGAAATAAATTATCTGAGGAAAATAAAGGAACTAACCAGGCAGTCTGACCCAGACTTAGGGGTCAAGAAAGCCTTTTCTCTTGAATTGATACTGGAGGTGAAATCTGATGGATGGGGATGTACCCTAGTTAGTGTTGGGGTAACAGGGAAATGACAGCAATCCATAGAAGAAGAATCTATGCAGAGGCCCTGTGGTAGCAGGGTACATGATTCCTTTGAGCAAATTTTAAAAAATCCCTGTGGCTGGAGGAAAGGGAGTCAGTGAGAAGAATGAGTCAAGAACACCAGAATGAGTCAACAGCCAGGCCACGCAGGGATGGATAGATCCCGGTGAGCACAGAACTTTGTTCTAGCAGTAATGGGAAACCTCTGATGTTTTGAAAGCAAGGGGTGATGGGGTCAAATTCACATTTTGAAAAAAAAACAAAACCCTGATGAATAGGAAATTGTATTGGAGGAGATCTAGGTGATATGGTGGTAACAGGTAGAGTTTTTAGAAAGCCCCAGGTAGATGTTGGATTAGGGTGTAGGCTGTGGGGATGGAGTGATATAGGCAAACTTGAAAGATATTTAGGAAATAACATCAATAGACATTAATGATGATTTGGATTTGGGTGGCAAAGGAGATAAGAGGGTCAAAGATAATGCCTGTATTCCTGGCTGCCTATGATCCAGGACCAAACTGATAAATGGGAATAGGACATATTTGGTAGGGAAATACATGGGTCTAGTGGTGGAAATACTGAGCTGAGGTGTCTTTGAGCCATCCATGTGAGATCTGGAATAGGTGGTTAGAAATTATAACTTTGGAGCTTTGAGAAGTGCTCTGAGCAGAAGATACATCTTGGGAACTGACCGATTACTAGTTGTCAGTTGAAACTGGATATGGGGAGCTTTCCAAGGGAGATGGAACAGAGTAAGAGCAGAAGCACTAGGGTAGGACAAAGTCTTCCAGAGCGCTAACACTGGTGGAGAAGGAGCCTTCAGAGGGAGACTAGGAAAGCGGGAGAGTCATGGGCACAGAGTGTCTCCAGAAGGATGGGTCATCTACAGAACCAGAAGCTGCTGGAAGTCAAGTAAGATGGGGACTAACAAGTAAGCAGTCAACTTTGTGGCACAGATGAGGACCGTTCCATCGAGTGAGGGAGTAGCATCTGGGTTGGGGAATTGTGAGGAGAGAGTGGAACATGAGGGGCTGGAGATAGCGGGGGTGGGCCACTCTATTAGGACGTTTGGTTGGGGAGGGCTGAATACAGAATGCAAGTCAAGGGGGCAGAATGGTTGACAGAGTTTCTCATTTTATTTGAAGATGGCAGGCATCCTGTTCAAACCATCTTGGTCGCTGTCTTCCCAAGTGGACTAAACTGCTTGAGGGCAGGACTATGCATTTTATTCACTGTTGTGCACTTGGTGTGTATTTATGGTGTCTTACACCTTTGTTAAATGAATTCCCTCTCATCCAGAGAGCTCTGAGCTCTTACTAAGCAAAGGCCTCCTCTCTCCCTCTCTATTTCTATTTTCTAAGTTAGTATTTAAAATGCCCGCACAGTAAGCTTCATTCTTTTTCATGTACAGTTATAAGTTTTGACAAATGTACATGGTTGTGTAACCACAACTACATCCACAACATAGAAAATTTCCATAATCTCCCAAACCTTCTCCTCTGCTGCCCTTTATAGTCAGACCTTTCCCCAGCGTCAACCTCTGGGAACCGCAGATTTGTTCTCCAGCTAGTCTTGTGTTTTCCAGAATGTCGTAAGTGTAGAATCGCACACTGTGCAGCAATTTTTTTTAGTTTTGCTTCCTTTACGTAGCAGTATGCACTGGAGGTTTGTCTGTGTTGTGTGTATCAATGGCTCACTTTTTTTTTTTTTAATTGCTTAGAAGTATTCCACCAGGGGGAGACACCAGTTTTATTTATCCACTCAGCAGTTGAAGATACTTAGTTTGTTTCCAGTTTGTTTCCAATTTGTTTCCAGGCTACTGGAGCTGCCCTAAATAGAGATACACAAGTTTTTGTGTGGACATAAAATTTTATTTCTCTTGGGTAACTACCTCAAATGGTTTGCCAGATTGTAAGTTAAGTGCAATATGTAACTTTATAAGAGAATGCAAAACTGTTTTCCAGGGTAGCTGTACCCCTTTGCATTCACATTAGCACTGATGAGATTTCCAGTTGTTTGCACTCTCATCAGTGCTTGGAATTGTCAGCTGAATTGTGGACATTCTAATAGATGTGTGGTGCTATCTCATTGTGCATTTTTCTTCCCACATTTTTCTTTATCCATTCATTTGCTGATGGACACTTAGGTTGTTTCCATGTCTTGGCTAATGTAAATAATTATGCAGTGAACATGGAAGCACATACATGTCTTCAAGCTACTGATTTTGGTTCCTTTGTGTATATACTCAGAGGAGAGTTTTCTGGATATTATGGTAGTTTTATTTTTAATTTTTTGAAGAGCCTCATGTGGACTGTTGTCCATAATGCCTGTACCAATTTACATTCCCACCAACAGTGTACAAAGGTTCCCTTTTCTCCATATCTATGCTAGCACTTTTTATCTTTCATTTTTTAGGGAATGGCCACCCTAACAGGCATGAGGTGCCATCCCATTGTGGTTTTGGCTTGCATTTCCCTGATGATTAGTTGGCCATCTATATGTCTTCTTTGGAGAAATGTCTATTCAGGTTCTTTGCACAATTTCAAATAAATTTGTTTGTTGTTTTGCTAATTACTTGTATGGGTTCCTTATATATTTTGAACCAAATAGATGATTAGGGGAAAATTCAAACGTTGCCTTTCAATTTATTGTTTCCTTTGCTCACAGGAATCTCATGTATGCAATCTCATGTATCAATTTTTGCTTTCATTGCCTGTGCTTTTGGGTTCATATTTAGAAAATTGTTGCCCACACCAGTGTCAAGAAGCTTTTCCCCTTTCTTTTTGTTTTCTAGTAGTTTTATAGTTTCAGGTCTTACATTTAAGTCTGTTTTGAGTTAATTTTTGTATATGGTGTGAGGTAAGCATCCAATTTCATTTGTTTGCATGTGAATCCAGTTTTCCCAATACAGTTTATTAAAGGAACTGTTATTGAGTGTTCTCGGCATCTTTACTGAAGATCAGTTGACTGTAAATTTGTAGTTTATTTCTGGGCTTTTTAAAAAACACTTTTATTATGGTATGATTCCTATACAGTAAAGTACACATCTTTCATATATACAGTTTGATGAATTTTGATAGATGAAACCACCACCACATGGCAGTTAACATTTCCATCACTCCCCAAGAGGTGCAAATTTGAATTCCCAATTGATCCCTACCTGCCCTCTTTACCCCCTGGTAGCCATGTTTGTTCTCTGTATCTGCGAGTCTGTTTTGTAGGTAAGTGCATTTGTGTCCTTTTTTAAGATTCCACATATAAGTGATATTATAGGCATTTTTCTTTCTGTTTCTGACTTCCTTCACTTAGAACAACAATCCCCTGGTCCATCCATGTTGCCGCAAATGGTATTATTATAGTCTTTTTTATGGCTGTGTAGTATTTAATTGTGTGTGTGTGTGTATGTGTGTATAAATATATATCACATTTTCTTTAACCAGTCATTAATTGATGGGTACTTGGGGATTTTTTTTCCCATTTCTTGGCTATTGTTAATAGTGCTGCTCTGATAATTGGTGTACACGTGTCTTTTCAAATTATATTTCCCTCCAGATATGTGCTGGGCTCTCAGTTCTATTTTTTTCCTGGCTGTACCATACTGTTTTAATTACTATAGCTTTGTAACATAACTAGAAACCAGGACGTATGATGCCACAGCTATGTTCTTTTTTCAGGATTGCTTTGGCTATTCAGGAATTTTTGTAGTTCCACACAAATTTTAGAAATGGTTTTCCACTTCTGTGAAAAGTTTGATAGTGATTGCTTTAAATCTCTAGATGGTTTTGGGAGTATGGAAATTTTAACAATATTAATTCTCCCAATCCATGAACATTGGATATCTCTCTGCTTATTTTTGTCTTTCTCTCATTGATGTTTTAAAGTATTCCATGCATAGATCTCTCACCTCCATGGTTTAATTTATTCCCAGGCATTTTGTTCTTTTTGGTGCCATTATAGATGGTAATGTTCTCTTTAATTTTTTTCAGAGAGTTTGTTATTGGTGTTTAAAAAATACAATTGATTATTTTTGGTATGCTGACTTTTTCTATCCTACAACATTATTGGATTTATGTATTCTACATTTTTGGTGTGGAGTCTTTAGGGCTTTCTATATACAGAATCTTGACGTCTGCAAATAGATAATTTTACTTCCTTTGTTTCAGTTTAGATGCCTTTTATATCTTTTTCTTGTTGGTACTTTCAGTATTATATTTACTAGAATTGGCAAGAGTGGGAAAATCTTTCAGTTTTTCCCATTGATTATGATTTTAGACATGAGCTTTTCATAAATGGCCTTTATTGTGTTAAGGAAACTTTTTTAGTATCTATTTTGTTCAGTTCTCATTATGAATGAATATTAAACTTTGTCAAGTGATTTTTCTGCAAATTGAGATGATTATGTGGTTAAAATCTTTCATTTTGTTAATGTCCTGTATCACATTGATTTGTGTATGTTAAAATAATCTTCCCCTAGGGATAAATACCATTGAGTCATGTTATATAATCTTTTAAATATGTTGTTGAGTTCAGTGTGCTAGTATTTTTTTGAGTATTTTTGCATCTGTGTTCACTAGAGATACTGGCCTATAGTTTTATAGTCTTGCAGTGTCTTTGTCTAATTTTGATATCAGAGAGACTATTGTCATATGTTGATTGTAAAAGTATTACCACTACTTCTATTTTTTGGTTAAGAGTATAAGAAAAATTGGTATTTTTTTCAAATTTTTAAAATTTTATATATATATATATACATACATATATATTTCTTGAAGTATAGTCAGTTTACAATGTTGTGTCAGTTTCTGGTGTACAGCATAGTGCTTCAGTCATAAGTGAACATGCATAAATTGGTTCTCATAGAATATTTTACCATAAATTACTACTAGATATTTAATATAGTTCCCTGTGCTATACAGTATGAACTTGTTTATCAATTTTGTATATATTAATATCTGTAAACCTCAAACTCCCAGTTTATCCTTTCCTACCCTCTTACCCCTCTGGTAACCTTAAGTTTGTTTTTCATATCTATGAGTCTGTTTCTGCTTTGCAAATAAGTTCATTTTTCTGGTTTTTTTTTAGATTACATATATAAGTGATGTCATTGATAGTCTTCTTTGAATGTTGGTAGAATTCAGCTTCGAGTGCATTTAGTCCTAGTCTTTGTGCCTTTGGAAGTTTTTTGATTACTATTTGAATCTCCTTATTGTTATCGATGTGTTGATTTTTTTCTGTTTCTTCTTTATTCAATCTTGACAGTTTGTATGTTCCTCAGAATTTCTCTATTTCTTCTAGGTTATCCAATTTGTTCACACAATTGTTTACAACTATTTTCTTATGGTCCTTTTTACTTCTGAGGTGTCTATTGTAATGTATCTTTCATATCTGTATTTATTTAAGCCTTCTCTCTTTTCTTCTTCATTTAGGTGTTAAGTTTGATTGTTCCCCATAGATCTCTTAAGGTATCTTCACTTTTATTCATCTTTTTTTTCTTTTTTTGTCCCTTCTGATTAGGTGATTTCCACTGATCTGTCTTCAAGTTTGTTGATACTTTATTTTTTAGGTGATTATTTTTGTTGTTGTTGACAATCCCTTCTTCCATTTGATCTGGGAAGCTGTTGAACTGTTCTATTGAATGTTTCAGTTCAGTTACTGTATTTTTCAGCTGTATGACCCCAGTTTGGTACTCTTTTTATATTTACATTTTCAGCTTACAGATACTGCACACATTTTGTTAGAATTATACTTCATTATTTCATTTTTGGGTTGCAATAATCAGCGGTAATATTTTTTAATTCTTTTATTCTAATTAGTGATTTCTTGGCTATGGAAATACATTTGGTTTTTTTTTCATATTCACCTTGTAGCCCACAATCTTGCCAAACTCATGGCATTTTTTTTTAATGTAAAATGTTACGTTCTTAATGAAGAGGGAGAGTTTTATTTCTCCCTTTCATATCTATATGTCTTTTTTCTTATTGCATTGGCCAGGACTTCCTGTCTGAGTTCTCATGGAGGAGTGATGAGAGTGGACAGCCCATTTTAAAAATGTTATTTTTGGTTTTTGTGTTCATGCCTTTTATCAGGTTAAGGAATCTATTCTTAGTTTGGTAAGAATTTTAACTGAATTGAAATTGAATGTCATGAGATTCTCTTGGCACTTTGATTCAATTTGTAATAAAGCAAACTATATTGATGGTCAAACGCTGAGCATCCCAAATATTTTCAGAATAAATCATAATTTCTAATGTATTGATGAACTTAAATTGCTGGTACTTGAGGAGTTTTTACACTTCTGCTCATAAGGAATGATGATTCATAGCTTTCTTGTGATGAATAACAGGGCATCACGGTAACACTGGTCTCACAAAATGAGTTGGAAAGTGTTATTTCTTCCTCTAATGATGAGGTTTTGTAGAATTGTATTTACTTTTCCCATTAAATGGTTGTGTACTAGTCTTCTATGGATAGAAAAATACCACCTAATAGGTAGCTTAACCAACTGAAATTTATCGTGTCACAGTTCTGGAGGCCAGCAATTCGAGATCAAATTGCCAGCAGGGTTGGTTCCTCTTAGTGGCCTCTGCTTGGCTTGCAAAAGGCCACCCTGTTGCTGCCTCTTCACATGATCATTCCTCGGTGCATGACATCCTTACCATCTCTCCATTTGTCCTACAAGTTTTCCTTATAAGGACTCCAATCAGGTTGGGTTATGATCCAATCTTACAGTGTCTTTTTATCATGATTGCTTAAAGGCCCTATCTCCAAACACAGTCACATTCTGAGGTCTGGGTTTCAGGGCTTTACCATTGGAATCTGCAGGGTAGTGATGGGAGACAAAATGGAGTCCATGACAGTTTGGTAAAATTTGTCAATGAATCATCTGGGCCTGGAGTTGTCTTTTTGGGGAAGATTTTAAACTACTCATACAATTTCTTTAATTGCTAGAACTACTAAGTGTAGCTGTTTTTCTTAGGCCATTGTGGCAATGCAGACTTGAGACTGAGGTTGGCTCTAGAACAAGGCTGAGTGAGGAAAAATAGAAGAGAAAAAGAGAAGAAAATTAGGGACTTCTTTGTGCTCTCTAGTACACTGGGGCTCCTTTTCTTGGTCTTCTGAATGGAAATAGGAGATTTCTCCTAGAATTTTTGCTGCATAGTACAGTGATTAATTTCTCATTGCTACTAGCTGTTTAGATTTTAGAGTCTTTAAGTAGTTGCTTTAGTATGTGCAGACATTTTTAATGATCAGTAGGAGTCAGAGGCTATGTTCATGTCAGTCCATCTTCACTGGCACTGGAAGTTGAGATTTCCATTTGACTGGGCCCACTTAGTACATCTGGTCAACCTTGCATAGGACTTGCTGCAGGGAGGGAAAGAATATTTATTTTCTAATGGTCAAAAGTAAATTGGAATGGGAAGAGGATTTGTTTTTCAAAAGTGAAGTTTGCACCCCCAAAGGTCAAGAAAATCATAATTCATTTCATTCATAGCTTCCCTAAAGCCCTAGAAGTATTTGATTTAAAATACCCCTGAAAGTTTGCCTATACCATCTCATTTAGAAGATTATTTGTTCAAGAGAGAGATATCCCTTAGGGATGGTGGAATATAACTTCATTTGAAAAAGAATTTATGTGCTTAGTACTTTTTTCTGTATTCTTTTTGATACCACATTAAATTAGTCAGTTTCTTACAAGTTAGTTGCAGTGCAGAATCTGAAAATCTGAAACTGACAGCCTATCAATGAACTTTCTGTGTTCCTACATGAAAATCCATTCATCTGTCTTGCACTTTGAATTTATTGTTTTTTTACCTAAGCATGACTTTATAACTTGATGAACTGACCATTTGAAAAATATTAGTTTAGGGTTATACAGATCTTGAAAATATTTACTTTTAATTATGTAATATTAAAAATCCTTTTCATCAACATTCATCTCATGAAGAAAGTCTCAAAGCATTGAAAAAATGCCATGCACACAGCAGCAAGATTTCTGAAATTCTGATTTTCGCTTGAGAGCTCAAATTGTATCTCTGGCAGCAAATACCGTTAGTTGTTTGTTGTTCCTTGAGGTGAGAGGCTCACTTCATTCATTTTCAAGAAAATGTCTATGAAATGCTCCAATCTAGAGTTGGTGTGTCATTCATTCTTTCAAGTAGAAATGGCCTCTCAGGAAGACATCCACTGGTTCAGCTCAGAACTCAATCACCTACGTGCTTTCTCTTGAGATTACCATTGTACTTTATAAGCAGCAGAAGAGCTTTCTGTGTGGTTTCTGATTTCTTCCCCCAGAGTATTAAAATATGTGTCCTTAAGGTTAGGATTTAATAGTGAATTTTCACTGCTTTATCAAAGACAATTTTTAAAGTACATTTTCCTTCTCTGCCTACACTTGGTGCTGAAAAATAATGGCTACTAATATCATTTGGTACTGCTGCCTTGATTTACACCATGTGCCAGCAGTTTTATTCACCTTTGCTTTTTCACTAGCAGTGCAAATGTTAGCACCATGAACAGGACATTTTAGTAGTATTCTGAAAAAACTTTTGATCTCATGGACTGCTCTGAAGGAACCTTGGGTTCTGCCAAGAATCTGCAGGCTCTGAGAATTGCTGCTGTAGATCAGCTCAGTAATGGGAGGATGGTAGACAAGGGAGTGTTGCTGGAGCTGAGCACGGTAGCCGGCATTTCAGTCTGAGCTGTGAAAGGGGGATGCGTGACCTCACAAAGGGGCTGAGAATTTGAGAAGGCCTGGTGTCAACGTGGGGCATGGGGCGATCTCAGCAGTGCTGGGCCTCTAGCCTTTGTAGTGTGTGAAGTTGCAT
The DNA here is from genome assembly GCF_009834535.1 of Camelus ferus. NCBI lineage: Eukaryota > Metazoa > Chordata > Mammalia > Artiodactyla > Camelidae > Camelus > Camelus ferus. The sequence goes on from NC_045708.1 coordinate 68,207,512, forward strand.
AGGTAGGGCTGGAACAGGTTGCGGAGGGCAGTTGATTCCCTTGGGGATCCTCCAGGGCCTGGGATTCAGCAGATGTGAATGTAATTGGGACTGTGCCCACTAATTACTGTTAATCTTGAGATCTGCTCACCTTTGTGAATCTTTATGTTCAGCACATAATATATGCTCAATTAGTGTCTTGTTCATTGAAAGTAAATAATTTCGTTTCTGGGAAATGAAGGGGTTATGTATTACTTCTCTGAGGGTTCTGTAAACACTGAACTTGACTCTGTTCTTATACTAACAATGGAGTCAGCTGAAACCCAGACAAATCAAGTGGAGTGTGGGTGGACAGTAATGGGGCCAGAAGTGAGACAAGAGTCTGCCAATTTCAAGTTAATGCTACTTATGTTCCCCATCCTGCCTGTTTCCTGGGAGCTCTCCTGCCTCCCCGAGTTGAGAGATTTCGTGCTTACAGATTGCTACTTTTCTCACCCACTTTGTACCGGCTGTCCTAGTTTTGTGTAGCTGGTCTGGCTTTGTCCTTTGCTTATGCTGTTAGTGCATACTTGTTTTTTGTCACACGGATCAAACTTTCTGAGCCTCACCTGATTTATCTGTAAAACTGAGATACTGTCCCTTGTCACAGGGCTGTTTTAAGTTTCAAATGAACTGTTCACAGAAAGAGCTGGGCTCAGATTAAGAAGTGGCTAGTTGGTGAATGAGAACTCTATAATTTGGCAAGTCCCCAAATGGTTTGCTTTTTAGCCCACTGAGCTGTTATGTCAGAATGTTGTGTGGAGGTAAAGCTTGCAGATCAAGAAATCTGAGTTTCCAAGCAGACACTGCTTTAAATCTTGGATCCCAGAAAATAAGCATGGAAGCCCAGATGTCTGGCAAGCTGTTTAGAGTCTCATTTTGGCACATAGAAGGTGAGCAGGGGTTCTGCCATGGAGAGGGCCCTGAGCAGAGAGAGGGTTCAGGATGAGAAGGCTCGTTGGATGCCCAGGATTCCTGTTGCCACAGACTGAATGTTCGTGTCCCTCCTCCCCCATTTCATATATTGACATGCTAACCTCCAGGGAGGAGGGTACAGCTCAGTGGTAAATGCGTGCTTACCTCACACAAGGTCCTGTGTTCAATCCCCAGGACCTCCATTAAAAAAAAAAAAAAGAAAAAGAAATGCTAAGCCCCAACATGATGGTTGAGAGGTGATTAGGTCATGAGGGTGGAGTCTTATAAATGGGATTATTGCCCTTCTAGAAGAGTCCTCAGTGAGCTCCCTTGTCCCCTCCTCCACATGAGGACTCAGTGAGAAGATGTCCGTCTAAGAATCAGGAAGCTGCACTTACCAGACACCAAACCTTGACTTTGGACTTCATAGCCTCTAGAGCTGTGAGAAGTGAATGCTGTTGTTCAGAGCCACAATGTCTATAGTACTTTGCTGCAGCCGCTGGGCTGGACTAATACACCTGTCACTACTGTGATCTGGTGGTCTTTTTGTTTTGGGTCTTTTTCTTTTTTGAACAGATTTTTTTTTGAAGAGAAGTCTCAGATTTACAGTAAAATTGAGTAGAAATCAGATTTTCTACATACACTCTGCCCCAACACATGTATGATCTCTCCCACTATCACCATTCCTCTCCAGAGTGGTACGTCTGTGGCAATCGCTGAGCCCACACTGACACATCATCATCATCCAAGGTCCACAGGTGGTCTTGGGAAGCCCCTCTTTGTGTTGTACATTGTTGGACAGATGTACAGGGACATAGATCCACCATCAGAGCACCACACAGTGTGGTTCACTGCCCTCGATTCCCCTACGTGCTGCTGGTCCATCCTTCTTCACCAAGAGCCTTCATGGACTTTCCACGGGCATTAAGTTATTTTGCAAATGGGATGGGGCATGTTTAGATGCCCATGAATCTCTTTTCATCTGCTTGCATTGTGAGACCATGAGTTGAAAGTAGCTTCAGATCAGATGAGCTGAAGAAAAGGAAACTCTATAACATAAATTCCTTTGTGGCTGTGATTCCTTGTCTAGACAGTTCAGCTTCATGCGGTGGGATTCTCTCAGAGTTCTTGGCTTCTCCTCCCCAGAGGGTAGGGACTGTCTTCTTCATTCTTGCTGCTTACCACACAGAGAATGCTCAGTGGAGGCCCAGCGAGTGAGTACATGAATGCTCAAGTACAAGCTCCAAAACCCACCCTCCCTTGTGTTCATGCTGTTCCCTGATCTCCTGCTGACCACGGGCCACTCTTCCTTCACTTACACTGCTGCTCCTGCTCATCTTTCTCCCCATCGATGGGAGGGAAACTGGGCAGAGGCTGGCTCTACAGAGACACACAGAAATTGCTTCTCCCTGAGCCTGGGCTTGTGGCTGGTTGAAATGGACTTTCTCCAGTGTCAAGACCCCATCTTGGGAGACAAGGGGGCTTGGATGCAAATGGAAGCCGCCTTATGCCTGCAAGGATTCTTGTCTGCTGACTTCAAGTCAGTAGGAGGCAGTGTGGAAGAGTGTGTCTTGGGCCCCGAGGGCCCATGACTGTGCTGTGTCCTGGTTTACTAGCCTGGCTCATTTCAACTCATTGAAACCTGGGGAAGTAAAGTTTAGCACCTGCAAATTGGGTTCGGGTTAACTCTTTCATTTTTAGTAACATGGCTAGGGGAAGATAAGGGTGAAATTCTTTGATGTGCTGTTAGAGTTACTGCTTAAATGCACAATATGTCCATTTCTTGTCACCTGTCAAGGGCATGTCTTTGTGTGACTGAGGGTGCTGGGAACGGAAGGCCTGTTAGCAGGACTCGAACTCCCTGTTCCTCAGTGGGTGGGCACTGCTTGTTGACAGCGCTCTGCTGAAGGCCTGGCCACGTGCACAAAGGGAGACTCAAGACCCACAGATCCAGGGAGGGGTTGTTTAGTAGTGAGTTCCCCATCTTTTTTCTAGTTGGAAAAACAACCAGCGATGGGTTGATTTGTTGGATTTTTTTCCTTTTAGCCTCTCTCTTCAAAGGCTGCTCAAACTCAAGTTCTTCTTATTCTCTTACAAGATGGACAGATGTCCAGCAGGTGAGTATGGAATTGGGCAGAGCTTGATATGATCCCTGTCTGTTCAGAACTTGGGCTGAGGGCCTGGCCTAAAAAGAACCTTGGTTTGTTTCCATTGGAGGGTGTGGGGAGGCCTGGAGTGTGTGTGTGTGTGTAGAGATGGGTGGGAGTGGCAGCCAGCATCCTCCTCACCAAGCTGTATGAGATGAATGGGCAGAGGATAGAAGCCATTGGGTGGAGGATTATGAGGGAGAAATGCCTCTGCTCTCTGCTGCGTGGGGGCTCGGGAAGAGGGTGTGATTGGCAGAGTTGAAGTCCACAGCATTAAACCAATTTAAACCTAAATGTGGTGATCAGAGAATCCTACTCAGTGACTTGGACACAATTACTTAGCCATGGATTGACTTTTGGCCTCACCAGCCTTTTGACCTTTGGGAAATCCTCTCACAATGTGGGACATCAGACACTTAATTTGTCATAGGACATCCAGCATATGCATTCACAATACTTACCTTGATGCAGTGAGGGTTTCAGTAGCTTATACGTATAAAGTAGCAGCTGCTCCAAGGCACTGAGTCACAGCAGGTGGACAAGAAGTGGTAACTGTCAGCTGTTAAATTTGGGGAACACATTACTGGGGAACTTAAGAGGAGATCCGGATCTGGTCATCACCTTGATCCCTGGGCGAGATACTAGAATCTGGTTGTGCCATGTGCTAAATAAGGCCCATGGGAGAGTCCAAGTTGCTGACAGAGCAAAGCCTTTCAGAACCCCCATCCACCCCCAAACACTTAGGCAGTGATGCAGGGGGAAGGACATCACTGTGGAGCGGGCAGCAAGGACCCAGCTGCTCAGAATGGGGGGAGCCTCTGCTGTTGGGTCAGTGCCAAGGGCACCCCAGGGCCCTTGAGAGCTGCATCTGTTAATCTTCCCTGTGCTCTCAGTCACTCTGGATGACAGGATGCCATGCTCCTGTTGTGCCCCTTGGAATGGCCTTTCCCAGACATGCTGCACTTTTCTCCTTGGCTTCTTAACTCTTGGAGGCATTTCCCAAACACCTAGCTGTGGAATCCGTTTTCTCATCTAACAAAATAGGATAATAATAGAGCTCACTTCGCAGGGCTTTTAGGAGTTAAAGTGTCAATGCACTAAAGACACTTACAGTAAAAGTCCAGTAAATATCATTTCTATCCTTAATGAGAATATTCTTCTATCTTTTCCTCCTATGCCTCCACACTCTCCTTTTATCTCCTACCTTTGATTTGAATTCCAGGAAGTTTCCAGGAAGGGCAGGGGATGGTTGGGACTGACTCTCTAAGAAGCTGTGTTGCTCCAGCCCCCTTCTCCCACCCACTTCCATTCTGATGCACTGAGTCAGCCCAGCTTTCTTCCCGTGTCCCTGAGAGAAGTGAGGTCTTGCTCTGCATAAAGTTGGTTCCTACTATTGCATAAGCCGGGGAGAGTGCATTCTCACCCAAACTTGAAGGATGGGCCTCCAGATGGAGAGGAAGTCAGCAGGATGTGAGTCTTCTCTGGGCTGTGGGGGAAATGCTCATTAAACACTCTCATGATTCCTTTTTTGGAATTCAGTATGGAGATCCTATCATTGGGGAAAAAACAGACCTCTTCTTCAAAATTTCACCCACTTCTTCCATCCTCCTAGAAAGATGAGTGCGCCCTGTTGGCCTGGGGTTAGATTTCAGCTGGAGCCTTCCTGACAGTGACCTAAGCTCTTGGCTCCAGTGTCACTCATAATCAGAGATCCCTCAGTCTTCAGGTGCCATCTGCCTCCCAGTAAACTGTGTTCCTGCCAGGCCATGAAGCCCTTTCTTCCCCATGCCTCCATTCCCTTCTATCTCCTGCAGTACATTCTGAGGTGGATAAAAGGATCACATGCAGATTTTGAAAAAGTTTGCACAATGGCTGTAACTTATATATATCAATCTAACATCTGGCAGCTCGGTCCCCTCTGCCGATAAAAGAAGAAACAGGGAGGAGAGGCCTGTGGCCAATCCCTGCCAGTGTGATCATCACCTTGGGGACAGTGGAGACCCCTGATCTGCATGGAACCACCCTCTTCCTGTGCTCCATTGGTGATACCTCATGTGGAACTTGCAGGCTGGCTTAGCCAGGTGCCAACAGCAGCCTGCCTCCTAAATGGAAACTCCAGACAGGAAGTTGGAAAACCCAGCCATGATTTCTGCCCAGGATGAGGTTTTTCTCAGTGGCCCCAGCAAGTCTTTCCTGTGGAAACTATTTCATTGTGATGGCTTAAGTTTTCTCAGGTTTTGGGGGGTGCTCTGTCCATTGCTCCTTATCTCCTGTGATTTAAGAAGGCTATGATGGTATCCTTGACCATCTTAGAACTTTCTGGAATGCTGCCTAGTTTAGGGGCTTCTTTCCTTTCTTGTTTGATATTCACAACCTCAGAGGTCATGGTAGGTAGGAACATGGAGGTACGTGACACACTCAAAGTCACAGAGGTTGTTACTGCTTAAAAAAATAATTCAGGTCCCCACATTCCTGGTCGAGTGCTTTTTAAAACTACGTCATGCTCCTGGGGGAAAAGCTGGGGTGATATGCAGGAGGCCTTGGGGATATGGAACAAGGGCCAGGTTTACCTGGAGGTGCTAAGTGCAGTGCGAATTGGGCGCCATGTGCAGTGAGGGAGTTACTCCTCATCACTGACTCAGAGGCAGTGACCGCCTCCTGCAGGTGCTGGGAACTGCCAAATAATCACCGCCTCTGACCCCCCCGGAGGAGACTTCATATTGAAAGTTCACGGCTGCCTCCCCCTAACTTTTCCAGAGAAGACCGTGCTGGTCCAGGTGGGCAGGGCCCAGCAGCATCTCCAGAGGATGCTCATTCATGACTCAGAGGTAAGGCCAGGTTGTGTGTGGCTTGCTTCCCTGCCTTCATCCATTGTTCATGCCTCCCTCCTTGGGTGAGACTCTCTGCAGAGACTCCTGTCCCTCCCCTTCAGCCTGGCAATGTTCCCCAGGGCACAGGCTGCTGTAGTGGGCCCAGTACCAGCACCCCTGGCTGGCACTAGGGCTTGCCCTGGGCTAGGTGGGCCTCTGTCTTATATCCTTGAGGTGAGGTCTCATCTGGTCTCCTTCCCTGATGGTCCATCTGACTGTTTATTAGCAGAAGAGACCTCAGGTCTTGAGGAAATGGAGCAAGGCCTGGGCTGTGCCCTCTGTCTTCTCTGGTCCATTACAGAAGCCTGGCACTCAGTGATGGCTCAGGAAGTGGTAGCCCCTATCATTGTGGTCATTATCAGCTTTATTCCTCACAACTACACCAAAAGCCAGGAGGGGGTGCCCCATCTCACAATGAGCAGAGCAGGCAAGGAGGAAAAGGCTGCCTAGACATTCAGTGGTTTGCTCCACCAACCTCCAAAGCTGGGCCTCCTTCTGCTACACTGCTCTAATTCCCTTGGCTGGGATGTTCTCAATCCAAACTAATATCTGAATATGTTCATTTTTAAAGGCATGTATATTGGATCTCCAGGTGGCTATGGAACAGACTCTTCCCCCAACCCTGGTGGAGAGGGTCTTGGCAAGAACGAGCGATGTATCAAAATTCTCGCTTACAATGAGTCATGGCGTAGGGTAGGCAGGCCCGTCCAAGAGGAAACCCAGAATGCCAGGCTGGAATCAAAGCAGAATCCAGCTGAAAATGTGGCTGAGACATTGGATGCCAAGGAGATTCAATTTGTTTTTGTCATAATAAATTGGAAGTAAGATGATAGCTCTTGAAGTGGATACATTGCTAGTTTTATTGCAAGAATTAAGTAGCACTGCACCAGTCTTATTTTGCAATGCTTTCCTTCCATTCTTGACTTGGTATCAGTCAACAAACAGTGTGAGACACTTTGTCAATGTTTGTCACATTTAATTAATATTGATTACTCTCATGATGGACACTGACTGCAAATAGCAAATTTTTTAAAGAAAATAAAAATCTATCAGGATTGAAAACAGAATTTTTGAGAATTGTTGGAGAAATGTCAAGTCAGTTGTTAAGTTGAAAATAAGTATTGATTTTATGGTTGGTTACAATGCTAGATGTGAAAAGAAATTGTGCCTTTAGCCTCTGGGAAGTACTTTTACTTAGCAAAGTAAAATTCTTGAAGGATTCTCTTTATTTCTGGATAGTACCATTTATCTTTTATAAAGATGATGCTTTTTGGCTGTTGGTAAATCATATTTCTACATACATCAGTGGACACATCCTTAATACGCACCAAATTATACTCCAGATTGAGCATATATTAAGGTTTTTTTAAAATCTAAAAGCAGAGAATTAGGAACCAAGAGATGCAATCAGAATTTAAATGATTATAACCTTTTGAAAATGCAGCTTGCATTTTCATGTTTTATTTTAATTACTATCACTCTGAAAATAAAGTTCATTTCAGAGCAGCAGTATTTTGTTATATAAACAAATGACACAACTCAAATTCTGAATGACTATGTAATGATGCTTGGTATTGAAACTAAAATAAAGCCAAAATCTTAGCCCCATTCAGAGTGAACTTCTGTGTTAAAAATGGAAAGTTCTGTTAATTTTTCATTCAGATTTTCTGAATATGAATATGTTCTTATGGGATTTATGGATGACCTTTTTTAACCCAGAAAAAATTATTTTAGAGGACACTGTATTGGTTGAATAACAAAATGATATTCTTGAAATGGTTTTATTAAAATTATTACAGTTTTCTGGTAAATTTGAAGCAGCAAATGGTCTTCATTGAGGTTGATAGACAGCTTCTACATGATTTTCTTGCCCTTTTTGGGGATAGGTAATTAAAATTTTTGATGTATTTTCAACCTTAGAGAAATATTATAAGCATAATAGAAGGCACTCCCATATTCATTGAGTCAAATTTACCAATTGTTATAATTTGTTCCAGATTTTTAGTGCCTACCGTCCCTCACTTCCCCCTCTTTGTGTTAATGTATGTATGTGTGCATACGTGTCTTTGCGTGGAATTTGTTTTCATTTCTCTTGTGCAGACTTCTAGAAATTGCCGCATGATATGGTGAGTTTGTTTAACCTTTTAAGAACCTGATGAACTCTTGAAAAGAAATATATAAATTTATCTTCCAACTACCAACGTATGGAGAGTTCCAGTTTCTCCATATCTTGCACAGTGCTGCTTACAGTCTTGTCTTTTTGACACAGTTATTCTACTACAGAATATGAAGTAGGATCTCATCATGGATTTAATTTATATTTCCCTAGACTAGTGATTTTGACCATCCTCTATGAGGCTGTTGGCCATTAGTTTACTTTCCTTGGAGAAATGTCCATTCAAGTCCCACTTTGGGCTGCTGTCTTATGTGTGATAAGAGATCATATATTCAGAAGAAAAAACAAGTCCTTTATCACATGGATCTTGGTTTTTATGTCTGTTATTTTTTCTTTTTTAATCTACTCTGACAATCTCTGTTATTTCCTTTTTCTTTTCTTTTCTTTATTTCTTTTTTTTTTTTTTTTAGCCAGAGAAGGAATAATTATTTTTTTGTAGCAAGTATGGAAAATACGGTATCTTTCCCAAAGCAGTGTCCCCCTGAAGAGCAAAATTGGGGAAGGCTTAACCTAAGGGTACATGCATATCCATGAAGGGGTTTGAGTAGATGCAAATTCAGCAAAGAATTGGGGCAGAGTTTGACAGAATCAAAGCTTTAGTTGATTGAAGTCATGAGGTCAGAAAAGGTCTGTATCATCATTCCTTAGGTTCCAGCCAGCCTGGGACTTCAGCAAGTAGTTCCCATCCTCCGCCATTTTTAAGAGAATATTTTCAATGCCCATAGAATATATGGTTAATATTTTATTCTCAGTTCCTGCAGAACTCAACACAGTCTCTCTCATTTGACTATGGTATTTAGTTCATTCATATGTGATGCTGATATCATTGTTTTATGTCTGCCATTTTGCTGTTTATTTTCTATTATTCTCATATGTAAAGAGATCCCTGTGTCCCTCCTTCTTTGTTACATTAGCAGTTGCTCTAGGGACGACAGTATGCATCTCACTATTCCTCATCACAGTCTATGTCTACATAATACACATTTATTTCTGGAAAAAAGTCACTTTGTTCCATTATATCTCCTTGTCTTCTCTTTGTGAAGTTATTGTCATGTTACATCTGTACATGTTACAACAATGCACAACACAGTAAAATAACTACTACTCTACAGCCAAGACATGAAAACAGCCTAAATGTCCATCAACGGATGACTGGGTAAAGAAGAGGTGGTATATTTATACAATGGAATACTACTCAGCCATAAAAACTGACAACATAATGCCATTTGCAGCAACATGGATGCTTCTGGAGAATGTCATTGTAAGTGAAGTAAGCCAGAGAGAGAAAGAAAAATACCATATGAGATAGCTCATATGTGGAATCTAAAAACAAAAACAAAAACAGCATAAATACAAAACAGAATTAGACTCATAGACATAGAATACAAACTTGTGGTTGCCAAGGGGGCAGAGGGTGGGAAGGGATAGAAGGGATTTCAGAATTGTAGAAAAGATAGGCAAGATTATACTGTATAGCACAGGAAAATATACACAAGATCTTGTGGTAGCTCACAGAGAAAAAAATGTGACAATGAATATATACATGTTCATGTATAACTGAAAAATTGTGCTGTATACTGGCATTTGACACAACATTGTAAAATGATTATAAGTCAATAAAAAATGTTAAAAAAATAACTCCTACTCTAGGTAATCTTAAAGTCCTCAGTTTTTATATGCAAATTGCCTTCTTTACCTCTTTTATTAAGGAATGTTTTCACTAGATATCGAATATATGTTTAACATTTTATTCTTTATTCACTTTGACTTTGTCACCTCATAGACCACTGACTGCTATTATTTTTGGTGAGAAGTCAGTTGTTAATGATTATTTTGATCTCCTTTCTGATACATTCTTTTTCACTTGCAGCTTTCAAGACTTTTTTCTTAGCCTTGTCTTTAATAGTTTGGCTAAGATGTGTATAAGTGTGGGTCTCCTTGAGTATTTCCTACTTGGGATTTTTTGAGATGCTTGGGTCTGTAGATTAATGTTTTTAAATCAGATTTGAGAACATTTTTTGCAATTGTTCCTTCAAATATATATTTTTTGCCCTTTCTTATCTCCTGGGGTTCTCTTTTTACATGTGTTGATATAAGTGGCATTGATCTGGTCTCTGAGTCTTTGTTGGTTTCCTCCCTCTTCAGATTGGTTACAATTCTGTTGATTTTTCTTCAAGTTCACTGATTTCTTTCTTCTTCTTTCAATGGATGTTTTCATTTCAGATACTGCATTCTTCAGCTCCAGTTCCCATTTGGTTCTTTCATATACTTTGTATCTCTCTGTCGAGATTCCTTGTGGTTTGCATTATTTTTGTCACAGCTGTCGATAATTCTTTAAACATGATTTCCATTACTTCTTTCAGTGTGTTCATAGTAGATGCTTTTAAGTCATGTCTAACTCCAGCATCTGGAGATAACTGGTTTTATTGAGCCCTTTTCTTTCTCAGTCATAGTACACTTTCTTCACTCTTTGTTTGTAGTCCTGTTGAATTTGAAAAAATGTAGCAATAATAATATTGAATTTTAATCCAGAGATTTGTTCTTTTTTTTTAAGTAAGTTGCCACCAGTAAATCTGTGAAGTCTATCTCTACTACAGCGTGCAACCACTGATGTCACTGCTCATTTTTTGAATGTTAAAACTTGCTTCCTAACAGTTGCTGCTGCAACTGTGTAGCAGAGCATTTAGCCAAAGATTGGGCAGAGGTTGTGCTCAAACCCTATCAGTCAGGCCGTCACTCTGTCGATGCATCTCTGTGGGCCAGCAAGTACATCCACAGTTCAGATTGTTTCCAAATGTGCAGTGGTGTTTGCTTTCTAGTGTGCTTCTGTCCATCTCCATGTGTATACATGCTGGCTTTGGCAGCCACGGAGATGTGGATGGCTTGAACCTGTTTCAGTTTCTTCTCTGCATGCTGGTAAATCTGCAGAACATAGAGTTCTTAGCAAGCCCAGATACTGTCTTACCACCCAGAACTTCCAGAGAAATACTTAGCTGCCCTATTTTCTGCCCCAAACATGAGTGCAACCTCAGTGAACCCTGTGTGCTGACCCCTGAGCTCACCAGTTTACCTTCCCAAGCATCAAGTCAGATGAGCCCCTCCTGGTGGTGGCAGCAAGCCTTGTGCCCAGGGTCTGCTGTCCCCCTGGTTAAGCTGCTGTCCCCTCAGCCCTGGCAGGGGATAGACCCAAAGTCTCTCACTTCTATTGCCTGAATATCAGGGGCTTTCATGAATACGCACTTTAGTTTGTTGCAGATCTTCAGTTAGATTGCCAAAATGATTTTTTTCTTAAAGTTTATCCAAATTTATAGCTACATTTTTAAAAGTGGAGATGATTTCTCAACCTCCTCACCTCATCATGAAGAAAGTGAATTTAACCAACTTCCTTGGAATTACACTCCAACCAAATCAGTTTAATGAGAATGTACTTGGAGAGGACTTGTAAACTTTCCAAGCTATGCATTCAAAGCTACCTGAATGCCAGAGTTTTACAAGGAGCTCCTGTCTATTAATTTGATGACTTTTGATATTTGATACGTTTTATTTTTAGTAATATTTTGTTATTTGTTCATATTCATTTTAAAGTAAATACTGAGTTATTACAATCTGGCTGTTTATAAGCATGTTTCTTAATGTAAGTATGTAATATTTTAATAAAATGTGCTGGAATTTAGACTTGATCTATGGATTAAAAAAGTAATAGCTAGTCATGGACATAAATTTAGAGTTGATAGATTGAACTGAGGATGTTGTTTCTATGCAAATTCTCCTCAACCCATGTTTGTTCACATAAATCCCTATTCTTTTAGGTGAGAATGTGATCCCACTTGCTCACCTCACCTCCCACTTTTAAAACAGAAATTTAATTTAATTCTATACCAGTGCTTCTATATGGGAATATAATGAGTGGCTAATAGGTTGTGAATTTAAGAATGCATTTCATTTAAAAAAAAAAAAAAGGAACTACAGAGCTGGCTGCCAAAAAGGGATGGTGATAAGGAAAGGACATAAAACCCAGTTTGGAGAGCTTGTATGAGTCTCCTGCATTTCTGAGAGCAGGTGTGTCACTCACGCCCAGGGAACCCGGAATCTGAGAGAGCTGGTAAGTTACTTCATCTCAGGAAGGGAGACCTGCTGGTGTGTTGAGACTGTTTTGCACAATGAACATCTTTGTCAATGACTGAGTGCTTCTGCAGGACCAGATGTAGTGCAAACATGGAAGACAGAAAGTGAGCCACTCTGGGGGATGTATCATAGGCACCATCCAAAGGGGCCACTTAGAGGTGTGAACAGACTTCAGAAGAGGCTAATCTGAAGTAGATTTCTGTATTCCTTAAGAGCCAAGGAAAAAGAAAGGCTAACAGAATGGACTGTATTCACTTAGGTCAGGGGAGTTGCGGGTGAGAACAGCTGTGAGCACAGAAATGCCCCTGAGAGAGTCTGCTTTCCAATTATTGCCAGGAGTGGGCTGCTCAAGACCAGCTCCCAGGAGCATCAGTCACTTAGAAGCTCTCCTGTCCCCTGCAGCTTTGATCCTGGCAGGGCCAGAACCATAATTAGCCAGCTGAGGGAGGAAGGATGGGGTTAAGCAGGAAGGAGGAAGAGGGCCATCCTGCCTTCCACCCCTCCTGCAAGTGGCCAGCCAGCAGCAAGGCCTTGCTGAGTACCTCTGACTTGGCCTTTTCATATTTGAATGGGCTGGATGTTCTGTTTCAGTTCTTTGTGAGTTAAAGCAACCCCGCCCTTTTTTTTTCCTTGAGAGTAACATTTTTCAACCTGGATTTGGAGAACTACTGGATATTTAAAAGGTTACTGGGAGATGATTTTGCCTTCTAATTATAGCTCATCAGTCAAAAATATTAATTGTATATATGAACAGATTTTTGTTTGAACATATTTTTGAGTGATAGAATTCTATTTAGAAGATTTTTTCAAAATCTGAAATATTTGTGTAAATTCCCCCATAATCGTGTATCAGATATGTGTGTGAATAACTTTATTTTAACAAAGCTTCTCTTGTCTTGGTATTTTTAATATGATTTTTGATTTTACTCTATTATGGCTTAGAATCCTTTCCCCTTAAATTTCCTATGCAATTTAGTCCTATTATAGTTCCATACTTGTTATCAATTTAATACTGTTAATAGCAACATTATTAATCCAGGGATTTAGTAGAATAATCTGTGTACATTATTGTTAAAAGCAGGACAAGACAAAATTTCTCTGATGACTGCTTTCAGTTGAGTACAGCCCTTCCTTCCCCTTTTATTCTGTTGATGACATTTCTATGATTACATTAAAATTCAGGAATTACCTTGTGGGATTCTCAGTCTTTGCTCTCCCTTTTATATTGGCCAATTCTAAGATTACTTGTCCTTGTTCCTTTTAGCTTCTCTCCATATTGTCTTATTACATATACTGATAGCTTCTTAGTCCTCCTCTACAGCTCTTTGATATGTCCAATGGATTTTTCTTTCTCCAGAACATTGAATTTGTATGTTTGTAAGAAGCTCCTCCCTAATTTATTGTTTCTGTGGTAGCCTTCTCCCACCCGATGTTGAGTTTGAGGAAGAAATCTTGAACACTTGTATCTCTAAGGCTAAATGGACTGCTTTATAGGTAGTCAGCTAATAAATTCAGTGAATGAAAGAATCGTAGGTATTCAGTCAATTTATCCTAATTCCCCCACCAGGCAGAGCACTGGAGTAGATAGATCTGATTCTATTGAAAAGGTTAAATGATGTCATAGAGAGTAAGATTATTATGTGACTTTCTCATCTTTGAAAACATCCCAGTGACTATAACAATACAGAAGATGAAATGTCTTCTTTTTGAGAAAAATCTGGCTGCTTTCTTAGAAGATAATATGAAATGTAGGATTGTGTACCAGGCTAAGAGTATCTTTCACAAAAAAGGATCAATTAAATGGATAACATGATAAATTTAAGACTTGCATCCTATGAAATTCAGGTATTCTAGATTGATTCCACACAAGACGCATTTTATCTTTGATCAACACATCACCTCCATTATCAGTCTTGAAGCATGTTAAAGACCAAGTATTTTTAAACCTGAGATGTCAGTAATGTCTGAATAATTCACCTAGAAATTCTGATCTAGGTGATTAAAGAAGCAGAGGTGGTAGAAGATGGAGGAAGAAGTGGCAAAATGTAGAGGATTGGAGAAGGTGTTTGCTAAAGGATTTCCAGGAGGCAGAAAGGAGAGTTTCTGTTTTTATATTATTTGGAAATAATCATTATCGAAAAAGAAACCAAGATCAACCATAACCAGAAATGTGAAATGACTGGATGATGATAAGAAATTAGTGAATCAAGCAAGCAAGTCCTGGTGCAGAACATTCCTGTGTAGACGGAGCACAGGACCCGCCAGGCAGAGTCTCATGTTTGCAGAGTTAACCCGATCAAAAAGTCCATTATTTTTTATATTTTTAATTTGGGTGAAAGATAATATTTTGTACTGTTACAGCACAAAGAAAGCTGATTTCAAAATTATCAAAACTTAATGTGAGCTTTTTTTCTGGTTTGGGGAGTTGACAGGTGGGCAAGTGTTTACCTGCACCCACAGATCCTGTGTGATTATTTTCTTTGTCTTTGTTAGGTTTTAAGATTCTTAAGTCCATGCTGCTTCTTAGTGTCACAATTTCCTCAAATCTTCTCATATAATATTAGAAGAAAAGTTTTAGAGCAACTTAAGGAATATGAAAAGAATGTCTCTGTTAGGTTTTGTAAAAAATACACCTTTTCAAAAATTGAACTGTTAAGGTGTATCTCACTAACCTGAATCGCATATTTCATTTAATGACCAAAGCTGTTGGTAAGTGTTAGAACTGATTTTATTGGTAACATTTTATTTTGTAAATTGTATATAATGCCATGGTGATATTTTGAATTTTTGTTTAACTTTGGGGAAAATATATCTTTCAATGGATAATGCTGCTCTGTTTTTAAGAGGGTTGACATAAGTTATAACTGGGAAAATAATTATTTACCAGGATTTTCTAACTATCTCCTATTTTCTATGCACCTAGTACCACCAGCATAAACTCTCCCACAGAATGGGTCAGTTTGATGTCCCGTAAGGTAGTGAGAATATCAAAATCCCAGCACATTAAATTATCACAGAATCAAAGAGCAAATGTCTTGAGCACGATGATGAAGTTGAACCACTGTTCCTCTCAGGTAAGAATGCAAAGCGTCTGGTACCCATGGTTAATCTGTGAACTGAATTTATCCTTTGATAGCAAGGGTACAGCGGATTCTCTTGCTAAGAAAAAAAATGGCCTGGATGAAAGAGATAAATTGAACAGATTACAGGGGTGGCAGACTGGGTTGGGGCAGATCCAGAAGGAGCCAGGAGCCAGGTCTACCTGTCAGTTCTCCCCCTGAGGCTCGTGGAAACTAACTTGGGGTCTGGCGCCCAGCAGACTTTATAGGCAGATAAAGTTTTAACTTGTTTTGGACCCACTCATAATTCCCCTTAGAGAACACTGTACTGACAGTTTTTAAGTGATTTAACTGCATATCAGGAATCATAGAAACCAAATTAAACATAAACATAAAACAGCATCTTATTTTGAATGTACACTTTTATACATAGGAAAGCATGTAATGAGAAAAGTAATCCCCATGATAGATCAGCCTCTGGGATAAAAATTCTTTGGATAAAATTTAATCTCCATTTTATATCAGTGTACACATTTGTACATATTTTTTTACTGAAGGACCTTAGAGGGCAACTTTGAAGTGGGGAGATGGCTGTGTTCTTGAATAGTGGACTCATTTTCTTAAAATGTGTGGTCTTCCCATATTTATTCAATTTTCCATAAACTAAGGAAACATCATCATTTTAAAAATACTGAGTTACACGTGCTATTTTTAATTCTTCTGATGAAATTCACATTTTTGTGTAGTAGACAAAGCTTTGCCCTTCTAGACATCAAAATGTGCTGTAAATTTCCACAAATTATTCATTTGCTAACAACTGAAAAGAACAGATAAATAAGTGGAACAGAAAATACACAGACACCCAAGTATATGTAAGATTTTAGAACTTTTTACTGATGAAATTTCATATAAGGAAAAGCTAAGTTATTCAAAAATGGTGGAGAAATAATCTCTTTAGAGAAATGTAGCTAGATTTTTATCTCACTAGAATAAGTTTCAGTTGTATAGAATAAATTTTTAAACCTAAAAAGAAAAATTTACAGAAGAAAACATAAATTTCTATTCATACATTTTTATGCTGGCAAAGACATCCCTAAGAAGGACTTCAGAAGCAAGAATTCTGGAATTTGATTTAACAACATAAAGAAATTTAAACCTACAGATGAGAAAATAAGATTAACAAAATAAAAGAAAACGTAGTTTTAAAATATTTACAATGTATTTGTAACAGAGATGAGAATTTTTCATTTTTACTGATAAGTTTTTAAATCAATAAACAAAAAACCCCTCTAATTTGAAATTGGGCAAAGTACTTTTTTTTCATACCTATAAGTGCCCAATGGACATAGGGAGAAATATTTGGTATCTCTGGACATAAAAAGAATTTAAAGGAGAAATGAAATACCATTTTCCCTTCACAAAATTTGGGAAGGTGCAGAACAGTGGTACTTACACAGCTGTGTGTGAAGATGAAGAGCAGTGGTGTTTATACTGCTGATTCAAGTTTAAGTTGCTTCTGAGTTTTCAAAGAGGCAATTTGCTGATTAGTACCACATTAAAAATGTACATTTCCTTTACACATGTATGTTCTTTATACTGATTAAAGATAAATAATTAGAGCTATATTAAAGGTATATAACATACAATTTGTTTTTCTCATGACTACTTAAAATAGCAATGTGTATAAATACAAACTCACATAAAGGATTTTATAAATCAATTGCAGTGCATTCAGTATGGAGGAATATTTTACCATTGAAGGTGGCATAGATAATAGATGCATGTTGACCTGCAAAGATGTCCTTTTGAAGATCATTGAAACAAAGAAAAAATCAATTTTATTATATACAAAAATAAGAAGACTATGGTCTTAGCCAAAATTAAATACACAAATGTGATAAAAATTTA
This sequence comes from Camelus ferus, assembly GCF_009834535.1. Lineage (NCBI taxonomy): Eukaryota > Metazoa > Chordata > Mammalia > Artiodactyla > Camelidae > Camelus > Camelus ferus. The sequence goes on from NC_045708.1 coordinate 68,224,730, forward strand.
TTTCCGGGCATTTGCATTATATGTGAAGATTTTCCTTTTTAAAAAATATGTGATTTCTACAATGAACATGTATAAAAATTCTAGAAAATATTTACTTTTAATGAAATACTGGGAAAGGTCAAGAATAGGAGTTTTGCACAGTGATAAAAATAACTTGTCACTTTGTCATTTTCTTTAATTTGTTTGATGATTGTTAAGTTTGGAAAACTTTTAGCCTCTTCAGAAGTAAAGGGAGAAAAAAAGGAAAAAAAGAAAAAGAAAAAAAGAAGGGAATCTTTTTATTTCTGCTTATAGATTTTACTAGGTATATATTTAATTATACCACATGTTTTGGATTATATGTAGCTTTATTATGTATCAAATGTAAATGACTATAGATTAATCATTTTACTTTACATTCTTATGGAAATAAAAATATAGTAAATGTAAATGATTATTACTATTGCAAAAGTTTATAAATTTTAGGTATATCCTTATGAAAATAAAGTCAAAAATAGCAAATGTAAATTGTTTAATACTATTACAAAAGTATAACTGTACTTGGTAAAAGATTTCTTTAGAATGATTTAACCCTGCAATGTATTTATTCATTCTTTCAATCCATTTATTCATCATCTGTCACCTGAATACCATGTGGTAGATCTATTCTACACAGGACCCATCATCTCTCAGAACACCTTGAACTTTAAAAACTCCATATTGACCACTCTGAGCAAGAAGAGAATTTTAAAACTGAAGTCTTAAGACTTAATTTCAGTTTAAGCTTTTCCTCCCTTCTTCCAAACAAAAATATGTCTGAAAGTTGGAAATTGTAAAAGATAACCTTTGCCTACCCTTTTGAACATTTAAAATAGAATTAAATATTAATATTCATCATTGGACATTCTGCTTTCATACAATGTATAAATCTAAATATTGAATAAAAGGAGCCGTCCTGATTCCATTGAACCCTGAATTTTCTTGATTCAAGTCTCTTGAGAATTAGAGTAAGAATTACATTTTCAAAAATTCTTGTTTTGTTATTTTAGTTCTCTTTCCCTGCAATGTTTTTGTTATGATTTTTCAAACTGAAGTCTAGTTGATTTACAATATTACCTATAAAGTTTTTAAGAATTAAAAGTTATTTAAATGCCACCCATGTGACAAGAACTGACTATGATATAGGTCACTATTGCACATACTGTAAGGCACCATGGATTGTATGATAGCCCATTATTTTATGCTCCAATAAGAAAATTTTTAAAAAATGCTGCCAACTCACACATACTGAGAATGAACTAGTGGTTAACAGTAGAAAGATGGAAAGGGGAGGGGACTAAGTGGTATAAAATATTAAAATATAAATAAGGTACCAGGATATATGGTACAACATGGGGAATATAGCTCATATTTTATAATAACTATAAATGGAGTATAATTTTCAAAAATTGTGAATCACCGTATTGCACACCTGTAATCTCGCTAATAATGTTATTCATCAAGTATACTTCGACAGCAATAAAAATGCAACTGGAGACAAAAAGATACTACAATAATTTGACCAACAGGAAAAATGAGAAACAAACAAAAATCCTACCAAACATGGTTGTAAGATGTTATGAATTTTAAATTGCCTTCCAAAGTCAGAGATGTTAAAATGTTAGAAAATGAGTATATTGGAATTATTGAAGTACGGTGTTCTCTCTAATCCTTACATCAGCAAAATAGGTATTCTATCATTTTACTTAATTGAAATATTATACTTGTTAAATAGTAGTAAGAGCCATAATTGTATTATCTAACAATAATTAGGCTGTTATTTTGCAAGAAACTGTTCTAAGCAATTTGCATAAATTTTCATTTAAGCAATACAGTGTTGTCCTGTGAGATAACTTTGACTCCACCCCTGTTTTGTTGATGAGGATAGTGAGGCACTGAAATGCTAAGTGACAGCTAAGAAGTGACAGTTAAAGTAAAAGTCAGAATCAAGTTGAGCTGAATGTCAAGGTCATGCTATTTGTATTCAAACAGGTTATTCTTCCGTTAATGTGAGCAATAAAAGCTCATAAATATTGTACTTTCTCCATAAGAAAACTAAGTATTTATTTGAAAGGGGTAGGAATAGCATGCTATTGAGTGTTTCCAATTACACGAGTAATGGTATGTTTGAAACAGTACACTTGAATTTCCTAAAAAGTACTTTCACATTTGTAGGGCTGCCCCCGATTTGGCCATTCATGAGTGGCGACTCTCCTGATAGAGAAGATATGCCAGCTGAGCCTCCGTGACGGTGAGAACAGGGCAGCGCTGAAGGTGTGTGGCAGCCAGCCATCCATGCAAGATGGATTCAATGTAATGACTTAGACTAGAAATGATTTGATCTGTTTTAAGTATAATAAACTGATGGGCCTTGCGGAATGTTGACTTGGAATTCCTAGCACTTAACAGTCTGTTTCTTGGCATGATACTGACAGGCCATGCAGAGCAAAGAAGCAGAGTGTGCAACGATTCTGCTAAAATGTGGTGCCGACCCAAACCTCGTGGGCGTCCATGGCAACGCCACTCTCCACGACGCTGCCTTATCTGCAGATATTACATTTGCAGCAAAGCTGCTTTCCTACAATGCCAATATTGAAGCGAGAAACAGGGTATAGCTCCACTAGATTTATTTACAAAATATTTGAAATACAGGTTCTTGTTTTAGCTACAGGTGCTTTATATCTAAAAGTACATATAATGAAAAATAACACATCAGGTCCTGTTACCATGGATACAACTCCAAAGCCAAGGCCAGGGGCTAGAGAAAGGTGGTACCCACAGAAAGGACAGAGCTCTCTCTCCCAGCCCCTCTTCTACCCTGGAAGGAACACCTCCCCACTAGGAAGTGCCTGGGGGTGGGTGGTAGTTTCAGACCCCACAGAAGATGAAGGCCTGAGGGTCGTGACCTCATGCTGATGGCCACCTGGCCACCATGTACACCTTGGGGGCATCCAGGCTCAGCCAGGTGTAGCTCCTTAGTGGGGCAGTGGCTATATATGGGAAGCAGGTGATGGTAAAATGAATCCTCCTACTTTAGCTCTGGAACAGCCATCACCTCCTGCTGCCACAGCCCCGCCAGGAACTCCTTCCACTGACACAGTAGGTGCAATTTTATGTATTGGAGTCTTGGCCATTCCCTGAGTGAAAATACTAGGAAAGAACTTAATTGTCTAAGATTTTACTTTAAATAATGATATTGCTAAAGCAGCATCAGAAGGTACAGCTTTCTTTTATACATTTATGGTAGATAATTGTGAAAACATTGCATTTGTTGCAGGCAAACATTTTTTCAAATATATTTTCCCCACTCAAGTTTTTCTGATTGCTGTAAAAATAGAAGAAAACAGAATTTGTGTTGGAAATAATCTTTGTCTTAACAAAGGAAACAAAAACACTTGACAATATAATCAAAATCTTGCTGATGTGGATAAGTTTGTTTTATAAAAATAATTATGAATTATATAAAATGATTTCTCTCTCATTGCCCAAGTCTTAAGAGGGAAAACGGAAACAGACTGTGGAGAGTGCAGTTGAAATACGCAGGCCAGTTTGGAAACTGGGCGTTTGGGAATTAACAAGAAGAAGTTTTTGGGTTTGATTTTGTTTTCTTTTTGTTTCTGTATTTAGGCAAGCTGCTCTTCAGTTGTCGGGGGTAATCATTCTCATTTTGGGAAAGAGAGTGAATTGTAAACTTTCTGAGAGATCAGTTTTATGAGGACACTGAGGAAATCACACTGGGCACGAACAGGTGGTGATTAAGTGGGAAATAAGAAAGCAGAAGCAATAATTAACTGACATACTGTCCTATTGCAGCAGAAACAGCCACTTAGATAAATGTCTACACTTGGCTCTCAAATCTAGGATGTCTTGATGGGAAGTGAGGAATGCACACATAATGAAATCAAGTTGCATTGTGAATTTACTAGTTCCTGTTCTATCACTGTTTACCGAGGACAAGGAAATGCAGTTTTGTTAACTGACTTTTAATTCTTACACTTTTCTTTGTGCAAATCCTCCGATGAGAGGAGAAACCAGCTATGTTGCTTAGAGACGAAACTTAAGTGCTCTGTTACGTCTTTCACTAGTTCTCAGCTGAAATTGTGCTGGTGAACCACAATCATCTGGGAGAATTTAAAACAAATTTACAAGCCTGGGCCCTCCCTTGAAGATTTTGATTGAATAAACCTAGTAAGGCCTGGATATGGATATTTAGAAAGATTTCCTTGAGATTTTGATACAACCCTTAGTTGAGAATTATTGAATGGATACGTGTAATGAGTGTAAATCCACAGGTCTCAAAAATAAGACATCTTTAGAATAGTGGGAGTCTGATACATGCTACTTCCTTCCAGGCTCTCCTTTTCAACCATATAAACCTGATTTTATCCAGGTCTTCTTCTGTGATTGACAAGTTAAAGGTAATATTATTGGCAATACCTGTTAGCTTGAAGAATAACTCTGTTTTCTTTCCAACCACTGATCATTGAGTGGCACTCAGTCTTAGAGATGTGCTTATGGTGAGTGATTTAACAAGCAGAGCCCTTTAAGGGTTTTGCAACTTTTGTTACCATCCACATCATTACATCAACAGGTTTTCCCTGATTCCAGTAATAGTAATTCATTAGCTTTCTTTTTGTTAAAGCTGTCTGATGGAATCTTGTAATATATCCATTAAGAGTCACTGAGCACTGGCATAATCAAAATGGCAGTTTTTTTTTATTGCAATATAGTTGATTTACAGTGTTGTGTTAGTTTCTGGTTTACAGCAAAGTGATTCAGATATAGATATGTATAATTTTTCATACTATTTTCCACTTTGATTTATTACAGGATATTGAAAACTGATCTGTACCCTATACAGTAGGACCTTGTTGTTTATCTATTATATATACAGTAGTTTGTATTTTCTAACCCCAAACTGCTAATTTACCCCTCATCCAACCCCTTTCCCCTTTGGTAACCATCAGTTTGTTTTCTGTATCTGTGAGTAGGTTTCTGTGTTGTAAATAAGTTCATTGATAACATACTTTAGGTTCCACACATTAAGTGATATCCCATGGGATCTTTCTTTCTCTTTTGAACTTACCTCACTCAGTACAATAATCTCTAGGTCCATCCATGTTGCTGCAAAAGGCACTAATTCAGTCAACTTGTGACTGAGTAGTATTTCTATGTATATGAAGGTTACATGGAAGATGGCAATTTTAAACATCAGAACCCACGAAGTTACTAACAGATTGGAATTGTTTTAATAATTTACTTTCAGCTGTCTTATAAACTAATTATCCATTTGACTAACAATAAGGGAGACTGAGATACAGATTGTAGTTTTAGTAGGCATTGGAAAAATTCTCAAAGTGGGCATTTTTGAGTCTTAGTAGCAATTTTTATGACATGTTGGAGCCCAGTTTTTTTTTTTTAGATATATGATACTAAAGAAAGGAAAGGTTTTACATCCAAATATTTGCTTTATACCCAACCTTGGAAGCACAACAAATATAAAAACACAAGTGGGCTGCAGGCTAAGCTCGGTTCCTGGATATGTTCATGTTACTTCCACAGATTGAGTCAACATTTAAAATTTAGGAGACTCATGCAGAAATCTGCATTTTGGACTTCTTCAAATAATCAAATTTGGTCCCCCTGGAGTGCAGGCTACTGTGTGGTCTGCCCTGTGGAAGTTACCCCTTCTCAGTGGGGCACGTGTTCTCCAGTTTGCTGTCCTCACCTGGGACCTTCACTTACATGTGTCACCTACTTTGCCTCTGGAAGCATTTGAGTTTACAATTCCTGTTTTATAGTATATTTTAATAAATATTTCCAGATTTTAAAGACAGTCTATATTAATTTATAATCTATTTCATTTCATGGAATAATCTCTTAAGAATAGGATTGAGATTTTAAAATTAGAATTTATAAGTTACTTAAAAATATTTTTTCTTTACATGTACATGTAAATAATCATATTCCCATTGGAACGTCTGTAAACCTGATGAGGCTGGGCGTGGCTGTAGCTGGATAGATTATGCAGATTGCAGACAATATGGCATCATTCTCCCCAGCATGTTTCCTTAAAAATGCAATTGATTCAGCAGCTACATGGTTCTCTGTGGAGTCACGTTGAGAGTGTTCAGAGGAGTATTGGAGCAATAAATTAACTACAGAAGGCCTGGTAGACACTGTAATGGAAACAAAATTCTTGGAACCTGTAAATGTTTGAATTGAGTTTTAAAGAATGACTTCACAGTTAACCTTTTGAAGAGGTCAAGGAGGATTATTTTAAAGAGTGGGAACACAGAAGGCTGAGGAGGAAGGGGCTAATTTTTATATACTTTATATGATATGTTTAAGTTCAGATACTGCTATAAGTTTTTACATTCCGTTTTCAAATATGTAATTTTAGAATTTATTAACAGTTTTTGCTGTTTCACAATGTGGCATGACACTTTTACTTCCTGTAAGTGAAAACAAAGAGCAAATGGTAGAATCTTTAGTAAGGACAGACATATATACATGCAGTTGATAAACTGGAAAGTTACAATCACTTATATTCTCTTTAAAAAAACAAAATCTTAGTGTTCCTCTAGAGTAGCAACAGTCAGAAAGGTTAAATTAATAGGATTAACTTAGAATGAACACATCATCAGTTAGGTAGAAAAGCAATTATTCTGACCGGGTGTCACAAAGAACAATGTGTAGCAGAATTCATCTTGCTTTAGAATAGTGACTGATGTCATTTGCAACCAGAGGTTTTTGATCATATGATTTTCTATTAGTTCAAGGATTTCATTTTAGTTTTATTAGTATGAACTTTGATTGTATTAGTGTGAACTTCAAACTTTCTGCTCTGAATTTAGCTTTGTGTAGTATTTAGTCTTAAAATTAAGCAGTGATCTATGTTTGTATTGGAAATAGGATTGGAATAAACCATTTTATAAAACATGATTAGTTGATTTTTAAAAACATTTTTATTGATTTATAATCATTTTACAATGTTGTGTCAAATTCCGGTGTAGAGCACAATTTGATGAGTTGATTTTTTTTTTTTTTTTTTTACTGTAGTAAATACTAAAGATGGGAGCTGAAGAAAATTTTGACTACAAAATATAAGATGAGAGGAAAATTGTATTGGAAAAAATTTCCCACATTGAAGGAAGTATGAAATTTGGTCAAGGTTAAGGATTGTTACTTAACTTGACTTTCAAAGCATACTGATGTGACGTTTATAATTCTCAAACCTAAATGAATTCTTTATTGGATACAGTTACTTACTGCAGTAATCATGCAATCTCCTTCAGGTTTTTCATTTCAAAAATATACAACATGTATTATCCAGGATTTTTCCTTGGAATTTTTATTTTGGCATCATAGAGTTGTTAGGAGAAAATTTCTCTTTTCTATTTCTATCTTTGGTTCTGCATTAAAACTAAAATAATAGTTGAAATTGTAGAAATATAGAGATTAAAATTCTATTTTTTAAAACCCATATTCTAAAGGGATTCCTCTGTGTTTTCTAAATCATTCCATTAAGAGTATATGCAAAGCTCTTTATCTAATTGAAGTGCACATGCTTTCTCTAAAATAATGACCAGTTCTCAAAGCAGAGACTGTTAGGGACCATATGAAAAAACCTACAACTTCAGGAGTTTTTGTAAAATAATTTTTAAAAATATGCACTCAAGGCCCTTATGTGATATTCTAAAATTTCAAATTTCAGGCATATTCTAGTTTAGTTATTAAAATATTCATTTGAAAGCCCCTGCATCAGTATAAACTGCTGGAGATTAGAGAACATAATTGTGCACTTCCTGGAACACCTAGAATAAGATCTTAATTGGACAAAGCATTTTAGTATTTTCTGAATGTGAATCAATGAAGAGGCAAATGGAATTCTGTATCACATTACAGTTAAAAGAATGTGCATATTAATTAATCATTATCATACTTAATTCTATTTGAATTTTAAAAATATGACAAATTTCTCTTCCCTTTTTCTAGGATGTATAATTTCAGTTGTCATGATTAAGAAGTATGTCAAAAATAACAAGGAAATAAAGAAGTCTCATGTGATAAATAGGAAAAAGATTATGTATATTTTTCAGTATCCACCAATTGTGAGCTTAGAATTTTAGATTGAAACTTTTAACCTTCTTTTAGCCTCATCTCCTGTTCCATTAAATATATCATTTCATGCCATACATTCTCCTCAGAAGTCTGATTACCAGTTCTTTCTCCAGGTGGAAAGTTGATGTGTTAGGCCCTTTTATTGGATCCATTTTTCTCTCTCTCTAGTAATAATTTACAGTCTTCAGTTAGTGACATAGGACCATGTTCATTTGAATGACATTTAATTGTGACAAAATGAAACTATTATACTAGTATTTATGATGCAGGGTAATACAAATCAAAATTATTGGAGATATACTATGAACAAAAGCCTCTGTTTTTTATATATATTTTTATATGTAAAATATTTTGATGTTTTTATAAAACTTGCCGTGGTATTATATATATATACACATATATATTTATATATAATATGTATGTATTTTATATAAAATTAAAACATAAAACAGAGACTTTTGTTCATGGTGTATCCTTAACAACACTGATGCAACCCTGATCTATTATATATAAATGCTGAAATATGTAGATTTCCCCACATGCCTTATTATACTTCCATTTTCCTTTTTTCTTACCTTGTTTGTATTTGACTGGTCACATCTCATTTTTCCTTTTCTTCCTTCTTTCCCGCTTTTGAAAAATTTAATTCTTTACCCCTACCCTAATTTTTCCTTGCAGAAAACATTTCTTTAGTGTCTGTTCTTTCAGTCCATCTCAGTCTGATTGTGTTGTGAATATATTTGCTTATGGCATTTGGTTTAGTTCGTGTGTGGCTATCATTCAGGAGTCATTTCCCCTCAAATTTTCTCATGTTTGCATTTCTGTTACTTCAAAGGTGTTGAATTGAAACAATTCAGTTTTTGTTCTAGATCATTTTGGTCAAGGAAATAATCTAGTGGATACTACAGTATTTGTATAATAATCAATGAGGTGTAAGGAAAGTAACATTTTTTGACTCCTGATGTGGTCTCTCCTAATCTTGAGTACAGGAAAAGATGTATGTTGGTGAAAGTCAGAACCAGGATTGAAATCCACATTGGAATAACTCCAAAACCTATACTCTTTGTATTAGATCATAGGGTAATGGGTAATGTTCTATTTTATTCAAGTTCATACTTGTTATTCTTAAAGCTGTTATTTAGTGTCCTGAAGCCAAAGCAAATATATGCCACTCAGCAGGTCAGGAAAACCAGTAAGTTACTGGAGGATGGCTTTCTTGTGCTGAATTGAGATGACTGATATTTAAATCTACCCTAGTAAGGAAAATAGGACATTATGAGTTTAGGAATTAGAACCTTCTTTGAGGACAATAATTCTGACAGTGAAAATGACGATGTGTTTGGAACTTTTCCAAAACTTTCTGTCCAAGTCCCAGGCTTTTCACATCCTGCCTACCCATCACCGGAGCGCACAGCTTAGTATGTGGCAGAACGCATGTGTAGTATGCACAAGATAGCGGTTTAATCTCCAGTATCTACATTGAAAACAAAAAAAAAGCTTGTATAAAAAATTTGATATGTATCGTTTCAAATATGATATCTATTCCAATTTAAGAGTTTTTTTTTCTTTTGCCACCTTTCTTCATAAATACTGCAAACATGACCGAGATTCTCATCCAGAAAATACTTCAATCCTCTGAAATTCCTTTGTGCCACTTTATGTTATTGAATGATCCATGAATGGAGATAAGATTTATATGCGTTTTTGAAATTTTGGTAAATGTGTGGTAAATGTTCTCATTAATGTGCCTGTGGCTACGTTTATAGATGCAACATTGCCATTGTAGTTAGAGAAGAGGAAGATACAGAATCTCTTTCTCATATGGAGTTACTGTTTTCTATCATAAATATTATAATTATTATCTTAAAATATAAGCATCAAGTAATGTTAAAACATAAATTGAGGGATGCTGTGTCATTAACTTCTCACTTTTGTATTTTCCCAGCCAAATATTTTCTTTAGTTTGTAATTAAGAACATCATTCTGTGCTACATGTCATATTACTGCATAGGACACTTCTGTTAATTTTCCAGACTCATCTAATGAAACAAGTGTCTCTAAGTTCTTTTATTCAAATTATTTTCCGTTATACATTTTTACAAGCTGTTGTATAGAGATAGTTTCCAGTAGAAGTTAATTTTATTCTTTCCTTCTTTCCTTCTTTCTTTCTTTCTTTCTTTCTTTCTTTCTTTCTTTCTTTCTTTCTTTCTTTCTTTCTTTCTTTCCTTCTTTCCTTCTTTCCTTCTTTCCTTCTTTCCTTCTTTCCTTCTTTCCTTCTTTCCTTCCTTCTTTCCTTCTTTCCTTCTTTCCTTCTTTCCTTCTTTCCTTCTATCCTTCTTTCCTTCTTTCTTTTGTTCTTTCTTTCTTTTTTTTTTTTAGAAATCTTTACTTTCAATTAATAAAGTGATGTCTTCTAGTTAATCTAGCAAATTTGACCTCTCTATTCCATTCCCAGTAACTGGGTTCTAGTTTTCCATGTGACTCATTCTGTTTCACTCCTCATCATTTTACTTAGGCTGCCCTTTCTTGAATCCCCTTCACATCCCCCTCTGCACTGGGTCTGTCTTTAAAGACACATCCTGGTCTTCTGAGCATTCCCTGAACTATGCAGATACAACAATCTTCTCTCCTTAGTGCCCATATACTGTATTCATTTACTTGAGCTGTAGAGCCATTGAATGACACTTTCTGTGTTGATTTGTTTTTGTGTGTCTCTGCTTCTGACTGTAGAGCGGAATCTGTCTTTTATTTATAAGGCCAGTTTCTCCCAGGATAGTGCCTATGACTTGATAGATAGAGTAAATATTTGTTTTCTTACTGACTGTTTGACTGAATGACCTAGTGTATGACTAGGATGTTTTCTGAAGTTGGGTTGTTGTTTTATTTTGTTTCATTTTTATAGAAAGCAGCTTCTGAGCCAGAAATTGGGAAACAAGATTAATTATAAAAAAAAAATTCTTGTGTGTATATGTGGGCATGAGACTGTGGAAAGTGCTCCACAGGAGCCAACAGATTATAACAAATTGACTTCTGTTGATGGAGACACAAAAATAACACATTCTGTATGTTAGTGAACATCTATGGAAATTGCTGGGGTTTTGTCTATGCTTAAATTCTACTATGGGAGACTGGAAGTGCTTCTGAGCAGCAGGGCCAAGATTCTGCACTTCTAACAAGATTTAAGATGACACATTTTTGCTGGTCGTCAGACCACACTCAGAGTAGCAAGAGGGGAGGCTTGTGTTTAGAGAAATCTTAGAAGAAAATCAACTGGAGATTTCAAGATACAACCACATTAAGGAAAAGCATGATTTTGTTTTTTTCTTTCTGAGCATGTTTATAGCCAGAGGGAGGCAAAGAGTTGAAGTAGAAATGACAGGTGTAAGATACTGTCATGAAGCAGACAGGAAAAAGGAGTGGTGGGGAATGTCCATCAAAAGAATATAAAAGGGGAAGAATTAAGACCACAGATCTAGAGGTACCTTTGAAGAGGGAAGGATACAGTGAAAGGAATGAAGGAGGAAAAAATGGGGCTAATTAGGTACTTTTGGAATTGATGAGGAACCTTGAGAGAACTCCTTTCTGATGATGTCAGTATATTTGCAGTGAAGCAAGATTAGATCATTTCTACTCCAGAGAACTCCAGAAGCAGGGGGTGGGGTCGAATTGGTGTAAACCACATCAACTTCTCATAACAATCAGGCATCAAAGATATATGTTGCATTGGAATTTGTTACTCAAATGAATTTAATTAAATATGGAAGCAATCACTTCTTTTAAGCATAGTTTATTTTTTTTTTTTGATAAGATATCTGTTTCACAAAAAGTGTTTTAAACATTAGCATGATATATACCAAACCAAAGTAACTTTAGGAACAGTAGAAATTAATAGCGATTGTTCCCTAAAAGCTAAAATTGTTGTTTTCAGTCAATACTAAGCTGATTTTTAAATATAAAAGACTTTTAATAGCTAATAATTCTGTGGCAATTAAATTTATTTATTTCCTTTTTTATAATCATATTTCAGTATTTAAAACTTTATATATATTATTTCTTAGGAGTGTCTTATATACCTTCTTGCATGAGTAGATCAAGAAACTTTAAGGTGACAGCTGAGACCACATCCACTCCACCAGCAAAGGCCCCTCACTGCTCCAGCTTTGCCACCAGGATCCACCAACACCAGTTCAACATGGTAGATGATGCTGTGCTTGTGGTTGACAATGGCTCTGGCACGTGTAAGGCTGGCTTTGCGGGTCACAATGTACCCCGTGCCACCTTCCCATCCATCGTGGGGCACCCCCGGTACCAGGGCGTCATGGTGGGCATGGGCCAGGACTCCTATGTGGGTGATGAGGCCCAGAGCAAGAGAGGAATCCTGACCCTCAAGTACCCCATCGAGCATGGCATCATCACCAACTGGGACGACATGGAGAAGATCTGGCACCACACCTTCTACAATGAGCTGCGTGTGGCCCCCGATGAGCACCCCATCCTGCTGACTGAGGCCCCCCTGAACCCCAAGGCCAATCGTGAGAAAATGACCCAGATCATGTTCGAGGCCTTCAACACCCCAGCCATGTACTTGGCCATCGATGCTGTGTTGCCCCTGTACGCCTCTGGCTGCACCACTGGCATCGTGATGAGCTCTGGTGATGGGGCCACTCACATTGTGCCCACTTATGAAGGGTACGCCCTCACCCATGCAATACTGAGTCTGAACATGGCTGGCCGGGAACTGACGGACTTCCTCATCAAGATCCTCACACAGCGTGGCTACAGCTTCAGCACCACAGCCCAGAGGGAAATCGTGCGTGACATCAAGGAGAAGCTCTGCTACGTCGCCCTGGACTTGGAGCAGGAGATGGCCACCACCGCCTCCAGCTCCTCCCTGGAGAAGAGCTACGAGCTGCCCGACGGTCAGGTCATCACCATCGGCAGCGAGCGCTTCTGCTGCCCCGAGGCTCTCTTCCAGCCCTCCTTCCTGGGCCTGGAAGCCTGTGGCATCCACGAGACTACCTTCAACTCCCTCATGAAGTGTGACATCGACATCCACAACAACCTCTGCTCCAACATAGTGCTGTCTGGTGGGACCACCATGTACCCTGGCTTCACCAACAGGATGCAGAAGGAGATCAATGCCCTGGCTCCCAGCACGGTGAAGGTCAAGATCATTGCCCCCCCTGAGCGCCAGTACTCTGTGTGGATGGGTGGCTCCATCCTGGCCTCGCTGCCTATCTTCCAGCAGATGTGGATCAGCAAGGATGAGTATGATGAGTCTGGTCCCTCCATCATCCACCACAAGTGCTTCTAGGTGGACTGAGTTACCTCCCACTGTTTTTTTGACAAAACTGTACTTGGCGCACAATATAAGATGAGATTGGCATGGCTTTATTTGGTTTTGCTTCTTCTTTTCTTTCTTTTTTCTTTTTCTTCGTGCTTGACTCAGGATTTAAAAATTGGAATGTTGAAGGTGATAGCAATCAGTTGGATTGAGCATCCCCAAAGTTTTACAAAGTGGCTGATGACTTTATATACTTATATATATATAGTCTTTATGGCCTTTATCTCATTATGAAACTTAAAAGATTGTTAGGATCTATAATAATTTTTAGTTAAACTTTATCCTAGGAATTAAATTTAAAAGATTTCCTGAATAATACTTGCTTTTTCCATTTTTATAACTTCCATACATAATAAAAAAGGTATATCAAGTATTGAATCATACACTAAAACAGTTGAAATTGTGAACAATATAGAAATAATGGCCACTGATTTAGATTCTTGGAAGGTGTAATCATTTCCAGTGGTTCAAAATTTGCAATTTCCTATTACCAGGCATTAATGCCAAGATGATAGATTTCTTCTGTCTTGTGATCTCTATGTAATTGACTTCAGAATTTACAATCAAGGAGAGAATGGGGGTCATAGAGTCAACCCAATGGCCGATTAAGAGAATCACCCCTTCCAGGATTGGACCTTTGTTGTTAGGGAACAAACAATAACTTTCTACTTTACTTCACTTCAGGCTAGGAAATTGGTAAATATTATTAAAAATTATTTGATTCACTCTCATTAGTGGGTACTAGATATAACTGAATGGAAGTAGACAATACATAGTGATATATAACACTACCATAGTATATAATTTGTAGTAAAATTTAGGAATGCATTCCTCTTTCTGGTTGAGGTTAATTGATCTTGGCTTCTAGTAATTTAGAGTTTGCCCATTTTTCTGTTATTAATCCTTAAAAAAAAACTTTACATGCACTGGGGGGCACTCACTCTTTAAGGAATTTGATGTGAAACATTTTTTAATGAGGAAGCCTTTGTAACATTAAAACTCACCTCCTCATTAATTCTTGGTAGATTTCAGATGTATGAGTTGTTTAGTTGAAACAAACAATGACAAAGTTAGGTCTGTGAGTTCGTGTTTTTCTCCTACATTAGGCTAAGGCAAGTTGCTTTTCAATTCTTAGTTTGTGAGTAGCTAAGCTTAGGTTAAGAAGCTTGTTAACTTTTAATTATTTCCCAACTTTTCTTTTCCTGTACATGATTACTTTTTTGTTTTACAAATATGTGCCCTGACAGAAAAGACATCTGAAAATCAAATCAAGCAAATTATCTTCCAGTTTTGCATCTTCAAAACCTGCCTCAAGAACCAGGAATGAATAAGGAACATGATAGAGAGGACATGTCTGTGTATTCAGGGTGTTGTTGTGTGGAAAATTATGAGGACATGTGGCTCAAACAAGGAAAATTAGAGTGGGGAAATAATATAAAACACATCACAAATGAGTTAACATGGAAAATGGGGTAATACCTTCCAATCTAACACATAATATACTTGATTGTGAAGGAAAAGATACATTGGGAGCCTCTGTCTCTGCAGTATTCCAGGCATCTCCTGAACACAAAGATCCCAGTGTTAAAAAGGTTTTTCCATCTTACTCCAACCCTAAGTCCCCAAAATACACTTGCCAGGTGTCTTCAAAACTTAATTTCAATGAAAATAAATTAGACTATGAACCTGAAACTGACACTGAACCTGCTTTTCACCAAAAATGAGGAGAATTTTTATAATGATATAGAAAATAAAAAGTAAGGAACCCAGTAGCTGCATTTGAACTGAAAGATGACCAAGAGTTTGATATGCAAATGATACAAAATAGGAACCAAAATACCACTAACTGGAAATCAGCCATGGGACACACACAACTCAGTGTAATGATCCAAAAAACCTTTTGGGTTTGTGGCTTGCTCACTCCAGTGAGATGAAACACATGATTCAAAAAAAGAAAAAAATTCATGATATTTCTGCTGTTTGAAATACTTATAAGAAAACCAAACCAATACAAACAGTTTCCAGAAGCTGCTGCTTGCAGATAGCTGCGGTGCTAGTAATTCTAAAATCATGGACCCTGAATTAGAATATATGAGTTCTTCTCCTTCGAATAGTAACAAAACATCCAAAGTATATCTAAATGAAGAACTACAGCACTCTGTGGAAAAGTTTAAGTGTGAGTTATGCGGGTTACAAATAGAAAAAGAAAATTCAGCTTCAAAGGGAGGTGGAGGTTCATTTGCTTCCACTTTGGTTTTTCTCATTATCAATGATCTGGTCCATTCTGGTCCATATCTGGTCTGATTTTCCGTTTGTGAAAATAGCCTCTGTATTAAATGGGGTCATCTAAATATGTAATTGCATAGAAAAAGATGGTTTCTGCCATCTAAATAATAGAAATTTGGTGAAATATTTTCCTATTTTTTGTTTCTTAATCAAGCTAAGTCCCTCTGTCATTCTTTCATATGAACAGGGAAAGTAATTTAGCTGGCTACCATGTGGCTTTCTGAGCCAGAATAAACACAAATGAAATTGCTTAAGAAATGTAATAAACTCATTTTCCCCCCAAATCTATCGGCTTAAATATAAATTGGATTTCTATGGAATGAGAAAAAAGTGGTGACTGAGAGAAGGCATAGAAACACATATTCTCACTAAACTAATCTGTTTGTTGTGCTTTAGTGAGTTCAGGCTTATCTGCTTTACTAAACAATTGGCGCTTAGAATTCCATCACGGCCACTTTGAGATGTTTCTAAAAATAAATACATGTGCTCCCACCTATTGTTTTTAACTTTTTTTTTTTATTGGTTTATAATCATTTTATAATGTTGTGTCAATTTCCAGTGCAGAGCACAATTTTTCAGTTATAAATGAACATACATATATTCATTGTCGCATTCTTTTTCACGGTGAGCCACCACAAGATCTTGTATATATTTCCCTGTGCTCTACAGGATAATCTTGTTTATCTATTCTATATACACTTGCCAGTATCTACAAATTTCAAACTCCCAGCCTGTCCCTTCCCACCCCATCCCACCTGGCAACCACAAGTTTCTATTCTATGTCTATGAGTCTGTTCCTGTTCTGTATTTATGTTCATTTGTCTTTTTTCTTCTTTCTTTCTTTCTTTTTTCTTTAGATTCCACATATAAGCAATCTTATATGGTATTTTTCTTTCTCTTTCTGGCTTACTTCACTTAGAATGACATTCTCCAGGGACATCCATGTTGCTGCAGATGGCGTTATGTTGTCATTTTTATGGCTGAATAGTATTCCATTGTATAAATATACCACTTCTTCTTTATCCAGTCATATGCTGATGGACATTTAGGCTATTTCCATGTCTGGACTATTGTAAATAGTGCTGCTATGAACATTGGGGTGCAGCTGCCTTTTTGAAGTAGGGTTCCTTCTGGATATAAGCCCAGGAGTGGGATTCCTGGGTCATATGGTAAGTCTATTCCTAGTGTTTTGAGGAATCTCTGTACTGTTTTCCACAGTGGCTGCACCAAACTGCATCCCCACCAGCAGTGTAGGAGGGTTCCCTTTTCTCCACAGCCTCTCCAGCATTTGTCATTTGTGGACTTTTGAATGATGGCCATTCTGACTGGTATGCCTTCAGGAACTTTGAAGCTGGTTAGTCAACACTCTTGTGATGAACTCTGGATATGTGGGCTGCAGAAAATTTGAACAGAAAATCCCAGTTACAACTTTTAACAAGTTCAAACCACCCATAAAAATTATGACTATATTTCAGTAATGGTCCCTTCTCTGGTTCACTTCTATTAAAGTAGAAATGCTGAGGAAGTGCACTATCTCCTCTTTGAATGCCTCTTCTTAGAGCTAGTTTTCCAGCTGGTCAAACAACACATGAAGAAATAACTACAAATCAGATATAATAATAGTCACTTTGACTGCATTGACTGTGATTAAAAACAGGAAACTTTTTATTACATTTAAGAAAACACAAAATCATCTTTTTCTTCGTAAGTTGTAAGTTTGAATTGTGACTATATAACCCAACCCTAAATTGGAGAAGATACAGCTGGTTTTCTGGTAAGTTGGCTCAGATACCATATGGCACAACCGATGTTTACAATCTATAGTCCTTTGTTTAGAAAGGAGACACTCTGAATGCATTAGATAAAATGTTCTGAGTGTAGGTTTGAACAGGTTTGGTGTGTGTTTTCTCTCTCCACTCCACTTTCACTTTGAACCTGACTTCTCCAGATAGCGAGCCTTCCTTCAGGTCCTCCTCAGCCTTCCTGCCGTCATGCTTTTACTGTCTTGCATCCCAGCCCCTCAGAGGTTTTCTCTCAGCGGAGTGATGGGATTCAGCCTGTAAACCAAAGCACGTTATTGAGTAGAAGCATGCAGACTTGGCAGCTGTCCATCAGAAAGCCTAGAGTCATGGCATTCACAGTGGGGATTTCATCTTTACTTAAACAGAGAGGAGTGCAGTTTCTGCTTGTCTGTAGAGAAATTACTTGTCTCAGTAAACACGGGGATGAAGAGGAGAGAAACTGACTATGGCTTCCAGTTTTAGGGGCAGATGGAGATGCATGGACCAATTTCAGATTGTGGAGCTTGGAGTTAAATGTCCTCTTTGGCACCCCGTTGAGTAGAAACTTCTTTTTCTGCCTCTGAAAGACACATTAGACCTCAGAAGATATCTATGACCCCGAGGCATTGCCATATTTCTAATGAGATTTTAACTTACACTGACCATCTGAAAAGATTCCTTTACAATGACCTTTCCAGCTGCTCAGCTGCTCAAAACATAGATGAGTCACTTTACTAACAAGGGTATTTCCTTAACAGCATGGATTGTGTGGAAAGGGTGGAGGGAGGTGGCGATGAAAAAAGAAACTTGATTGCTTCTGTTTGAAATAACTGTCTGATTATAACAACAGCAACAATAACACCACCAACAAAGAGGAAAGCATCCTCTACCACTAAAACAACACAGCAGGTTTCACTTTGGATGGACCATTTCCTTTGAAATGAAAAAAAAAAAAAATGAAGCAGTGACACCTTGGGTGTCCGTAGCTCAACATGCACCCAATCTATAACTTCTGATTACTCAGAAATTCACAGAAAGTAAACCCAGATAAGATTAAGAAAGGCCCCAGGGTCTAACAAGTGGGAGAACATTTATTTATACCAAATAGTTGACTGAATAATGAATAACTATTAGCTTAAATTGCAATAAACACTTATTTAACTGGCATCTAACAATTGCATTTTTCTTTTTTATCCTCCTGGGCAGCCTCTTCAGAGTATCTCATAAAAGGATGACTATGAGTCCTATATCTGAATAGCAGATTTTTTTTTTTTTAGAAATTTTCTGATCATTTCTTTTGTTGTCTAAGATGATGCTTGTTAAAATAGAAGAACAGACACTCACAAAAATATTTTCCCCTGTTTGGGCAAAAGTAAAGGTTTGCTTTATCTAGAAATATTTAAGTCTTTTAAAATAAAGTGATATTTTTAGACACAGAAGACCAGGTTCTAACTCAGAATTAAGTTTCCCAATCAGTGATCACCTTCACCGTCCTCTCCGCCTGTGTCCTCTGGGGGTATCTGTGATGATATTAAGGTT
Source organism: Camelus ferus (assembly GCF_009834535.1). Taxonomy (NCBI): domain Eukaryota; kingdom Metazoa; phylum Chordata; class Mammalia; order Artiodactyla; family Camelidae; genus Camelus; species Camelus ferus. Next base: position 68,243,822 of record NC_045708.1, read on the forward strand.
TAACAAGTTACATCAGTTGACACATTTAATTTTTTTTTTTTTTTTTTTAGAATAGCCCATTAAAGAATAAATTTGTACTCAGAAAACCACCTGGGAGTTTTAGGAAGCAAATCTTTAAAAGATGGACAGGACTTTCTAGAACTGAATTTTTTTATATATACAAGAGCAGGACAGGGCAAAAGGACGTGTTTGGAGAGAAATGCATTATAAAGGGGATATTCGTGAGCAGGGCTTAGGGTGTTAGCTTTATGGAGAGAAGACAGACCTGTAAGGAGGCTTATTTTTATCTTGTAGGTGTATCTAAGGTAACAGTTTGCAGTATTGCTCTGGAATCTTCCTAAATTATTCTCTCTTCCTTCCATCCAATTCAGGGAAGAGGTATGAAAAAGCAGAAAGTAGGAAGAGCTTCCTCATCTTTTGAGCTTTTTAATTATTAGCTTATCTGTTTGATTTTCAAAAGCCCCACAGAGGAGAGAGCAATGGCAGATTGGACAAAATACTTGACCCAAAGCAGCAGGCAGAGTGGGACTGAGCCCCGTACCACTTCAGGGATGTGTCAGTCTGGAGGGAGAAAGCAAGACTGCACGCACAGGCCCCGGTGTGGTAGTGGCTGGGGCCTCGGCCGCCACCAGGAATGGTGAGCCAGGGCAGGATCTCTGAGTGGACACGGCTATGTGGGTGTCTGAGGAGATGGGATTCATAGATCAGCTCAGAGGGGAGGTCCAGGCCCCGCTGTGCGGACAGCACGGGTGAGCCAGCGGGTTAGAAGGGCGCATGCGCATTAGCACCGAGGAGGTCCCAGCAGCTACCTTTATGGGCGAGTGCTTGAGGATCAGAGAGTTCCCACTCCTGAATCCCAAGCCACCCTCCAAGGCCCCAAAAGGAGACAGAAAACTATGAATGGGACTGAGCTTAAATTTCCCACTACCTTTGTGGGTAAGGTGAGTCTCGATAAAAATTAAATTGAGTTTCATGCTGCACAGGATTGTCTGCTTGTTGCTTAATTGAATTTGTGGGCTGAGCATCACCCCTGTTAATAGGGTCAGAAAGCACAAGAACTCTAATTTTGGATTGAGGATACAAGGAGTGGGGTTGACAAGGGAGAACTGGAAAGGAAAAAGATCATCCTTCCATAAAGTGCTAGGTACCGGAACCATCCTATCCTGGTACTCTGGGGCCAGCAGACCCCATGAGCTGGCTGCATAGGAGACTGAAAAAAATTGAGCAGTCATTGCTTCAGTCAGTGCTGGAAGGCTGAGCCTCGCCCTGAGGGCACCAAATGAATGTAATTCCTTGAAAACCAGCTGGGTGGCATTGAGACCACCGAGACAGTCACAGCCGGAGACTAGCAATGACAAGCAGACTGTGGGGCCAACTTCCATTGTCCACTGTGCTGCAGCAGGATGCAAAGGAAGTGGGTATTTGAGACACCAAATCTCTGCAGGCTTGGGTGTGGAAGGCTGTAAAATCTTTTTAGTTTGTGTAAACTGCCATGATTCTGGGAAAAAAAATAAACAGGGAAATGAGGCACATCAATAGGGAGAAACTGGACTTCTTTTTATAAGGCGGGTGATGATTGAGTTATTGATAGGAAATACAAATATGTTCTTATCTACACTCAGATTTTGTGGAGCAATTCATATAGAAATCATTTATATAAATTGGTGTCTTCAGATAAATCTGTTTCACATTGCGGTTCTGATTCCTGGAATGTCAGGGGACTTACTGGGGCCAGCTGGTCTTCAGTTACTTCATGGAAAAGATACAAGTTGAGTTCATTTCAAAGTTGTTTGGTTTCTTGAGCCAAGTAGAAGATTCTGGGTTAAGAGTACTAGGTTGGAGTCTGGGCTCCAACTTTTAGGAGTCAGATAATCTTGGGCAGACCTGCCTAACCGTTTCCTCACATGTAAAATAGAGATGACAGCACAGCATGGTGATATGGAAGGAGATGGTGAGTCCAGGTTGACATTTTGATCCCTAGGGATGTATGATGGATGTACAGAGGAGGAAATCATTAATTCTTCCTTAGGGATGGAATTAGAGTAAGTGACGGCTGACCTTGGGACTAGAGGTTGAGTAGAATTTCACTGGTAACAACAATCAAAAAGGCAGTCCCTACATGAGTAACTGTTTAAGCACAGCAACAGACATATAAATGAGACTGTGCCAAGTGCACTAAAATAGTCCTGCATCAGCGCCCACCCATATGTCCTTGGCATTCACCATTTTGGTAGCATGCTTTCAGCTGGAAGCACCTGTAACTCTGCCAGAGACGTTCTATCTATTCATGCACGATGCAGGCTAAAAATGCTAGGGAGCAAATGCATCCAGGAGAAGCTCTTGGCCAGTGGCAAACTGACTGGAAAATATGATACCCCTTGAAAGTATTTGGGGTTGGTCACTGAATAACGGGGAAGAGTGTATCTCACTGTATCCCAGGGTTCCCCAGTGATATTGGTCAGTATTTGTGCTCATTCTAAAACCTACTTATACTGCATACCTTATAGTTTCTTTTCTTTCCTGTCTTCCTTTCCTGAATGTTTATGGTGCTGCACGGGGACATCTCCCAAATAACAAAGCAATTGCATGCAAATCCCTGCCCCTGGATTTGCTTCTGGGGAAAGCACCTTAAGATAGAGGCACTTGTTGGGAATACAGGGCGTATGGAAATTGGAAGTAGGAGCTGATGAGGACGCTGTTGTTTGGAGGCATATAGTAAAATCCAGTAGAATATGGTAAGTTTGTGATTAATATAGAAAATAAAGAGCCTTTGAAAGTCTAAGCAGAGGGAAAACTGAGAAGAAAGCAGAAGCAATATTTTATATCCATTTTTTAAAAAAGAAAATTTTTAGAGCAGTCAATTCACAACAAAATTGAGAGGAATGGAAAGAGAGTTTCCTCAGACCCTCTGCCACCACATACGCAAAGCCTCTCTCATTATCTACATCACTTATCAAAATGGTACCTTTACGAGCAAGGATGAAGCTTGCTCTCACAGTTTCCTTCAACATCACCATGCAGTGCTGTCATCTCTGTGTTACGTCATAACCACCCAAAGTCCATAGATTACATTTGAGTGCATTCTTGGTCTTGTATATTTTACAGGTTTGGACAAATGTACAATGGCATATAGCCATCATTATAATATCATCCAGAGTGCTAAAAATGCCCTAAAAATCCTCTGTCCTCTGCTTCTTTATCTTTCCCCATCAACCCCCAACAATCGCTGATTTAATTGTCTCGATAATTTTGCCTCTTCCAGAATGTTCTGTAGTTAGACTCTACAGCATGTAGCCCTTCAGACTGGCTTCTTTTACTTAGAGATATGCATTTAAGTTTCCCTTATGCCTTTTCATGACTTGACAGCTCATTTATTAGGGCTTACTAATACTCCACCATCAGGAAGTACCTTAATTTATTCTTCACCTACTGAAGGGCATCTTGGTTGCCTCAAAGTTTTGCCAATTATAAACAGAACTGCTATCAACATTTGAGTGCAGGTTTTTGTGTGGACATGTTTTCAACTCCTTTGGGTAAATACCTAGGAGTGTGAGTGCTGGATCATATGCTAAGAGTATATTTGGTTTTGTAGGAAATCATCAAACTGCGTTCCAAAAGGGCTGTACCATTTTGCATTCTCACCAGCAATATTTGAATATTCTTGTTATTGTACACCCTCACTAGCATTTGGTTCTGTCAGTGCCCTAGATTTAGGCAATTCTCATAGATGCCCAGTGGTGTCTCACTGCTTTAATTTGCATTTCCCTGATGATATATGATATGGATCATCTTTTCTTATGCTTATTTGAAATCTATGTATCTTCTTGGTTATATGTTTATTAGGATCTTTGGTGTTTATTTTTTATTCTTAGAATTAATTTTAATTGGAGTTATGTTAAATATATAAATAAATTTGGACATTTTCACAGCATAAATATTTTTATCTAGGGGCATGTCTTTTTCAAAAATTGTGTTTGTGTCTTTAACAAATCTTACCAATTTTATTTTTTTAAACATTTTTCATTGATTTATAATCATTTTACAATGTTGTGTCAAATTCCAGAGTACAGCACAATTTTTCAGTTATACATGAACATATATATATTCATTGTCACATTTTTTTCTGTGTGAGCTACCATAAGATCTTGTATACATTTCCCTGTGCTATACAGTATAATCTTGTTTATCTATTCTACAATTTTGAAATCCCGGTCTGTCCCTTCCCACCCCCTGCCCCCTTGAGGCTTATTGATTTTAAAGATCCTTTCAAATAACTGGCTTTTGGCTTTGTTACTTTCCTCTATTTAGTTCCTGTTTTTAATTTTATTGATTTCAATCATAATTCTTATTTATTTTCTTCTGCCTAGCTTGACTTAATTTTCTCTTCTTTTCCAAGTGGAAACTTAGATTACTGATTTTAGGCCTTTTGGTTTTTTTTAATACATACATTCAATACTGAAAATTTTCCTCTAAGCACTATTTTCACTGTATTTCATAAATTTTGATAAGTTGCACTTTCATTTAGTTCAAAACATTTAAAATTTTTTCTTGATATATCTTCTTTGACCCATGTGTTACGTTTAAGAGAATATTGTTTAATCTCTGTGTATTTTGAGATTTTTCAATTATTGTTCTGTTATTGATTTCTAGTTTAATTTTATTGTTGTATGAGAGTGGTCATTGTATGATTTCAATTCTTTTAAATTTGTGAAGATGTGTTTATGGCTCAAAACGTGGTCTGTCTTGAATACTCCATATGACTTGAGAAAAATGTGTATTCTGCTGTTATTGGCTGAAGTAATCTATAGGTGTCAATTACCCAGTTTATTGATGATGGTGTTGAGTTCAACTATGTCCTTACTAATTTTCTGCCTACTAGATATGTCCATTTCTGGAAAAGGCTGAGGTCTTCAACTGATGCTAAAGTCTGCTGTTGAAGTCCTCAGCTATGCTAGTGCATTCATTTCTCCTTGCAGTTTTATCAGTTTTTGCCTCATGTAGTTTAACACTCTGTTCTTAGGTGCTCATATGTTAAAAATTGTTATGTATTTTTGGAGAATTGACTTATCATTACGTAGTTCCCTTCTTTATCCCTGATAATTTTCCTTACATTTATTCTGTCAGAAATTAGTCTAGCTACTGCTTTATTTTGATTAATATTAGGATGATGTATTTTTCTTCATCCATTTACTTTTAATCAATATATGTTTTTATATTTAAAGTGGATTTCTTATATAAAAATGTAGTTGGGTTTTATTTTTTGATCCATACTGACAATCTCTGTCTTTTGACTGGTACATTTAGACCACTGATGTTTAAAGTAATCATTGACATGTTTGGGATTAATAGCTACCATCTTTGCTATTGTTTTTTATATGTTGCCCTGGTTTTTTGTCACTATTTTTGTCTTCCACTCTTTTTCTGCCTTTTGTGGTTTTATTTGAACATTTAATGATTCTATTTTTCCTCCTGTTTTAGCATATCAATTATACCTCTTTTTTCCACCTTTTGGAAAACAAATACTGCCAACTTTAAAGTGAAAGTAGTTGGAGAAAGCATTATACTAGGGAAAATGAATGAATCTAAAGTAAAACTTTGGTAAGTAATAATGAAGCCCAAATTTGTGCACCAATAGAGAATTTGCAGTCTGTTGGATTCATTAATTGGATATAAAGTTCAGAGTGGCAGAGTGCACGGTCATTGAAACCAACATTTTTGGCTTTGAAAGTGATAGGTGATGAAGCAATCTACAAAGATAGGTAATGATGGGAGAAGATACTGAATTTGTAGTGCTTGTTGAAGATTCAGATGGCAATATTTAACTTTTCAATTTAACAAACATTTGTTGAACTTATTTTGAACCAGGCAATGACTGGCTCCTAGGACCAAGAAGTCCCAGCCTCTGCCCTCACAAAACTAAACTGTGTAGTGGAAAGGTGTAATTGTGATGTAGACTGAGAAGGCCATTTATCTACAGGTACAAGAGTAAACTGATGGGCTGCTGTCTTTATCTAGCAGAAAGAATATTCTACTACTTTTATAAAATAATGTCTCTAAGTTGGTGAAATTTCTTTTCATTGGTAAACAGTTCTTTGGATTCAGAAAGAATGGATTGCAGTATTTTATCCCTGAAAGTTTCATATTAATACACCTTTTACAAAGAGGGAAGAAGAGGTGCATAGTCAGAATTATAATTTCCCTGTTTAGGTTGATGTAGAAAAAAAACTCATAGGACACTGTGACTTGCTATGCATTAACGGATTCTTCTCTGCTGAGTTAGTAGCATTTCAGTGGCAGGGAAAATAAAAAGAAGTATATTTTATTCTCTTGATGTTATCTGCCTTGTTTGTAAGCAGTAAAATTTTTTTTGGCTTCCTAGGGAAGAAACAATGGCTGAATTTTATTTTGAAACCCAAGGAAAAACAATAAAAAATGTTTTAGGCATTGTTTAATTCTTTCTTTCTTTTCTTTTTTGTTTCTTTTTTTTTTTTTTTTTTGCAATATTTCAATAAAATTTAGTTATCAGGTTTTTTTTTCCCCCTAAAGGAATGCAGCATGGGGTGTCGCCAGGACAGAATACCAACTTTTCTCAGTTTGATGTATAGTTCTTATGAGAGTTTATTTGTGTAATTGAAATAATAGCATTTTTGAATTATTCATCTTTTTGAATACCTAGGCTTTTTGTGCCCCAATTTATGATAACTCAAGAGATATGGGATGTCTGCCAATGTGAATTACATAATATCATAGCCTTTCCCATTGTGGTAGAAGTTTTTTAAAAAAATTATTGTGACTGTAATTTATCTTAAATTATTCATTCCAAATTTTGCACATGCTTACAAACTTCACTCAAAACCAAGTGACCTTTTCCAGGATATTTATAGAGCTGTGACAATTTACCATATATCACTTCTTAATTTATAATATTTGCTATTCCTTCAGTCCATCAACCAATTAATCAAGAAGTATTTGTAGAGTTTCTATTTAGAGTAACAGATCTTTAGGCCTCAAGCTCAGGCCTGCCAAGGGAATCATTCACATGGCAACAAAAACTCTGATTTATCTGCACTTTCCACAAATCTCCCAGCAGGTTGCTGCTTGCCTGCCTTTGGGGAGCAGGCGCAGCTATCATGAAGCCCCTGAACAGTTTACACTGGCAAACGGACACCTTCCAAAGAACCTGATGGGGTCTTACCCTTGGCAGCTGGGGAACTTGTAGGATTTGAAACCCTGAAAGCTTTGTCCCTTCTCTGCATTTCTCCTTCCTCTTTAAGGAGAAAAATCTCGACCTTAACCACATTAAAATAGATGTGTATTTTTTTGTGTGTGGTGGTGCCTTTCTGAGAATCACATCTTCATCTTCCATGGGACAATACATAACCCACCTTTCCCAAAACTCTACGTAGAAACACTAGAGAGACAGTGGAATAGAAAGCCCTGAACTCTGGATGTCTCAAAGCCCAGGAGCACTCAGGACTGCAGTGCTTCTCAAACTTTCGGTGTCAGGGACTCTTAACAGTGTTACAGAATCATGGGCGACCCCAAAGACTTTTTTTTTTTTAATGTAGATCATATCTATCTATATTTATCTTATTAGAAAGAAAGCTAAAGACTTTTTGAAATTTTAACCATTAATATATTCTAAATGACAAGAGTAATCCCATTATCAGCTGCCCTAGATGCCAAAAGAAGTGTATGAACAAGGAATGTCATGTCTGCCGCATGGGGTAAAGTATGAGACGGCAGAAGGTGGGCCATGAGATTTAGCAATCTGGGGGTCGTTTGTGACCTTAATAAGAGCAGTTTTAGTGAAATGGTGGGAGTGAAGGTCTGGTCACAGTGAGTTTATGAGAGATTAGGAGAGAAACAGGAGAGACTGAGTCAAAACCGTCCCTTCCAGGGGTTCTGTTTCAAAGACAAGAAGAAATAGAGTAACAACTAATGGGAAGGGAGAGTACAGTAAAATATACATTTTTTTGTTTGTTTCAATTTTGCTTTTCAAGATGAGAGAATTAATGTCATGCTTATGTGCTGACGAAGATGGTTTTGTAAGGAGAAAAAAGTTGGCAATGTAGGAGAGACTGGGAAAATGCATGGACTGATGTCTTCAGTGTGCAACAGCGTTTGGGATTGAGTACCCATGTGGAAGGATTGGCTCTAGAAAGACCAAAGAAACTCCATCTTTCCAAGCAGCCAGGCAGGCCGAGTGAGCACAGATGCCGGTGCGGGGAGGAAAGGCAGCACTGGGAGTTGAAGCAGGTTCTCTTCTGAGCCCTTTGCATCTCACGATGGGCAGGCTGGTGTGGGAGAGGCACCTAAGAGAGGGGGCTGGGAATAAGCCAGAACAGCGCTTCTCAAAGGGGGACTCCCAGACCAGCAGCAAGAGTGTCACCTGGGAACTTGTTAGAAATGCAGATTCCCAGGACTTCCTTCAGACCCACTTCAGACCTGACTTCGGGGGCCGAGCCCAGCCGGTCCTCCAGGGGTCCTGACGCATGCTGGGGCTTCCGAGCTGCTGCATGGGGAGTTACTGTATGATTTTGGGGGTCACTCTATCTACCTCAAATGTTAAGAACATGCAAAGTGAGACGAGTCAGCTAACATACAGTAGGTTTTTCTCAGACAAAATCAGATATTTTTTATTGGATAGGCAAAGAGTGGGATGTGCAGGTTGTGGTCATTATTTGATAAAATATTAAATGAAAAGTCTGTAAAAAAAATAAAGTTGCTATGGGCTGAGATGTGTCCCCCCTACCCTGCACCAACATACATGTTTAAAGTCCTAACTCTCAACGCCTCAGCATGTGACTATATTTGGACACAGGGCCTTTAAATAGGTAATTAGGTTATAGGAGTTCATTAGTGTGGGACCTAATCCAATATTACTGGTGTTCTTAGAACAAGAGAAAGCCAGGAGACAGAGACACATAAAGGGAAGGAAGATCATGTGAGAACACGGGAATGATCAGCCATCTATAAACCAAAGGAGAGGCCTCAGGAGGCCCCAGCCCTGCCAACACCTCTATCATCCACTTCCAGCCTCCAGAAATTTGAGACAATACATCTTCGCTGTTTAAACCACCCAGTCCGTGGTACTTTGCCCTGGCTGCCCAGATAAATGAGCACAAAGATGTCAGGAAAACATTTTATTTTGTAAATACTTAAGGTAAAAAGGGCCAACATTATGCACTGGATCAGTACCTTAGCCAACTGACTTCCTCTAAGTAACTTTATTCCTTTGTGCAAAGGGGAACCAGAATAGCATCTTCCTCAAAGGGCTGCTGTGGAGACAAAGTGAGGTAATTAATGAAAAGTACCTCACCCACAAAGTCCTCCAGCATCTCAGCCTCAAAGGGCTGGCAGCACCTGGAAGGAGCTTGCGTGAGTGGCCGGGACTCTTCTCCTGGCAAATCCGCAGCTAGAACCCAGATTGCGAGGGGTGTCCCCGAGCCTGGTGGCGCTGCCCTTTTATTCTTCCCCAGGATTGATTTCTGAAGCAGTCCTAAAGGCCACAAGGCAGGGCTGGGACTGCAGGATAGCTTTTCTGTGTTGACACAGCAGGCCAGGCCCTGTCTGGCTTATAAACTGGTGCAATGTTATTTCCAGGTCTTTTATAAAAGTGAGACAGGAAAATCATTCTAACAGGGCTGTTGGATTTTCTCCCGTGCTGTTTTGTTTGTGGGGCTGTGGAGGCAGGGAAGGGGGACAGAGAGTTGACTGGGATCAATTCCTTTCTTCTCTCAATTTAGTATTTGGTCATTTCAAAGTGTCATCACTGAGCAATTACTATTTAATTGGCAATATGATAGTTTCTTATATAAGACCGAGCCTGGGCGTGGGGTGGTATTTTGTGTGGTTATCACTTCCAAGTGCTGTGCTTTGTTATATTTTTCCTCCACAAGCAGTTATTTCCCTAAGTCAAATTATATCCCCCCTTTAAGGATCATTTTGACTGTGTACCTACAACATCCTTTTCAGAAAGCACTAATTATTATTGACAGGGGTTCTAGGCAGAAAGATTCCCCCTGTTCTGGGCAGTTAAATAGCCTCCCATCCCAGTTAATTTGCATTCATCTGTCACTGAACCAGCATCCTTGATTTGTGTTTAAACTACAATAAAAATTAACTGTAGAAAGTCTTACTTTACCCAAAAGCCAATACTTCTATGATTTTAAAGCCTTTTAAAAATTCTGCAAATATGCTGTTTGTAGATTTCAGACTATGCTTAGGGTCACTCAGTGTGAAGTAACCATCTGTAAATGGCTTATTCGACCATTAAAGAAAGAAACAAATTGGTGGATTATGGTTGATTCAGTACTGCATGTCTAAGAGCTTTGTCCCCTTACCAGAGTTTTAGTATTTTTCTTTCGGTTGCATGCACCTTGGTTTAATAAGCATCTCAATCCAGTATCTTCTATATTTGTTAAGCACTTTTTTTCAAGGTAATTTTGGACTTTCCATTTTATGTATGGTGTTTCCTGTCATGAGTAATATAATGTTTCTATATTTTTCTATTTATATTTTACTGTTTGATGTAAGGTGAAATTCACACTGTTTCACTCCGAACACCAAGAGCTCAATAATTATTTCCACGTTTTTCTATTCCACCTTGACTTGACATGACTTTCTTAAGTAGCATTTTGTCATCTCTGCTAAGGAATCTATCCCAGACACCTGCCTGGTTCCCCGATGTGCAGGTCTATTCCTTTATCAGTGCCATTCCACAGAGAACCTTAGAGTCTCCTTTCATACATGGTAAGGGTCATCCTCATCTATCACTCTTCTTTATCAAAACATATTATTTATTCCGAGCCATTTGTCATTTCAAATTTAATTTTTAACATTGCGATTACATACTGAATACTTACATATTTTTTATTATAAACACCATCAAATGAGGAAGGATGTCATGTTAAAAGTAAAAAGCCTCCTTGATTTTTCAACCCCATCTTAGAATCAAACACATAACAATTCTGTGAGTTTCCTTATGGGTTCTTTTCTATGTATTTGCATCTTATGTGTTTTCAAAATAGTTTGGGATTTTATTCCTACATGACTTACAATAATAAACATTATTTCAATATATATCTATTAAACAGTTACTCATTGTGTACCAGGCACTGGGAGACATTGGCGACCAAGACAAGCAGAAGTCACTGGTTTTGTGGTGCTTATATCGGAGTGGAGAAAAGCAGACAATTAACAGTAAATGTAATGTATAATTAAATCATTTAATATTGCAGAATATATTAAGGGCTGTGGAAAAAGCAAAGCGGAGAGAAGTTCCTGTGTGTGCAGTGGAGATTTCTGCAACGTTAAATAGGATGCTCAGTCTGCTTCTGGAGAAGGTAAGGTCTGAGCAAAGCCCTGGAAGAGGGGTTCCAAAATTTGGTTTCAGCACTTACATCTTGAGGACCTTTGTCGTTGGCACATAAAGACTCCTTCATTCTTTGAATTGCTCTATAATGTTCTATAGCATTTTAATGCCTTTTCCTTAGAAACTAAGTATAGAAGATTTAAAAGCTACAACGAGCAACACTTGTTTACTAGACATAGAAGCATGAAACCCAGATTAGGAATACTCATTATTTCCTGACGTTATTGAAACACCTACAAATAATTTACCACATGGTAAGCATCAATCACTGTCTCAGTAATTGACAAACTAAAATAAAAAGTGGATATTATTCAAACTATACCCTTAGACCAAAGTGCAATAAATTAAGGAATGAAATAATAACTAACTAAATCTCTTTACATAGAAATTTAAAAGTGTATAACCGTTACAATTCTTTATTGGCCTTTAATGTGAATTTTGAGAATCAAAATTGGCATTAGAAACTCTTTAAACATAACTCACTATGGAATGTCATTCTAAGTGAAGTAAGCCAGAAAGTGAAAGAAAAATACCATATGAGATCGCTCATATGTGGAATCTAAAAAACAAAAAACAAACAAACAAACAAACAAACAAAAACAAAGTGTAAATACAGGACAGAAATAGACTCACAGACAGAGAATACAGACTTGTGGTTACCAGGGGGGTGGAGGGTGGGAAGGGATAGACTGGGATTTCAAAATTGTAGAATAGATAAAGAAGATTACAATGCATAGCACAGGGAAATATACACAAAATGTTATGATAACTCACAGAGAAAAAAATGTGACAATGAGTGTGTATATGTCCATGAATGACTGAAAAATTGTGCTGAACACTGGAATTTGACACAACATTGCAAAGTGATTATAAATCAATAAAAAATGTTAAAAAAATAACTCACTATGTTGTACACCTGAAACTATGCTTCAATAAAAAAGAAATTCAAAATTAGTAAGAATAGTATTCATCAATTCCCACAAGAAACAAAAGCAATGACCAGAGTTAATTTATGATGCTCTAAGGTATCATTTGAAAAAAAAGTTTAAAATATTCTCAAGATCTAGAAACAGATAAGTAGCATGCAAGCAAAATAGGAGAACCTTTAAAGAAAAACAATGTATTAAACAATATTTAAAATACAGGTGACTGGATAAAGAAGATGTGGTATAGTTGTACAATAGAATACTACTCAGCCATAAAAACCGAGAACATAATGCCATTTGCAGCAACATGGATGCTCCTGGAGAATGTCATTCTAAGTGAAGTAAGCCAGAAAGAGAAAGAAAAATACCATATGAAATTGCTCACATGTGGAATCTAAAACAAAGAATCAAATAAACAAAGCATAAATACAAAACAGAAATAGACTCATAGACATAGAATACAAACTTGTGGTTGCCAAGGGGGCAGGGGGTGGGGAGGGATAGATGGGATTTAAAAATTGGAGAGTAGATAAACAAGATTATACTGTATAGCACAGGGAAATATACACAAAATCTTATTGTAGCTCACAGAGAAAAAAATGTGACAATGAATATATATATGTTCATGTATAACTGAAAAATTGTGCTGAACACTGGAATTTGACACATTGTAAAATGATTATAAATCAATAAAAAATGTTTAAAAAATAAAATATAAAAATATATATGGTAGTTTGAAGAGAGCCATACCAACTTGCTTTGCAAATTAGTTGAAGGAAATAAGATGTGAACATAACTACAAATAATGAAAAAACTTTTTTCATTAAAAATAGATTTATGCATATGTAAAATAATGCATATATTTTAAAAATCTAGAATCTAAATGAAGTATGCAGTTTTTAGAAAAAAATGCAAATTACTAAAATTGAGTCAGGAATATTGGATAATCTTGAAATAAAAAAAAAGGAAGATTGGATAATCTTGATAGACCATCTACAAATAAGCAAAATATACAAAATACAGTCCAAACTATTTTCTTAAAGGGGCACTAAAAACTTTCCATTCTAATGTGGCTGATTAAAGCCTTCATTTCTCACTTATTTTCTCAAATAAAAAAGGTAACTGGAAAAATAATAAATAAAAATGTAAATCTAATGTTTTGTTGAGATATGTGGACTACTTAAATTCCTAAACAATGAAATAGGAGTGGGCTGCCCAAATCAGTAAATACAAAACAGGGAAGGACATGGGAAAAGAATGTCCCAAGTTTTATTTTTAATTTATTCACTTATATTTTATTTATTTATTCACATATTTTGGTTTATTCATTTATTTTTATTGAAGTATAGTTGACTTACAGTATAGCATTAGTTTCAGGTGCACAGCATGGGGATTTGATAATTTTATAGGTTATACTTCACCTAAATTTATTGCCCAAAAGAATATAGTTCTGGTGCTATACCATGTATCCTTGTTGCTTATCTGTTTTCTACATAGTAGTTTGTTTCTCTTAATCCCCTACCCCTCTCTGGCTCCTCCCCATTTCCCTCTCCCCACTGGTAACCACTACTTTGTTCTCTGCATCTGAGTCTGTTTCTGTTTTGCTATACACATTTGTTTGTATTATTTTTCACATCCCACATATAAGTAATAATGCAGAGTATTTGTCTTTCTCTGTATGACTTATCTCACTAAGCAAATAACCCTAAAATTTGTATGGAACCAAAAAAGACCCGGAATTACCAAAGCAATCTTAAGGAAAAAGAACAAAGCCTGGAGGTGTCACACTTCCTGACTTCAGACTGTGCTTACAAAGCTACAGAACGCCCATGACTCTGGAGCTCAGAGACTGTTGGTAATACACATCTTTCTAGTGTAAGTAGCACACTCTAGAGCAAAAGCAACATTTTTTTTTCTTTATAACAACAGGACCAGCACCGAGAGGACATCACTGGGAACGTGCATGGCTTTGGTTCTGAGAGAGGAGGAGAGCTCACAGGGAATCTTCACAGACAAGCTGTATCTGCAGGAAGCAGGACATGAGGCAGGGACATGGGGCAAATGCACACTGGGAGCAGCTCTGCAGAACTGATTCTGGCAGACTGGGGAGAGACAACACTGAAAAAATCCTAATTTTATCTTTCTGGACTGGCACATGACTGAGGCACCTCTCTACATATTTGGAAAAGAGCTCGGCCTGGATTTCAAGTCAAAATGAAAAAAAAAATTCTTAAAAATAAAAGAGCTAGCTGGTATTTACACAAAAATACATTTAAAAAGAAAAAAGAGAACATGATAAAATGACAGCTAATGGAACACTCTAGAAAACAAAACTGCTTTTCATAGAATGGTGAAAGGTGTTACTAAATGTATTATGGGAAACATGACTTAAAGCAATTGTTCTCATAAAAGTAGAAAAAAGATATACAAGAGTTTAAGAAGTATATGGGAAGCCTACAGAATGAAAGAAGAGTTGGCAAAGTACAGAAAATAAATAGAATATTAAAAGTAATCAGAGAAAAAAAGATGAAATGTAAGCAGCATTAACACACAAAGGCTGGACAGTACTGAGATCACAGTAAATTATACTGAAGCGTACAGAGGCCGTGAGCTATTCAAAACAAGCAAATGAAATGGAAGTGATCAAGAGTTAAAAAGAATTTGAGAGAAAATTATAAATCAAATAAACGTCATCCTCAAGTTGCTTCTGCCCCTGTAATAGAAAAGAATAAATCTGACTCCATATTAGATTTGACTTTAACCCTGTGCCCTGTCTCCTAGGTTTAGTCTTGTTGGTTCCACACCTTTCGTAAAACAATGTTGCCTAGAGCCTGAAATAAACAGGAGACCCTATTCTCAAGGCTCTGACTTTGAAGGATATTAACACTTTTCCATTCATATAAAGATAACAAGTTACAGAATAGAAAATAACATTTGTTTGTTGGAGGTTTACAGGGATCTGACCCAGGTGAAGAGCTGCAGGAACAAAGGATTCTAACAACAAAGAATTCATACACCAAGTTTGTAACAACCCAGCATTCCTGCTTCTGCATTTTAATATAAAAGGAGCCTGAATTCTGACTTGGGGAAGATGGTTCTCCAGGACAGTAGTTGGCCATCTTCTTGGTCAGCTGGCTTTCCAATTAAAGTCACCATTCCTTGCCCGAAATCCTGTTTTCCTGATTTACTGGCCTGTCATTCAGCAAGCAGAGCAAGTTTGGACTCAGTAACACAAACATACATTGAAAGTATCCATTTGGTGTATTTAATGACTTCCTTCCACTGGTCTTTCTTCCTGACTTTTCCTTCTCTTGACCACTCCTGCTATGTTTATGAAAAACCTGTCATGTGGACACATTTCCATCTCTAGCCACTAACCTTCCAAGTAAGAACCAACACCAAGAAGGCAATGGAAGTTGCTAGAAGGTATTACCTGGCCAGAAATGAGCAGAAGTGGGTTCTGGCTGATGTTCAGGAGCAGGCTGGGACACCTGACAAGATGTCATAAGTACGGATAAACAGCTGGACACCAAAGGAGAAGCTTCTAAGCCTCCATGAGGGACTTGTTGAATAGGAAGGAGAAGTCCCAGACTGTAGCTCTGATCCCACCACGAGCTTCCTGGGCAAGGCTGGGCAAGTCACTTAAGTTCCCTAGGCCCATGCTGTCCACCATGGGAGCCACCAGCCACATGCAGGATTATGAAGTTATTCTGTAGCCAGACAGAATTATAAATACACATTTTACTGCAAAGGCTCAGTGTGTATGATGTTTAGAAACAGTGGTTTTCTTGCCCTAACAGGTTATTTTTGTATGTCTAGCTTTCTGTGGTTTGTAACGCGCATGACTAATGATTCCCTTATAGTGACATATTTTGAAATTATAAGTTACTGGACACAGTATCATCATCTCACAGTTGAAAAAATAAATGATCCACATAAGCCAGGCCATCTGATGTAGTAGTTATGAGCAGGGGCTCTGGGGCCAGCCCACCTGTGTATAAATTCTCACTCTGCCTCCGGGGGGGTTCTGTGTGAATCCTGGACAAACTCTTTTTTTCTTAACTTATTTCTGCCCCTTTTCTTTATCTTTTAAATGGTGAGGAATATGTAGACTTTGTCTCCTACTATGTTGGGAGGATTAAATGAGTAAATGTCTGTGCTGCCCACTTCCCTGGGTTTCAGCATCTCCAGGCAATCAGTTCCAAACTCTGAGGCATTCTCCACTGTCTTCGTCAGTCTGGGATGCTGTAACAAATTACCATGGGTCAGGTGGCTTAAACAACCAGCATATTCCTCAAGTTTTGGACATTGAGATGTTCAAGATCAAGGTATCTGGGAGAGGACTGGTTTCATGGCTTGAAGATGGCTGTCTTCCCACTATCTCCATGGGGTGGAGAGCAGAGAGAAGCAAGCACTCTGGGGCCCCTTATAAGTGCCCTAATCCCATTCATGAGGCCTTTACTTCTATCGCCTCATTTTAGCCTAATGACCTCCCAAAGGCCCCACCTCCCAACACCATCACACCAGGAGATGGGGTTTCACCATATGGATTTCGAGGAGACACTAACATTCAGTCCACACATGGGCTAACTCTCCCCAACATGCAGTCATCAAACCTGTACTAATTCCTTCAAAGTAACGCTTCTCTCTGCCCAATTCCATTCCTACATCCACTACCACTGAAGCCCTGTGACATTTTACTCCTTATTTTCCTGGTACAGGTTGTATTGATCCCTCTACCCCAATGCTCTCCTCACTCCAAACAGTCTGTGTAACAGCCCTGCCAGGTAGGTCATCCTTAAAACACCTTCCCACTGCACCTGGTTGTTTTTTAGGTGTAAATGTCAAAATCCTCTCCACACCCCATCCCAGATCTTTAATCCCGTGTACACCCCCTCCCTATGTTACTTTTCTATTACCACTGTGACAAATTTCCAGAAACTCAATGGCTTAAACCACCACAGATCTATCACCTAATGGCTGTGGAGGTCAGAGATCCAACAGTTCTCATTGGGCTAAATTCAAGGTACCAGCAGTGTGCCTGCCTTCTAGAGGGTCTAGAAGAGAATGTTTCCTTGTTTTTCTCCAGTTTCCAGAGGTCACCCACCTTCCTTAGCTTGTGCCCCATGACTTCCTCCATTTTCATGGCCAGCAGCCTTTCTGAACACTGCTCCATGGCTACACCTCCCTCTTATTTTAAACTCAGCTGGGAAATGTCCTCCATTTCAAGGACCCCTGTGATTGCATTGGGCCCACCTGGACAATCCAGGCTACTCGCCCTATTGTCTTATCTCAGGATCCCCTTATGCCACCCCACTCAGTCATTATGCATGTGGCTGTGACACTCACCTTGTGTGACATTTCCTCTCATGAGCAATTTAAGGTTCAAGGCACTTATGAATGACTTTTTGTTTTTCTTCCTTAGTCTTTCTACATTCAGTATGTGTGGTGAGATTATATGAATCCTGTTTATTTGTGGCCCGGCACTAATCTTTAATAATGTATCATGGGTTTAAAAGGCTAACTAATAGACAATTTAGGAGACAGAAATCCTCTAATATTTTTGTTCTAAAATATCTGTCGTCCCTTTTGCTGTGTACAGTAACATGTCACAGGTGGCTACCCTGTGGCAGGGGAGGGACATGATTCTGCCACCACACTCCCCTCATTCACACCAATGTGCTGATCACCTAACCAAGGATCTATGCTCACCGCTTTGCTCACTTCCTCCTCCTTTCCACTGACTATCCTGTTCCCACCGCTTCCTTCATTCACCACATCAGGATTTCATGACCACATTCTTCTCTAAATGGAACAGATACTGTGCATCTAACATCTGATAATTGTACTTATTGTATACATACACACTCACCTACATTATCCCCATCATCTCTATTTTTCTAGAATCTTCCAGAGGAGTCAGTTCCATGATGAAGATGATATGGACAGTGATGACAGGGGCCTCTCAAGGACTCTGATAATGAGGGAATCAACAAAGAGAGGGAACATTGCAAAACTGCCACAAAAACAAGCTTAAAGGTAAATAACTGCTATAGTGTTTAATGAAATTGACTAATATTTAACTATTTTTAAATGTTTATACCACTGTATTTAAAATTTTAAGGGGAATTTTCATTCACCACTAACCAAGATTTGACTTTAGGGCCAAAATCTAAGAGGATTTCTATCTTCTAACAAATTGCCCACTGAAATGTTAAACATGTGATCCTTTTAAAAAGCTTAGTGCTTTGCTGCAAATAAGCAGGATTCATATAATCTCACCAGACACAGTCAATGTGGAAAGACTAAGGAAGAAAAACAAAAAGCCATTCATAACATCTTGAACCTTACATTGCTCACAGGAGAACACGTTAGCCAAGGTGAGTGTCACTTCAACCTGACACCTGAGTGGGACGGAGAAGTTGATCTTCCTCGTGAGACATTTATGCTGATTTTTTAGATGCCAACACAGTTTCCTCATTGGATTTGCTTCTAATAAGTATGGAAGAATTTAGGCTCTACCAAAAGCAGGCTAAACATTTTCCCCTGCTGTCAGGTCTCTGGACTGAATGTCCCCACAAGAAGGACATGATTATGTTTCATAGGAAAGTCTTCCTGAGAAGCAACAAGCTTTCTGAGGGCAGAACTGCAGGGTCCCCCAGGGAAGGCTGGAGGAGGGCTAGAGGGGACACTGGAAATACAGCAGGAGTGAGTTCAGATACTGCTGCTCAGGTCACCAAAGACAACAGTGCTATCTCTAAGGATATGGCATTCTCCCAAAAGTTCCATGAGTGAAGGAGCCTGTGAACACTAAGCAGGTTGTTAAGACACAGCAGCACATAATTTGCGTCACAACTCAATTACAGTATGTTTTGATGTTTGGAAAATAATTAGCCCATTGTTCTTTGAAACTGCAGCAGTAGCAATAGAAATAAAAAAGACTGAGCCGTCTTGGAGACAACAATCAATAAACGATTCTAAATCTGCAGGATTCCTTGGCAATATGCAAGCAATGAGCTAGATGTGTGCTGCAGATACCTCTTACTGCAGGGCTCACTCCTGCAAAGCATAGAACTAGTTTTCTCAGCAGACAGAGGGAACCAAGTCAAGATTCCTGATCTTGAGAGGTTTACTATATGGCAGGAAAGATCAGACAAGTACATACAGCCAAATATGAATAAATGCAATCAAATATTATGAAGTGTGAATGGAGCAAGACGAAAGAGAAATTCCTTTCACCTGGGGTCTAGAGAGACTTCTTCAGAAAATGTGGCTTTGGAGATGGCCAAAGAGATGGGTGGAATTTTGGCAGAACAGGATGTCAGGAAGGGAACTTAAAAACTGATTCTAAATTTCATATAAAAATGCAAAAGACCCCAAATATTCAAAACAATTTTGAACAAGAAAAACAAATATGGAAGACCAACACTATCTGATTTTCAGACTTTAAAAAAATAAATAAATCTACAGTAATCAGAAAGTATGGTATTAGTGTAAAATGAAAACAGAATAATGCAGAATAAAATGTTCAGAACTAAATCAACACTTATATAGAGGGAGGGTATAGCTCAGTAGTAGAGTGCAAGCTTAGCAAGCATGAGGTCCTGGGTTCAACTCCCAGGACCTTTGTTAAGTAAGTAAGTAAGTAAATAAATAAATAAATAAATAAATAAATAAATAAATAAATAAATAAACCTAATTGCCTCCCCGCACAAGATAAAAAATTTTAAAAATTAAAAATAAACCAACACTTATATGGACAATTTATTCTCAGTAAGGATGTAGTGGAGGGTCTTTTCAACAAGCAGTTCTGGAACAATTAGATATCTACATGAAAAAGAAAAGACCTCTCATCCAAATCTAATCATATACACAAAAATTAAGTCAAAATAGATCATAGATCTTCATAGAAAATCGAAAACTATAAAACATCTAGGAGACAAAAGCATAGGCTTACACTTTATGACCTTGGGTTTGGCAAATATTTCTTTGCTATGACACCAAAAGTCTAATCTATTTAAAAAAGAAACCAATATAGTGAACTGTATCAAAATGAAGACTCTCCAAAGCTCTTTTTAAACACTGCTGAGCAAATGAAAAGACAAGCCATAAACAGAATCTATTTGTAAATCATATATCTGATAAAGGATGATATGATACAAAGATCTCTCTTTGCATCTGAGGAACAACAAAAGGCAGGAGAACAGTTTTGTGGGTGATGGGTATGTTCACTGTCTTGAGTGTGGTCATGGTTTCTTGGGGATATACTTATGTCAAAGTGTACTAAGTTGTACACTTAAATATGTGAAAATTATTTTGCCAATTATACCTCAAAGCTGTTTTAAGAAAGAAGACACCAGTCCTGACCCACCTCAGCGCCTGATTGGAGTGAGATGATCAGTCCCTCACTCTGTCTGCCTAACGGGAAGGTAGAAAACCTCTCACGGAAGATAACATATGGATTTTTCATTTTCAATGTCTGCCGTGTAATAAAGAATTTCTAGACATGCAACATGTCAAGACTATATGATGGATAATATGAGAACAAGAAATATTAGACAATGGATGCAAACCCCCAGGTGATGTAGGCATCAGAGTTACCAATAAAGGCTATAAAATACTTTTAATATATTCAAGAAAATAAAGAAATGATGGGGAAATAGATAACAGGGTAAAGACTTTCACCAGAGAAATAAACCGGAATGTATTTTTAAAAGAAATCAAACAGATACTCTAGAACTGAAGCTTTCAGCTCTGGAAACAGTTTAACGGAGCTAATTTGGATCTCTTTTAAGTAAAACATTTTAGTAAGTACAACAACAAAAATAATACAGAGCTATGTAGAGAGAGATGTTCCCAGGTGACAATACAAAGAGGTGTCATGTGTGTCAGGGTGCTGTCCTACCCAAGTGACACACCTGATTCTCAAAACTGACAGTGCAGCCCCATTGGACAAGAAATACCACCATTTCACAATGCATACGCAGGGCGCCCGACTGACAGATACAATCAGCGATAGGAGCGGGAACAAAACTCAGGTTCCTGATCCCTTGTTTCGCTTACTGTGGGACACATGATCAATTCAAGGGTAATAACTCATTGAAAGAATGAATAGCATAACTCTCAATTATGCCTGGGAGAAAGCACCTGTGCAAACTGAGTAACATAATAGCCCATCTACTTTAATTGCCATCCTTCCCAGGATTATATAAAGGTTACTTCTGCCCAGGCAGTGACTCCTGAAGGGCAAGGATCATGTCTGAACACAGTCTCAAATCCAGAACAGAACCTGACAACAATTAGGCTCTGGGGTCTGTGTTTAGCGAGTGTGGAATCTCAGTGATTCCAGCTCTTAGACCTTGCCTTCCCATCCCACCCCTCATGATTTGGCCCTTATGACCAGCTCTCCCGGGGCTGGGGCCACGGAACCCATTTACAGGACTGGAAGAATCTGATCATGTAAACCATCCCCCAGATTATCAAGAGTCACCTGCATTTCAGGGATCAGTAATCCCAGAAGCTTTGCAGTTCAGGCAGCTGAGGGATTTTTATATCAGCTCTGTCTTCTACTGTGACTGCCTGGGTGACATCAGACAAGGAATTCTCAAAAGCCTGAGCTTTTCCTTTCAGGGATAAGCCTGATTGACAAATCTCGTTGACCACTCAACAAATGTGATGTGAAGATCAATGATTTACACAGGAGTACAGCATTCACTAGGTCGTGGATTTAGAATCAGAAAAACCATTTGAGAAAGATTGACAGAATGCAGTTTTAATGCAAATTTAAGTGGTCTTACCTTTCAGTAAATCTTCTTCGTCCCCTACTTGTCACTTCACCCAAGTTTAAAAGATGTTTGAGAACAGGGATGACTGTGCCAGCAATCTGTGACCCAATAACCTAAAATGTCACCAAAGAAAAAGAGGGGAGTAACACATTTTTAAAAAGCATGGTGAGGACGGCGGGGCCATCCCCCAACTCCAGACTAAGAAGCTCTGAGTAACAGCTTTCCTGCCTGCCTGGGGCATCAGCTGATGTGAAAACCCACCCAGAAACCACACTGTGTCCAGCAGCTCTTCTGTAACACAGGCTACACTTCTCAGGATGAAGATTTGGCTCTACGTGACCCCTTCACTGAAGAATAAAGACAAAGGAGAACAAGAGAGTTCTGCCCTTCCCAGGGGAGAGCCCAGACAGTGAGCTGCAAGCACTGCACCCGCCTCCCAGGAGCAGGAGAGATGGGAACAAATTGACCGGCTGACTGGGGGCAGCCCCCGCCCTTGCCTCCACACTTGGTGCCGCAGCTGCCGCTCCACCAACTACCTCCAGGCTCTTCGCAGGCTCTTGGTAAATTGACAAGCTAAGTTGTCCATTTATATAATGATTTCAATTTATAATTTAAAATGCGACAAATTTGATGTAGCCAAATGGTATTGGAAATGAAGAGCAAGGTTGGAAAGCTTATGGCACCTAATTTCACAGCTTGCTAGAAAGCTACTGGGGTCAACAGAGCGTGGTGTTAGCATAAGGATGGGTGTAAATCAATGAAACAGAAGAGTCTAGAAATGTGTGAACACATATGTGGTCAATTTATCTTGACAAAGGGATCAACGGGTTTCAGTGGTTGGGGGAGATAACCTTCACAACAATTGGTGTTGTAAAAATTGGACATCTGGAAAAGGTGAATTTTGACCATTACTTCAGACCATATATAAAATTAATACTGAAAATTAAACATGGACCTAAAGTTTAGGCATAAAAGCATGAAACTACTTTAAGAAAACACAGGGGAGTTATCTTTAGACCTTAACTTAGGTAAACATAAGGTTCTTAGAACATAAAAAGCACTAACCATGGAAGAAAAAGATAATAAACTAGTCTTTATAAAAATTAGGTAAAGATATTGTAGGGGAAGTAAAAAGTAAGCCATGCACTGGCAGGAAATAATAGCAGGACAAGAAGTACTAAAAACCAGTATCCAGAATGTATAAAGAGTTTTTACAACTTATTACTAAGCAAATAAACAACCCAAAATAAAAACGGGGAAAGATTTGAACAGACATTTCATCCAAAAAGGTGTCTAAAGGACAAATAAATAAAATTGTTCCCAACGTCGCTGGACATTAAAGAAATGCAGATCTATGAATACACCCAACTAAATGCTTAAAATTACAAAGACTTCAAATCCTGAGCATTGGCAAGGATGCGGAGCGTGCTTGTGAAGAGAAATGAAAGCATGTCTACACATATGCTTTTTAACTTACCTACACACAAATGGTCACAGCAAAATTATTCATAATAGGTCCAAACTGGAAGTGGCCCAAATACCCATCTAATGGTAAATGAATAAGCAAGTCATGGCATATCATACAACGGAAAATTATTAAAGACTTAAAAAGAACAAGCTCCTGATGAATGCAACAGTATAAATGAATTACAACTGGATTATACTAGGTAAAGGAAGCCAGGCTAAAAATAATCCCCCCAAACAAATAAAAAACCCACCAAATAACAATATGGAGTATGACCGTATTCATAAAAAGCATGAACCGTGGAAGAAAAAGATAGTAAACTAGCCCTTATAAGATTAGATCAAGATATTGTAGGAGAAGTAAAAAGCTGTACACTGGGAGGACATGTGAATATGGACGCTAGAAATGGCAGCTGTGTATGTGAGTCTGCAGAAATGGCAAAACTGTAGTGATCAAATGAAAAAGAGTAGTTTCTTGACACTGTTTAGTGTGGGGGAGGGGAATAGACAGCAAAGGACCGCAGAGGGTCATTATACACCTGTAATCAGTGACCCAAATTCATCGCTTTAAGTAAGTGGATTGAATAGAATTAATGTCTCACAAAAAGCTGACAAAATCCCTGAATTCATTACCTTCCCTTTTTGAACTTGCATCTCCTCCTATAAAGCCTCTGACAGTGAATGACACCATCACCTACTCTGTTGCAAAGCAAAAGCTGGCAGTCCTCCTTAAGCTTTCTCTTTCTTACCCCCTAAATAGATGAGCTCACCAGGCCATACCAGAATGAGGGTATGCTACCTTAGCCTTCCCCCTCAGTGCTAAATGCTGATGAATGGTCATGACTGGACCCAAACTTCTGTCCTCACCAATACTTCTGCAGCAGCCTCGTAAGTAACCTACCCTGATGCTGTATAGATTTCTCCATATGTGAGTCTGGTCACGCTGCTTTCTGTGGTCCATTCATGGGAAAAAAATGGGGATTTTTTGTAAGGTAAATGTTGTTTATATGACTCTTCAAAATCCTCTCTACTGCTTCTTGAAACCTAGATATAACTTGGGGGAAATTCCTATACACTTTTGGCAAATTCCTTTGATTAGTTCCTAATTTCCTTGCACTTTGTAGATATATCTCCTTGTGTGTAAGCATGAAGTTATAGATGTTTCTGGTTTTATTATAGAATTGTTTTTCTTTTCTTTAAATTTTTTTTGGGGTAAGTATCATGGATGAAGCTGCACAGATGTGTCCTCCCTTTACCTTCTTTCCTCCAAGTACAACGTAATGTAATGATCAACACCTGCGTCACTCAATAGTGATGGTTCTATGTTGTTTTGTAAAATATTGGCTTTTGAAATGCCTGATACAGAGTCCTAACTTAAAAGACATTATCAGATGAAATAAAGCAATTCACTCACCTTACAGCCAGGGGTAACGCTGTGGCCCCAGGCATGAGGTGCTCGTGTAGAACATTTCTTTCTAATGGTGCTGGGAGGGAAACACATCCACCAGTCTCAGGGTCACCGTTATTAATTAGATGGGAACAGTCACAACCTTCACAGGCAAAGGGATAAAAAAATTGACATAAAGTGTTGAGTTTTGTATTTGTGGGTTTTTTTTTTCCATACTGTGGTTAAAGATCCTTGGAAATAAAATGGATTCATTTTTTAGATCATAGTAAAGTGTATTTCAGAAGGGTTGTTCAATAAAGATATATTTCATTTAATAATTTTATTTTCATTTTATTTAAAAAATTTTTTTTCGTAGGGGAGGTAATTAGATTTACTTATTTTTTTATTCTTAGAGGAAGTACTGGGGACTGAACCCAGGACCTCATGCGTACTAAGCATGCGCTCTACCGCTTGAGCTATACCCTCCCCCCTTTAAATAATTTTAAAAGTTAAAACATTTTTAGCTTTTCAACTAAGGATAAAAAGAACTGATATATCAGATTTCCAACTGTTTTACCTTATATCTAGGTACGATCAAGGTTAAAATATTGTTTCTGTATTTATTTTAAGTTCATAATTAACTTTTCTGTGCTGTATAGATTAATATTTCCTTCCTGTTGGTGACTCAAATTTGTGATAAAAACCAATAAGCTTAATAAACTTCCTAAATTCAGTATATCATATATTTAGTTATCAATGACACCCTGCAGGATATTCCAGTTTTGCAAATATTTTAAAACAGTTGAATCACAGAACTATATACATATGTATGTATAGTATATACAAACTATATACATATATATATATATAAAGTTTTTTTATTGACGTATAGTCAATTTATAATGTTGAGTCAATGTCTGGTATACAGCATCATGTTTCAGTCATCCATGTACATACATATATTCCCTTTCATATTCCTTTGGTTACTACAAGATATGAATATAGTTCCCTGTGCTGTACAGTAGAAACTTTTTATCTATTATATGTGTAATAGTATCTGTAAACCTCCAACTTTCAATTTATCCCTTCCCACCCGTTCCCCCTCTGGTAGCCATAAGTTTGCTTTCTATGTCTGTGGGTCTGTTTCTGCTTTGTAAGTAAGTTCATTTATGTCTTTTAAAAAGATACTTTTGAATTTCATTTACCATCTGCCTTATTTCTTTTCAATGGACTGTTTGGTTTTTTAGATATGATATTATACGTGAAGAGTGCAAACATCCTTATTCATTACACTTCCTCAAAGAATGCAAAAATAAAATTTGAAGAAAGTGAAAGAAGATTTGGGAAGACCTTCAAACCCATCCAAGACGAGTGATGTGTGCCAATTATCAGCTGTCGTATATTTTAGCAGAATTTCAAATCATAGAAGTGAAAGAAAGAGAAAAATACCATCAAATATTCAGATTCAAATAGAAGACTAATATTACAAGAAAAGTTTGATTAGCTATATGATGATTAAATCTTAAAAAAAAGTATATTTTGATTATTTAGTTACGTTCACCTTTTAAGGAAACACAACTATCATTGCTCACAGAATTCCATCCCAGCTGTGAAAGACGTTTTACACAATATTTGACATAAACACCAAATAAATGTTCACCATGTTTTCATTATTAACATTGTTGTTGCTAATTTTAAGCCAAAGTGTTTATTTTATATATATTATTTATTAAGAAGAAAAATCATCCACATTAGGTTTAAATGTATGCTCTAAAAGATGTCTTGGAACAGTTTGAGTCATTACTTGCAAATGGAAATTCTCTAAGTAGTTTCCTCAGTGGAATCATAACACTGAGCAGGAGGAGGACTTGAGCAACTGGCTAGTTTCCCTGCCAAAATGGGACGTTTAGCGCAATGGATGATGCTCATAAAGAAATATGATGATGATAAGAATGATGAACACTCACCTGGCACTTAAGTGCCGGGCATCACTCTAAATATTTCATAGCCATTAACTCAACTAATCTTACAAAAACCCAGTGAGGTATATAGTTCTTTTTTGGGGGGGGTAGGCAATTAGGATTTATTTATTTACTTGGAGGTACTGGGGATTGAACCCGGGACCTTGTGAGTCCTAGGCATGCGCTGTACCACCCACATTATGGAAGGCAATCTGCTTCCTTCAAAGTCCACTGATTTAAAGGTTAAGCTTATTAAAAACAAAAACAAAAACAAAAACCCTTCACGAAAACAGCTAGAATAATTTTTGACAAGATACCTTGTCACTGTGACCCAGGCAAATTGATGTGTAAAATCAACCCTCTCAGGAATCCTAGAGGAAACACTCCCCACATCACACTGGGGCTTGAGAGAGCCTAACAATATAAGACATAGTGTAAACTCTCAAGCCCAAGGTCCTGGCAAAAAACGAAAGGAGAAGGCAAAGGATGGGGTAGATGTGCACCTGCAGACTTGCAGTCTTACCAGCCAGGGGTCTCCACAAGCTGTGAATAGGATCCATGACCCACACACATGCAGAGCCACCCTAGAGGTTGGTACCTTCAACCTTGGTATAAGGAAATCCCTACCATTCATTTTTTTTCTAAAATAATACCCAGCATGTGGTCAAACATAACCAGCCATGAAAGGAAACAAAACTCCCCAAATGGGAACCAGAGAAATAGGAGAAAGAAGAAATGGACACAGATTTCAGACTTTATAAATGCAAAAGAGTTTTGAATGCCTCTACTGATGAACCTGCATCTATTAGCTTTTACTGAATGACAGATTACCTCAAATCTCACCTAGGAGTGACACTTTCAACTCCCCAGTGAAACTGGTAAATGTTATTTTTCAAAAGTTAGCCTCCAGAAATGGTCCGCTGAGCATACAGCAAATGAAGAAAAATTTATTCAAGAAAACATACCAAAAACACTTAGTAAGAACAGCAAAAGTCTGAGGTGTTTGAATCACCACCGGCTGCCTCCCTACCCCCTCCCAGCTCAGCAGGGCAGAAGGTCCACTCTGGATGGCTGCAGCCAGGGGCACGGGGCCCCTGCTTCATCCAGCCCCCAGCCAGAGGTTCACAGCATCCTCCTGGGTGCGGCAGGATATCAGCATTCCTCTTTCTGTCCCCAGGTGCCCCTTGCAGAGGCAAAGTGCTGGGCAAGAGTGACCGAGAGGTTGGGGCTCTTTCTTCTGTCCAGCCCCTGTTCTGGACACTCTCCCTTAGGTGCGGTGCACTGACAATACTGGAACCCCAGCTGTCCTCGCCCTGGCCTGCAAAGCAAAGTGTCCCCACCAGGATCAGCAAGCCAAGACAGCCTGGCTACCAACCCCCTCCAGCTCCTAAAGCAGGTGACAGAGAAGTGTGCCTGTTCCCACCTTCCACTCTAGAGCTCTGGTTCAAAGATTTGGCTCAGAGAGAGAAGCAGGTCATATGAAAAAGTGATCTGGAGGACTTCCCAAAGGAACTGACTTTATTTACGGCAACAGAATATGGGAACATCCACGCTAAAGAGTTCCCTCAAAAATAATGGAGCTGGTGGTCAAAAGCAATTAAGAGGAAACTGGTAGGTTCATTAGAGGTAAAAGCTAGACTGCGGGCTGGCTGGTTTACCAGAGAGAACCAGGGAAAGCAACAGCTCCTGGGGCCAGAACAATTCCCAAACCCTGACTTCAGAAACCACCCCTGCATAGGACACTGAAAACCTAACTGGATCAGGCCAAGGGCTGTGCTGCACACTTCCCACGGCCAGCCATGCCACCTGCCTGAGCCTCCTGGTGCACGTGCCGCCTGTGGCATCTTCTCTCCTGTCCTTGTGCTCTACTACAAATCACAGGTTCAAAGATAAAAATTACTATGCCACACATCTCAGCAGAGAAAAGCCAACAATTTGATGTTCTTTACTCTGGGTCTCCGGACCCTGGGGGCAACCAGGGAAAGCCCTTCCCTGATTGCAAGTGTAGGACAAGCCTATAGCTTAATCATGTAAATTCTCATCAGTCTGTAAGTGACATAGACCAAAGGTCTTCCCAGTGGTCTCTGTGCAGGGTATGCCCACGTTGCCCATGGGACACTGTCACCCTGGCCCAGAGTTCATCCACCATGTCACACTCTGCCATCCATGGGCTAAGTCAGCCATTCCTGGAATGTTCTGGGACACGGTTGCAGGGATCAGGTCTAGAGGGGGCCTTGTATGTTGTAGCTCTTGTCCTTTGGTGAAGAGAGATGCCAGAGGAAGGTGTTTCAGATGCACTGTGACCCTGGTTCAGTGACTTCCTGCATGGACAGTCCCCCAGCTGTAAGTGGCGTGGAAGCTCTGGGCACAGGATGCCTGGAAGTGCATTTCTGAAATCCTAGAATGTGAGCCCATTTGTTTGCAGGAGAGCACCAGTTTTGTGTTTTAAGCCACATAATTATTAGCTTAGGTGTATGTTTTCAAGATGCACAGTAATCAAATTCATGGTGGACATTTCTTAAATGCACTGAAATTGTTTAAAAAAAAGTTAAAAAATTTTAAGAGTCATTACTTTTAAGAAGCTATTTCCAAAATACTGCTTTTACATAAAGTGTGGGTGAGTATCTAAGACTATACTTGGACATGGAGCCAACCTAAATGTCCATCGACAGGTGGTTGGATACAGAAGTTGTATATTTATACAATGGAATACTATACTGCATAGAAAAAATAAAATAATGCTATTTACAGCAACATGGATAGAACTAGAGATCATCATTCTAAGTGAAGTCAGCCAGAAAGGGAAAGAAAAATACCATATGATATCACTCATATGTGGAATCAAAAAAAAAAAAAAAAAAGACACTGTGAACTCATCTACAAAACAGAAACAGGCTCTCAGACTCAGTAAACAATCTTATGGTTACCTGGGAAAGGGGGTGGGAAGGGATAAATTTGAGAGTTCGAGACTTACAAATGTTAGCCACTATAGTACAAAAATAGATTTTTTTAAGAAAGGCTACACTTGGGAGCCCTGTGACAGTACACCAGGCCCCGTGGGGAACCTGCTGTCTGTGCCTGATTGCTCTTTGCTGATAAAGCTGCAGGACCAGCCAGACGTGATTCTGAGCTTACACAGGTAGGAATCTAAAGAGGTAGAGATAAAAAAATAACCACTTAAAACTAAAAATAGGGAAGAGGGTATAGCTCAGTGGTAGAACACGTTCTTGGCATGCAGGAGGCCCTGGGTTCAATCTCCAGTATCTCCATTAAAAAAAAAAAAAAAAAAAACAGTAAAAAGTCCTCTGAAATCCCTCAAAATAGATAAATCTGATATAAAAATATGATGATCTTCAGACTTTGCATATGCATCAAATTTCATTCCTTTTCTTCTTTCAGAGAGTCCAATGTTGCCACTTCCCCCTTTACCAGCTACCCTAGGAAGAGACAGTCACCTCCATAGAATTTCATTTGTATACTTATAAATGAAACTTAGAATATTGCAATGTGTTTGAGATTGTCTAGGACTGTGAGTTTCTTTGAGCTGGGACCCTAATCTGATGAATTTTTTTCCCAAAAACCTAGCACTGAGATGATTGTGTTTGCTAAATAATCTATTATCATTTTTAGTTAAATAAATAAAATTAAACTAAACAACTCTAACATCAAATGACTCAAATATAAATAACAAAAATGAAAGAAAACCCATTACTAAAATAAGAAACTAAAAATGAATAATTATAATACATATAATATACATACAATATTATACATGCATGTAATTATTATACATATAATATACACATAATAAAATATGTATTAAGGCTAGTTAAAAATAACTCAGAAATGAAATAATTTTAAAAGATATAAAATTGATAATAATTGTTAGGCTGAGTCTGAAAATATATAACCATTTAAAGGGGAGAGCTGCAGATTTGGGGGAGCTGCTGCCAGGCCCTCCTGAGCTGTGCAAGATGCTCACTGCATCAGATGGCACAGGGCAGCTGCAGTGGCGGTGATGAGAACACAGACCCCCAGAGAGAGGGTGGAAGAACAGAGCTGAGAAAATTCCAGAAGCAATGTATCTTTTTTTTTTTTTTAGCATTTCACAACAATGACAGGACAGAAAAGCTATTTACATCCTACTGCTTTCCACAAAATCAAGAAAACAAATTTCTTATAAAATTTAGTGATAGAAAAATATTGATGTTGAATCCCAGGTACTTATAGGGCATGAAAAGGAAGAATTTCAGAGCAACATCACTAGAGATGATGACAACCTTCTTTTCTTGATGTACTCCATGGACTGTAATGTGCTTCTTTTCCAGAAACCAAGTAAAAGACAGTAAGAAAATGATTCAAGACATTAAATGACATCATAAATTAGAATGAGTAAAAACTCAGATGAAAGGACAGGACTTAGGAAAGAATGAGAAAAATGGAAAAAAATCACTTCATGAATGAAGTGTAAAGTCATAACAGCAAGGTGACAGACAGTGCCTTGTGAGAAATAGAAGGTGAAAAGAGGAAAATGCTAAAAAAATAAATCAAGCAAGAAATGATAAAGATTTGTGAGAAAAGAATATGAAAAGGTATATATATATATACATGGATGACCGAAACATTACGCTGTACACCAGAAATTGACACAACATTGTAAACTGTCCATACTTCAATACTTCACAAAAAAAATGTTGTAATTCAGAAAATTTGCTGGGAATAAAGAAATATATTCAAAGTTCACCTAGACAGGTACATTGAGCAGTGACTCAGAATGACCAATGGCAGGATTTGGTCTACTAAAGAAATGCTTAGACATATGAGGGAAAAGGGGGAAATGATACACTGCAAAAAGGAAAGAAAATGAGGATCTCACTCACCATTTCTGAGTACAATATTTTATGACAGAAGAAAATAGAATAACATATTTAAAGGCACTCCCAAAAAGAAACTGTGGATCATGAGTTTTATAGCTAAAAATTGTGATCTACAGGTATAAACGTATAGACATCCAAGTCATCATGCAAGACCTCAGGTAATATTGTTCCTGGGGCCCCTAAAAGAGGGATGATCAAATTACTCAGCACAGTGAAATGCCTAGAAAAGGCATGGGACAGATGGTCAATCCTAAATCCACACAGCTTTGTCCAATTAAGAGTGCATGACACAGTTACTACCTACTATGTGTAAAATAGATAAATAACAAATTTCTTCTGTAGAGCACAGGGAACTACATTCAATATCTTACAGTAACCTATAATGAAAAAGACTATGAAAAAGAAAAAAATATATATATAGCTGAAATGTTATGTGTATACCAGAAATTGCCACAACATTGTAAACTGACTATTCTTCAATAAAAAAAAAAAAATTATAAGAAAAAAAAGAGTGAGTGGCAGAGAGCATGACCTCAGTGGCAGGCACACGACTAATTGTTCAAATAATTTTTTTTTTTGCCGTGTGAACTTTATTCATTTTAATTGAAGTACAGTCAGTTTCACTGTGTCAGTTTCTGGTGTGTGGCATAATGGCCCAGTCATACATATACACACATATCATTGTTTTCATACTATTTATTAAGAGCTATCTTTGTTTTTTACTTTATGTAAAAATATTTTTTAAACAACTGGCTGTAAATAGTGTTCAATATAAAAAGTTCCAACATTAAATGTAAAGAAGATCACCAAAATGAATTTTAAATACATATGACTCAGAAATTAATAGCTGGGGCTATGTGCGCTGACCTGAGAGAGTGATATTTAGGGAAGAGCTGTAGGGGGCAGCTGCTGTTGGCCTCATGGCTGACTGAAGCCCCCATCATGGGTGAGCTCCAGCCCCTCTGAGGCCTCTGGGCTCCTTGGCAAGTAGGAGTACTGGAATCTGGTACCCACAGTGAGGCACAGCACTGGGTGGAAGAGGGGCTCACCAGGTGTGAAGTGTGGGACCCAGAAGGACCCTCAGGCCCTGGGGAGAGGACCTGGGACCCTAGCCACCCCAGGGGTAGACCCGCAGGGTGTAGAGGCCAGTCTGCATCTCTGTGCTGAGAGTGTGATCTGGGTGATGAGCCACTCAGAGTTTGGACTTGGTCACACTCTTACCCATGGCCACAGTGGGTGGCTGTCTCCCAGTACCTAGAGCATCCCTGATGATGTCAAGGAATCTGTGATCTGGACATTAAGGATTTCTAGGAAATCAAGTCAAAAGAAGGGAGTTTCTGGGGTGAATAAGTGATGTTTTCCAACTCAGCTTTCTCAAAATTTTGTTTTGTGAGGGAACCACTGACACCTCCAGGGCAAGCAAATTTCATTCAAATACAATGTATTTCACCCATAAGCCTGATCTGAAAGGAAAATTCAAACCATAATTTGTCTTATATTTATATTTATTCAAAATGATGACCTAGACTTGCTCCCTTGCAAACAGCTAGGAACTATTTTAACTGGTCAGCTTTATGGGAACCTGACCTTGCTTTTCCTTTCCCACTGCTGGGCCTTCCTTCCCCAGCCCTGCAAGGCACCGCCCAGTCTTTTGTCCTCTGAGGAAGGAAGCCAAGTGCCCACCTCGATGCTCAGGCCTTGGAGATCTCTTGCTTCTCTTGTTATTTGACAGTGTTTCTTGCTCGGCACACAACCACCATGGGTGGCACAAGTGTGAGATGGAGAGGGAGACAAGGGAACGGCATTTCCTATTCTTGGCAACATTATCCAAAGTGAAATATTAGACCCCGGTTGGGGAAATTTGAAGTGCATGCCCCCCAACTCTGCCTGGAGGTGATTTCTTTCCCCAGATTCCTTCCAGAGCACAGGGGTATCCCAGGGGTGACCTGCAAAGGTTGGAACCTGGCCCCAGCACTCCAAGCTTTTAAAGTTGTGGGAGGTTTATTCTGAAGTCGCCTGTAACCAAGAAGGTTTGGAAATGAGGGAAGGGGCAGGAGTGAGGCATCATTTCAGTGAATGTCCACTTGATGCTAAAGCGTTTGAGGCCCCAAGGACCAGGGTGACCGTGGCCTCAGGCCTGGCCCCTGCAACAGCAGATTAAAAATCAGAATGAGCACCAGACTCATAGTGGAAATTTACACTCTCTTCCAGGCAGTCGAGCTGGGAGACAGTGTAGCACTGAGTTCCCGCTGCTGGCGGTGCATCTCATTCCGTTCATGCACCCCTCAGACCTACGTTTCCTCAGGCGTCAAAGCCACTTACAATGACTTTCAGTGTCTCATAACCATCAGATGCCATGAGTGGAGCGGAAAAGCCTGCTCACAGGTGAGATTCATTATTAGAGGAAATTATTCTTGACTCAACAGCAGGGATTCTGAAATACAGTTTTGTCCATTTACCACCTGGGATCATTTTTTTGAGTGGTCTGGAGTTTTTTCCCAGGTCTACTGAGGATCCCTTGGCAAGCAGTCAGCTGCAGAGGCCTGAGCAGCACCAGGCTTCCCTTCCCTCGAGATGCTGCTTGGATTCCAGGTGGGTGTGCGTCACTCACCGTCCTCGTCTGTGCCTCTGGGCCCACATGGGAGGACTGTCCTCTATGGAGGCTCAGCCAGCTCTGGATATAAGAATCATGCTGGCACTTGCGGGAGAGTCAGCAGTGCCGACAAGTGTGGAGGTTTAAGTATTCCTTTAGTCCATACAATGAACTATACTCTTGCCTATTAAAAAAAAAGTACAGGTTTTTAAACTTGCCTATATTTCTTGCCTTGTCTATTTGTTTTAAAATATAGGTTTTATTATTATTTAGTTAAGCAAGGTGATTGAAAAGATAGCTTCTTATACTCATGGATCTTAAGAAGACCGGCACATGATGCCATGCAGTGCCATATGAGGGGGCCACTGGGGTCAGTTAGGAGGCAGAGGAGTGGGGGTGGGGGGTATGTACCAGCAACTAAGGAGAGCCTCTGTGCACCCCAGCCCTCTGCAGCTAGCCAGCCCTAAGCCTGCTGGCCTCACCCTGCCCAGTCCTCCCACAGAGACCATAGTTAAGGCTGTGCCTGTATTTCCGCTCCTGCTCCAACTCTGGACAGACCCTGGTGCTTCTGCATGTGGCCCTGCGTGGTGTTCCATGCCTCCTGTTTCTAGGGAACTATGGATATAAACCTCTTCCTCCATGACAGTCACTTCTGTGTCTGTGTGTCTTAACATACCTGAATTTAAAACAGCAAAGTCATTCATGTCGACAAAGATGTGATGTTCCTTTTTGTGTAGTGCCAGAGTTCAGAGATTTCTGTTAATTAACATAATGAGGATTAGAAAGAGTTTCGTAGTAGATCACGTATCAGATTTCATGACAGTACATTTATTGGAGGAAGAGTCAGTAAATTAAGTTTGATGAAAGCAATTTTCACATACTAAAGTATGGGGAAGCCATTGTGGCTTATATATGAGTTAATTTGAATTTTGTGTGAACTAAAACAGTCTGTAGCCTATCAAACATACATTGTATATCTGCTTTAATTATTAAAGAAAAGGGTGCATTGCCCAGAAGTAAAGAATGGCCATATTAAAAACAAGGATTAAATACCTCCCTGCCTGGACATCAATGCTGCTCCTTGATGATAAGACTCCTTTGCCAGGTGCCAAAGCCATACTGACTCACTGTGTATGTGCTGATTAGTGTGTTTTGTTTTTAGGTTTTTTTTTTTTTTTTAAACATTGAAGGAATGTATCCCTGACTTGTTTATTCTGAAAATATATAAAACTGTGCTGAAAGCCATGCTTCTTTGGAGCAGTTCCTCAGAGTTATCTGAGAGGCTGTCTACAGTCTTCAGTTTGGCTCAAAAGGAAAAAAACCTCTTTTTTTCCTATTATAATTTTTTTATTGATTATTTCTGTTGACAGGAAGCAGTACCACTTGCCAAATTATTGTTGAATCACAACCGTAGGTTGGGTACAGATGTAGAATTTGGTAAAAATCAACCAAAGCTTATTGCTATATGGAATTTACCCCATAAAGCATATATATTTTATTATTATTTGCAAATTCTGTGCTGTATAAACTTTATACATAATTAACCACATTACTTAAAATAAAGTGATGTATCTGTTTATTATCAGTAATAATATATACAATTTTTTTCTGCAGAGCTGGTTATTAAACATTTAGTCACACATCATTGTATAAACCCCACTGGAGATGCTGCAGACATTTCCAAACACAGCACCCTCCCTCAGCTTGGCAGTATTCCCCTGCTGGGGATTCAGCCATCTCTGTGGCTTTAAACTTTCATCATTATATTTAGCTGGAGTCCTGCAGAGGTCTAGTTTCTGGTCAGGAGATCATTGTCCTTTCCCAACAGCAGACAGTCCAGGTGAAATGAGAAAAGTCTGTGCATATAAGGTTTATAGAACCTAATTTTAACTGTTCAAGCTGAGTTTAGCAGAAAGGTCTGTCACAGGACCTATTGCCTGTGTGATATAAAGCTACATGTGCCGGAGTGGCTTTTGAAGATGGCAGAATTTGGAAATACATGCAGAGGCTGGTTTTGAGTGCTCGCAGCCAAGAAAAGTCAGTTGCTTCCAGGTAGAAAAGGGGCCAGTTGTGATGTGGCTGAAAGGTACAAGGGGATCCTCCTGCAGGCATTTGATTTGGCTCTGATGTAAAATCTAACCCAGGGATGGGTTGAAAGATCTGAACAGTCAGCGGATTGAGATCACGTGACTGGTATAAATCCTTGTAGCTTTCCCTGTGCCTTCTCTCAGTGTCCCCATGATGGTCCCTTAGTGAGAGCATGCATGGAATTGTGGTGACAGATCCTTCTTTCCTAGGATGCACCAGGGTAGGCTGAGTGAGAACCAAAGCTGGCAGGGAAAAAGTGGCTTCTATAAACAGTCCAGAAGGGAGAGAGCTAGTTACTGCTTTCTCCAAAAGGAGGACCCCTCGCTCTCTGTCACAGTGAGCAAAACCGGGGTGTAAAAAGGCTCATTTCTGGGATGGGGCAGTTCCAAGACAGTGGCCCAGGAAGGCTATCTCTATTGCTGTCCTCAACAGCAGGAGACAGATAAGATACATGACACATTTATGTGAAGCTTCCAGCCAGAGCTCAGAATCCATTTTTGTCTCCTGGAAAGTTTCTACTTTTTAAATCATCTCTCTGAACATCTGGGGTGTCCTTTACAAGGAAAAGACCTTTCATTCTCAAATTCTTCATGCACTTCAGAAAAAGCTGGCTGCTAACTTTTCACAATTCATGTTCTTTTCAGAGCTAAGTAGGTCAAGGTTTCTCAATTAGTTAGTTAGTTATTTAGTTAGGTGGATGCATGGATAGATAGGTAAATAAAATAATTAATTTGGTTTTCGTACTTAAAATTAGGAATTATTCTATTTGGAGGATCCATGATCCTATTTCTTAATTTTCTATTTAAAATGTAAATGAGTATTTATATCTTAGGTATTCATACTATAAATGAACAGATCTTGGCTTTCCTTTTTGCCACAATTGTAGCCTCTTGAGTGTGGAACAGCCCTCTCAGTTCAATTTCTTTAAGTGCAGCTAGATACTAACTACCATATATAAAATAGATAAACAACACGTTTCTACTGTAGAGCACAGGGAACTTTATTCAATATCTTGCAGTAGCCTATAATGAAAAAGAATATGAAAAGGAATATATGTATATATATGGACGACTGAAGGATTATGCTGTCCATTAGAAATTGACATAATATTGTAAACTGACTATACTTCAATAAAAAGAAAAAGAAGAAAGAAAATGACACAATGTATTTTTTATCTACCTATGTTTTTCAGCACACTTCATATTGGTATAAAAGTGCCTAAGATGGTAATTTTGTGAACATTCCATACATAGGATAAATACATTCTTCAAGTTCTTAGGATAAATTTGCCAAGTCCATCATCCATCATTAGATTTTTTCTAGAATAATTAAGCGGCAACAGAAGGTACTGCTCAGAATGTGCCAGAAACTATTTAAAGACAACTATGACATCAGAAGTCATTATTACCCAGAAATATTTATCTCCCAAAATTTGAATAATTATTTTTTCATGAACCATAGTCCAAGTCAACCCTTTACTGAATTCTACCCTCTTTCTCTTTAATACTCATTTGAATATTACTTTGAATTCCTATTTTCACAGCCAATGGTGGAAAAGTTTGAAAAGGCCAATAAAGTAATTTACAATATAGACTTTTAAAATAATTGGACCTAGAGATTATCATATTGAGTGAATAAGTCAGAGAAAGACAAATATATGTTATCACTTGTATGTGAAATCTTTTAAAAAATGATATAAATTCTATTTACAAGCCAAGAACTGACTCACAGACATAGAAAACAAACTATGGTTACCAAAGGGGAAAGGGCAGGGAAGGATAAATTAGGGGTTGGGGATTAACAGAGGCACATTACATTATATAAAATAGATAAAAAACAAGGACCTACTGTATAGCACAAGGAACTACTGGCAATTTTTGTAATAACCTATAATAAAAAAGAATCTGAAAAGAAAAAAATACATATGTATATGTATAACTGAATCACTTTTCACCTGAAACTAACATTGTAAATCAATTACACTTCAAAAAGTTTTTTTTTAAAAACACTGTATATCACACACAAAAATAAAATAGATTGTATTACATAGGCTTATAAGCTAAAGTGGGTTTAAAAAGCTGAAAAACTCAATGGAAATGTCATCTATGTGTGTGCTTTCAAAGTGAACACTCTAAAGCACCAACTTTGTGTGAGGGGGCCTCTCCCAGCTGGCCGGGCTCCCATGTGCCCCACCATGTCCTGGGGGCCTTATTCACTGGTCTGTGCATCATCCACTTCTTTCTCCCACCCATGCTTGAAGGGTGGTGCCGCCACCCCCAGCTGATATTGGGCCTCGTGTTTGTTGGCTTGGTGAGTGTGTGCGTGTATGTGTGTGTGTGTGTGTAGCAGCCCATGTAATTCAGCAGACTTCCCATTTCAGTGCTCACACTGAGAGCTCTCTCTTCACCTGTGTGTGCACTGTCCTGGTGTCCAGGAGGAGTCAAAACCACACTCAGGGCTGAGGCCCCTCAGCTGAGCACTGGGACAGCCCTCTCAGGACAGGGACATTTCAGTGCTGAGTGAAAGATACTTTTCTGCCCACAAAACACTCCAGTATATGTAGTTTTATATCACATGCTCAATAAATCTTGTGTTGACCTTTCCATTGAACTCAGCTTTGAGTATTGTGAAGGAAATTCAATGAAGCTTATAAAACAGCAATATGTTGATCAGTTACTTTAATTCAGGCTGTAGCGTCTATCCCAGAGTCTTTTTCTCACTCATAATTTCTTCTTATTGGATTCTTTTGGCTTGTTTGCCTGAATTATTTGTAATATTCTTCTTGTTTTCACTCCTCTGATTTCTGATTATGGTATCTGCCCAAACAGGGTCAGTTTAATCAGCCGGGAGCTGAAGGTCTTGACAGATGGGGTTGAGAATTGTCTGACCCCTAACCCTGTATGGTTGGCGGGAAGACAGTCCCCTTAGCCCACTTTCTTTGCCGCAAGATCTTTACATGCTGGTTTCAGATTGGCACAGATTCAGTGGCTGGGCTGCAGCAGGGAGGCTGTACTACCTGGCAGGCTGTGGGAGACCAGGATCCCGGGAGAGGGGGAGTAGCCTCTGGCCTGGAGCTGTCAGTTCTGGGCTGAATTCTCAGCCCGCCTGTCTTTACAGTGAGTTCTGCTGAGATGATCTCCTTTTAAGGACATGTTGGTGATAACCCCAAGTAGTGCTAATTGTCCCCCCAAAATGTGTCACAACTGAGCTGTTCACACAGGATGCTGGAGGAAAGGAGGTAGGGTGCCCAGCTGCCTGCCTCCAGCCTTGGCTCCCAACCACCTGCCCTCTCTGCATCTTCTTGTCTCTCTTTCTCTGTCTCTGTTTTGGGGCAGCTGCCCCTTGCCAGACTCAGAGCACAGCGGTGCAGGGGACACCCATGAGGCATGGCCCTTGCCCCACCAAGGACTTAGGGACTTGCTGAGTGAACAAACGAACGATGTGAAGTGTAGCTGCGTCTGCCACGCATCTCTGCCCCGCTCAAGAGGCGCTCAAAAGGGAGCTGCTGCCAGAGGGGCCCCGAGCTTGGTTTCGTCCAAAATCATTGGAGTTTAGGGTTGAATAAGCTCCAGCATCTAGTGTTTCCTCCCGCGCATCTGAGTTGTTTACCTTGAAGTACCCAAGAAAGCAAGAAAGGCTTTCTTGAAAATGTTTACTAAATGATACAAATATTCATCTAATGCTCCAGTTTATAAGAAATGAACCAAATTGATTTATTTCAACATAGAAAATCAAAGAAGCCACACGAACCCTGGCTCTCACTCTCCCCTCCCCGTGGAACCGCCAGGCTGGGCTCGCTGGGTGGCCCGGGAGTGTCCCATCGGGGTGGAGCCGCAGGTCAGGCCAGCAGGCTCCCACCTCGCTGAGGATGCATTTCAGGAGGAGGCAGGGCAGGAGGATGAGAATGCTCCGCCTGCATCACTCGCTTCCTCCATTAGCGTGGGAGGCCAGGAAGTCTTTCAGATGTGGGGAAAAAAAATCCTGAGTGTGTGTAAGACACGCTGTGGCGGGCTTGCTTGAAGAGAGTGAAGCTGGGGGAGGGTGTAGCTCAGCGGTAGAGCAGCGCCTGCTTACCATGAAGTCATCAGTTCGATCCCCAGTCCTTCCATTAAATAAAAAAAAATAAATAAAAGTAATTACCTCCCTTGCCCTCAAAAGAAGGAGAGTGAATCAGAGATGTTTGCACCTGCTCTGACAAAAGCGCCTTTCTGCCTGAGCCTCCTCACTAGACTTTGCCCAGTGACAGGCTAGCTCATACATCCCCTTTGGCTTCGTCTGCAAACAGCAGGATGTTTGTGTAGCTTGGAGAGCTGAAAGAGAACATGTTTACTGTTTTAAAGGCTCACAAAGGAACAGCCCTTCGGCCCCTCATTCTGCACAGGAGCTGACCAAGGTGATCTTTGAGAGATCCACCCCAAGTCATTTAGCAATCAGGGACAAACAGATATGATTTAAAATATAATAGAATAAAACTGCTTGCCTCCTTCTGTTGAAAAGAAGGTCCAACTTTCCCCCCAATTACTCCTAACACTGCTGCCTTGACTAGGAACCACTTATTAAAAAAGAGGAGGAAAGTACCCATCTCTATGGCAACGGAGGACATCCCCAGGGAGGAAGTTACAACCGGACGCAGCTACACAGCATTGGGGGCTGGGCCCCACCTGGAGTGCCCACATCCCTGGGGTGGCAGTGCAACTTCTCCACTGTGGGTCTCACCCTGAGCCCCAGGGGTCCGTGAGTCTGGCTTTCTGGATGGCTGGGACGCCAGCCCAGAGGTGCTGAGTGGGAATCTCTGGGGTAGTGAGACCAGCTGAAGTCCCCGGGGGTGAGTGGTTACCAGGTGAAGCTGACAAGCCCCACAGGCAGGGGCACCAACCCCACTGAGGATTCTCACAAGCAAATTTGGGGCTGGATGTGGGGCTGGCTGGGCAGGGAGACCTGCAGATAAGGACGAGTCCAACTTACAGGGGCCTTCTCCCCAGGGCCGCTCAGCAGAGGCCAGCCTGCTCTTCCCCTAAACAAACCCACCCAGCTCCGCCCTCTAGGATACCTTCAGAAGATGCCCGCTGTGATGAGAGCCTGTGGTGCCCTTGGACCGGCAGAAACTAATGAGTAATGACAAAGAGAAGCCACTGCAGCAGGGACCGGCCTTGCATCTGTCTGTAGGTAACTGTCATGGGAAAGGCCAAGAGGTCACGCTCAGCCCAGGACCCAGGCCAGGCCCACTACAGACCGGCACCCTTCCCCACACCACTCCACCGTGGGACACGGTCATTCCAGGGTCCAGGAACTGCATAAAACGGGAACCTTAGCATGTGGGCCCAGAAGTGGCTCCAGAAAAGCTGAGGGTATGACAGGTGTTCCCATCGGGAGAAGCAGCTTTGCAGATGAAGGAGGGGTCCCACTCTAACGAGCTTCACCATTGACTTTCCCCTGTTCGAAGGAGCCAGGCTGCCCAGAGAGAAGGATCCAAGCCGTACTGGCAGTCTTTTCTCATATGTGGACTCAAAGGCTGTTGCAATAGTCGTAATGACTCTAATGACAAAGTCAATAAAGAATTTGGTTAGGCTGATTCAGCTCCTCAAGCAGGAGTCCCCAAACTGGGGCTGTGAGCACCATGCAGTGTCCCTCCCAGGGGCCCAAGGTCACCCACTGAGCTTAGGAAATATTAGAAATTCCACTATATATTTATAGGAAAAATTTTAAATAAGCTTTATTTATATTTACTGATTATTAGAATGGATGAAATCAATGGTCTTATGGCCCATCATTATTTTATGTCACACCAAAAGGAGAAGTCTGCTGCTGATGGATGACTTACTATAACCTAGGATTTAATGATACACTTATTACAAGCCTTTTTAAGACTTAGACACAGCAGAGATTTTCATCAAATATGTTAGTCTTACGCGCGTGAAAAGGACGGTAAAAGTGAAACCACGTTTGCGCATGCTCAGTGTGGCAGTCACCAGCACTCAGTGCGGAAAGTGCTCAAGAAGTGTTTTTACTGATGGGGTGAGGATTAAAAAATGTTTGGATGAGGATAACATCATGTTTCTGTATGAGGTCCAGAACCAGCATTCCCCAAACTCTCCAATTCGCAGATATCCCTGGATTCCCGGTGGCTTCCTCTCTTGTCACGACACCAGAGACGCTCCCCCATTAGAATGGCACCTGTCATGGGAGGGCATCCCAGAGGGCAAAAGGCAAAGGGCCTGCCCTCTCCTGGGCAGCACACCCAGGCTTGGAGCCAGCTGGGGCCAGGACCTGGCAGGGCCATCTTTCCCACACGCCCAAGACCGCTTCCGGCCCACAGACATTGATTTGCTTGTCGGTCAGTTGGTTGATTGATTTGTGCCAGAACTACAATTTTTTAAATTGGGTGTGAAGCAAATGAGATGAGGCTTGAGTTGACCCCAATCTGACATTGACATGACCTGTTTATCTCTGAAGGCTCCAACCTGCTACTTCTGGTGTCATCATTTAGGCTCTAAAGTTTGGAATATAATGGTCCTTGATGCTAATGAATCACTTAATTCTCTGGGCTGGGGTAGGAAGAACCACCCTCCTGGTATAATGAGATCTCGGGCTACTTCAAGGACTACGAAAAAGTCTCTCTTGCTTCAAGCTTGTCTCGATTTTTTTAAAACCCTAATTGAAAATTCTCTTCAAAGGGGGAGGGTATAGTTCAGTGGCAGAGTGTGTGCCTAGCAAGCACAAGGTCATGGGTTCAATCCACAGTACCTCCATTAAAACAAATAAATGTATTCTTGGGGATTTGAACAAATACTTTGGAGGATTTCCCATGCTTTTCTATTATGCCACGTTGCCTCTTTTAATGCAAAATTAACAAATGTAAATGAAGAAAATTGTAGAATGGTAGCTACCTGCTCTAAAGCATATTGTATTTAGAACACTAAAAATTGATTCTTTTAATTGTAATATAATAGTAGTTAATGGCATATATGGTGTTTCTTCTTTGACACTGTATTTGGAACTAAAAGGTCAAAGGTCATCAATTGAATATTTATTTAGAATTATTTTGTGCAAAGCATGATTTTAGGTCATGGAACAGAAAAAATTACAAAATAGTTCACACCAACAAGAGAGACTATTTTGCATAAATTTTATACTTCAATATCTGGGAGAGGGGAGGGTAGGTTATCCTCATTTCACATGAGGAAATTGCGGAGCAAATACTGTTCTTCTGAAACAGGATGGTGAACATGACCTTGAAAAGATGTTACATTGGGATTAAGAAAGCCTGTCATTCTTGGACCCGTGGAGAGTCAGAGAAAGGAGGGCCCTTGGAGATCCTTTGGCTTTTGGGTCCCTGAAGGAGCCAGAGGACCAGGATTTTGTAGTACATTGTTATCTTTTTGTGATCCCCCATCCGTGTGTCTTTTCACATCATTAGAATTATATTATAAATACAGTTCTCCATTCTATTTTCCATATATTCTTCAAAATCATCATAATATTCCATTAAAGGATTTAAAAGATTTCCTCACATATTATTCTGCTGCTGGATTTAGAACATGGACAGATTTTCAATATTCTAAATAACACTATCAAAAATATTTTCTTTAAGAGCTCAGAAATAAATCTATGCACTTACAGTCAATTAATCTATGACAAAGGAGACAAGAATACACAATGGAGAAAAGACGGTCTCTTCAATAAGTGGTGCTGGGAAAACTGGGCAGCTACATGTAAAAGACTGAAATTAGAACATTCTCTAACACCAAGTCAAAAAAGAAACTCAAAGTGAATTAAAGACCTAAATGTAAGACCGGATATTATAAAATTCCTAGAGGAAAACATAGGCAGAATGCCCTTTGACATAAATCACAGCAATATTTT
This sequence comes from Camelus ferus, assembly GCF_009834535.1. Classification (NCBI taxonomy): domain Eukaryota; kingdom Metazoa; phylum Chordata; class Mammalia; order Artiodactyla; family Camelidae; genus Camelus; species Camelus ferus. Next base: position 68,288,143 of record NC_045708.1, read on the forward strand.
TTCAGACCTGTCTCTTAAAGCAGAGGACATAAAAGCCAAATAAGCAAGTGGGACCTAATTAAACTTAAAAACTTTTGGATGGCAAACGAAACCATTGACAAAACAAAAAGACAACCTACTGAATGGGAGAAAATATATGCAAATGATATGACAGACAAGGGGTTAACTTCCAACATATATAAACAGCTTATACAACTGAACATCAAAAAAAAAACAAACAATCTGAGATGACACCTCACACCTGTCAGAGTGGCTATCATCAAAAAGAACACAAATAGCACATGTTGACAAGAATGTGGAGGAATGGGTCCCCTCATACACTGTTGGTGGGAATGTAAACTGGTGAAGCAACTGTAGAAAACAGCATGGAGGTATCTCAAAAAACTAAAAATAGAACTACAATATTACCCATCCATCCCACTGCTAGTTATATATCCAAAATAAAACCAAAAACTCTAATTCAAAAAGAAACATGCACCCACTGTGTGCACAGCAGCATTATTTACAATTGCCACAGTGTGGAAGCAACCTAACTGCACATTGACAGAAGAATGGATAGCGAAGATGTGGCACAGACACACACACAATGGAATACCACTCAGCCATAAAAAAGAATGACATTTTGCCATTTGCAGCAACATGGATGGACTTAGAGTGTATTATGCTAAGAGAAATGAGCCAGACAAAAACAAATGCTGTATGATATCACTTATATGTGGAATCTAAAAAAATACAACAAACTAGAGAATAAAACAAAAAAGAAGCAGACTCACAGATACAGAGAAAAAAATAGTGGTTATCAGTGGGGAATGGGGAGGAGGAGGGGCAATAAGAGGTAGGGGCAAATAAAAAGGTTATTATGGTATTATATGAAATCATGTGTGTGAAACTTTTGAGAAATGTAAAGCACTATAGAATTTAAAGATTCTTTCATTCAATTAAAAAAAGACATATTTAGGGCAAATCTACTCAGCGGCTCAGAGACAAATGCAATAAAAATGTGATTTTGCCAATAAAAGTTCTGATTATATTCATAATAAAACTTTAGTGTTAAAAAACACCAAAGAAGTTATTCATTTTATACCAATCACTATAGGAAGAGTAGAAAATGGTAAAGGGATTAAGAATCAGACCCTGAGCCCTTGTGCACTTTTGGTGGGAATGTACATTCATGCAGCCACTATGGAAACCAGTATGGAGGTTCCTCAAAATATTAAAAATAGAGCTACCATATGATCCAGCAATTCCATTTTTGGGTATTTATCTGAAATCAATGAACACACTAACTTGGAAAGATACATGCACCCCCATGTTCATTTCACATCATTACAGTAGCCAAGACATAGAAGCACCTGTGTCCACTGATGGGTGAATAGATTAAATAAGTGTGAGATATACATGAAATTTATACTATTGATAAAGAAAATGTGAGATGTATATAATAAAATATTGTTCAGCCATTATAAAAAAGAAAATCTTGCCATTTTCAACAACATAGGTGGACCCCAAAGGCATTCTGCTAAGCAAAATAAATCACACAAAAAAGCAAATACCATTTGATCTCACTTTTTCGTGGAATCTAAAAAAAGAAAAAAAGAAAATAACCAAACTCATAGATACAGAGAACAGACTGGTGGTTGCCAAAGGTGGGGCAGGGAGTGAGATGGATGGAGGGGGTCAAAAAGTACGAACTTCCATTCATAAAATAAATAAGTCCTGGAGATGTAGTGTACAGCAGGGTGACTATAGTTGATACTGTACTGCACATTTGAAGGTTTCTAAGAGATTAGATCTTAAAAGTTCTCACCACAGGGAAAAAAAAAAGCTATCACTACATGTGGTGATGAATGTTAACTAGACTCGATGTAGTGATCATTTCTCAATATATACAAATCGATGGGGAGAGTAGAGCTCAGTGGTAGAGTGCATGCTTAGCATGCACGAGGTCCTGGGTTCAATCTCCATTAAAATAAATAAATAAACCTAATTACTCCCCCCCAATCAAACAAAAAATTCCACTCAATATGTACAAATCATTGTGTTGTGTACCTAAAACCAATATGTTATACGACAATTATATCTCAATTTAAAAAACAAGGGTTTGACATAGTTCAGGGATGTGCTTATGTACTCTGTGAATGGCCTCAGTTTTATTCACAGATTAACATTAATTATATGTTAATTATCATTATGTCAATGTTTATATCAATATGCTACAATATGTTAATCTACGATATCTTTAAATAATTTAAATGTTAAATTATAAAATATCATACTATTTCTAAATTAATAACTAATCTCTGGTGATTACCTCTTAAGGAAAAAAAGGCAAATCCTGTTGACTAGCTGGAGGAGTTAACCACTCTAAGCCTCAGTTTCCTCAAATATAGAAGGTATAACACATATTTCATAGGCTTGCTATGAGAACTGAATGGGATTAAGTGTGTAAAGTGTCTGAAATATGCTGAGAGTTAACACACAGGTATCATCACGATCACTGCCGTCCTCACATCACCATGACCACTGTCAGCACAGCCACTGTCGCCACCCATCCTGAAGCAGGATCAATGGGTCAAAGAATACAAAGCGTCACTGCCCTTTCTGCAAATGACAAATTACTTTGAAAGATGCCTGCACGATTTTGTTCAACTTTGATAAGCAGAAGCCATATTTTCAGAGTCACTGTCACTGTCACTGTCCTTGGAAGACAGCAGTCCCAGTCTTGGATGTTTCCAAGGATGTAAAATTGTGAGCAGATGTCCTGGGACCCAGCCCTTGCTCTGCTGCTTCTGAACCAAGCTGGCATTTCTTAGGAGAATGGAAACGATCCCAGCTAGCCCCTTCCCCATTTCGATGCTGGAAGCCCCAGTGACCAGTGGGAAATGACTTCACCTGCAGGGCTACACAGCTACCACCTGCAATTCTGATGCCTATTCTGTAATTTGTGTCCTCCTTTCTCTGGGGCATGGAAGGAGCAGCCAGTGAGCAGGACCAGCAGATGGAGAGCCCAGTAGGAGAGGGCGGGAGGAAGAACACACTGCACTATAATCACACTCTCCCCTATGGGCACTGCTGGCACCAGGCAGAGCTGGCTGAGAAGGGGGAGTGGGAAGCGGCCCTGCAGGGCTCCACCCTACAAGGGCCGCCCCTCTCCTGCAGTCTGGGCAGCGGACAAGGGGGTCTGAAGTGGGGCTATATGGCTGCACCCGCATTAAGGGCGTCCCTAGACTGCTAGTCCTCCCCAAGGTGGCAGAAGAGGGAGGGAGGGGTGGGAAGGTGGCTTTAAAGCTGAGCATTCATGAACTGTGTCCTCCATTCATGGCCCCACCTAGGGCGTACCCCCGAGAGGGTGGGAGCAGGAAGGCGGCTTGAAGGGCTCCACCGCACAAGAGCCGCCTTCCACTGCGGTCGGGACGGTGCACGAGGGGATGCGAAGTGGGACTGGAGGCTTGTGTTACCATTAAGCGTGTCTTAGGTTGTGGGATTTGCCCAGCGCTGACTGCTGTGCAGGGAGGAACAGGAGAGCCAGCGGAGGGGCTCCCCAAGGCATAGGGCTAATAGGGGGTGCTGAAGGGCTGTACTGCAGTCAGCTGTGCACCTCCCTGCTGCCCCGGCCAGCGCTAACTGAATAGGGGCCGGAGCAAGGACGAGGGTGCAAGCGCTGTGCCTCCACCTGTGTCCCTGGCCCTGCCCCAGACCCCGTCTCAGTACAGCGGCTGTGTTTTTTTACCTAGGAAATCCGTGTTCCTTACTCAGTTTTACAAGGGAGACATTTGCATTGAGTTGGAAACTGCTGAGGCTCTTCACAAATTGAGTGTTCACCCCACATGTTCTCCACACCTCGCTGGCTTTTATCTATTTACGTGGCAGGCCTGAGCCATGGGTACAAGGGACCTCCCTTCCCAGGGGGCACAGACGCGGTGGCCTTCAAGGGCAGCGCCTGGCCACGCAGGACTTTTCCCGTCCTGCCGCAGCATGCCGTTTGCATGTCACAGTTGAGAACACGGTTTTAATGTGCAGAGAAATCCCACACAGGGAGTTAGTTTGGGGAATCTGTCTGCCAGGCGCGGCTCTGCTTACTAGCTTCTGTGCGCCCCAAATTCTGCTCTCCATAAAGGACACTTAAGGACACAGTTTGGACGTCAAGTTGAAACCCAGTAATCGAGATATGGGAAACTTAAGAATAAATTTTTAAATGGAAATATTGATTAAAACAAAAAACAAACTATGTGATTGACAGAGAATGTGACTTTCCCAAGGGATGAGTGGACCCAGATTGCTCAATCCTGTGTCTCCTGGCACAGGCAGATTTCTATGGATCCGTATTATAAAGGAGCAACTGCATGCGTGTGTGGACTGTGAGCACAGGACGCGGGTCCGCTTACGGCAGCGGCCGGGTGTCTGGCGGGGGAGGCAGTGCAGGTCCGCAAAGACCAGCGTGCAGAGGCGGCAGCAGCGGAAGGTCCAGGTTCCCCGCACCAGGGCGCCGCATTCGCTGGGGAGGACTTAGAGAGGCCCGCGAGCCGCTCCGGCCCCGCCCCACGCGCATCCCGACCCCGCCCCTCACAACCAAGCCCCGCCCTTTGCACGCCCCTTCACCCCGCCCCCAGCCCTCTGCTGGTGGGCCCGCTGCCCCGCTCCAGTCCGCTCAAGCCCGCGCCTACCTTAGCCTCTGGTCCTGCTCGCAATAGCGACCGGTGAAGTGGGCGGGGACACGCAGAGCTGCCCAGCATGCAGGTGCCGCTGGTCCTGCAGCATCGCCGCTGCCCCAGGGGCGCTCCTGTGGGGTCTCCTGGGCGTCAGCTCTGCGTGGCCCTCTCGGTTTGATTTGTCCAAGGAGGGCCGAACCAGATCGCCTTGGGGAGGCAATAAAATTAGTTCCCTGCTAAGTGTAGTTGCTCAGGTCAACCCTGTTTGTTAATTTAAGGATTAAAAACAGACTACCTGGGGTGCGAGCAGGTCAATGTGAGCCCTGAAACAGATGGGGTACCCCTGCCCACTACAAGTAGGGTTTTCTTTCTTCCCTCCTTTCACATGTTAAAATTAGGCTGTGAGTTCCCAGGACAGTTCTTAAACACAGGCCTCCCAGGCGGGACCACCCACAGGTGCGAATACGCCAAAAAAAAAAAAAAAAAAAGTTTAAACCCCTCTCCTCCCCAACCGCCCTTTCCTCAGAGGGACGCCCTGAGAGTCTGCGATAAGCCTAGCAAAGGTCCGCTATTAACTTAGGTTAGGATATTTGCTTTAAATATACTTAAATCGCAGTTCTCTGGACCTGCAGAGAAATACCCATTTAAGAGCAAATACAACGTTTTGCCAATGAAACAGTAAAACGTTTTTTCAGAGTAAAAGAACACCTATTTTTTACTTTATAGCCTATCATCATTTGAAGATGATAAAATGTTGACACAGGAAAACAGATGTGGGGCATGAGAAGGGCTCTGTCCCAGGTCTTGGCTGAGCCCCTGGGACGTGCCCTGCCAAGTGTGGGTCCTTGGTTTCACTCAGGAAAGAATTCAAGAGTGAGCCACAGTTGAGTGCAGGTAGATTTATTCAGAGAGATACATTGAAAGGCAAGAGAAAGGCCATGAGTTGTAGGGGTTGGGTGCTCAGATTAGAAGTAGTTACACACTCCATAGAGAGAGAGTGCGGGCCGCCTCTGAAGAGGGAGAGAGAGGGGTGGCCGTGAGGCGCCATGTTGCTGGTTTTTATGGGCTTGGTGGCTTCATATGCTAATAAGTGGAAGGACCAATCTAAATGGAAGGGGCTGGGATTCCCAGAAATTTGGCCATTTCCCACTCTTTGACCTTTTGTGGCCAGCCTCCGGACTGCCATAGTGCCTGTGGGCGTGTTATTCACAATGTTAATATATTACAATGGGTGTGTAATGAAGCTCAAGCTCTGCTAGAAGTTAAATCTCTATCATCTTGAGCCTCAAGGCCTACTGGGGGTTGAGTGTTTCACCATTTTGATGTTAATTGCTGTGGCCTTCCTTGAATGGCTGTGCCCTGCTCCCTTCCTGTCTCACAACTCTGGTGCAAACTGTTCTGTGATTTTAGAACTTCTTTCTAAGCATAGCCTGCTTTCTTCAAAGATGAAATAGCCTTTGATACTGATTTAACATTTTAAATCTTTAAATGGGAGGTTAATGAAAAAGGCTGTTAAGTAAACCAAGAAATGGGTGAGCCTGGTTGCCGTGTAGCCTCCCAAGAACTGAGTCTCAGTGGGGACAAAGCCTGCAGGGGCTGTCATCTCAGCCCTTCATGAAACTGCTATAACAGGAGTCATGACAAGTATACTTTTAGATTTAATGAGTATTATTTGTTTATTGCATGATTTTGTTATATCCAAGAGGGAATACATTTATGACTGTTGTGAACGAAAAATACTGCAAACCATATCAATAATCAAAGAATGCTGAAGCCATCAAGTCATCAGTGGCTGCTGCCATCCCCCAGTGAAGACAAGCCTGCAGCCTGGCCTCTGCAGCCACTCACAATCGTGCCCTCTGGGGGGACTCAGAATAAGAAAGGACAGGAGATTGGCCCTAGATAGCTAGGAGCTTGTCAAAGGAATGAATTCAGTGAGCCCAAATGTTTGCTCCCTCCCATACATAGAAAAGCAGCTAAATTCTTTAACTTGAGATGCCTGGTTTTCTTTAGATAACAAGCAATCTTTTATTGTTCCAACTAGGTGTTGTAAAGCTGTATATCCTAGCTCCTCCCTACCTCTTTAGAGCAGTCCTTCAAAGGGATCTAGGAAGCTTTGAGTCCTCCCGCCAAAGAAAACATAACTCTCAACTTTTAGGCTGCACACTTATTTACATCGACAACTGGAACTGTTCCTGAGGAGGTGGTGAACCAGACACACAACAGATGCTTCCAGATTAAGTGAATTAAGGGGAGTAGTGGTGAGACAAGGTAAAAGGGTCAGAGGAGACTCATGATCTACACTTAGATGGGGTGAGGAGGGAGGGTATGCCTCAGTGGTAGGGCACGTGCTTAGCATGCACTAGGTCCATGGTTCTATCTTCGGGACCTCCATTAATCCCAGCTGTCCCTTCCCTGTGACCTCAGCTCTCACCCAGGATGGACTTCCTGGGGGAAATTACCTGCCCTCCCTGCCCAGGTCCCGCCTCCACTGCAGCTCCCCAGGCACCACTGATGCAGGAGAAAGAAAACGGATGTGGGGCATGAAGAAGGCTGTGTCCCAGGTCTTGGTTGAGTCCCAACAAATGTGGGTCTTCAGCTTCGTACAGGAAAGAATTCAAGTGCGAGCCACCATTGAATAAAGGTAGAATTATTTAGAGAGATACACACTGCATAGAGTGTAAGGCAAGAGAAAGGCAAGGAAAGAGGTGTGGGAATTGGGCTCTCAGGTTAAAGTAAAAGTAGGCACACACTCCATAGACAGAGTGCGGGCGTCTCCAAAGGGGAGGGAGAGCGCCAAGGGCCAAGAGGCGTGGTGTCACTTTTTATGGTCTCAGTAGCTTCACACGCCTACAGGTGGGATCAATCCAACTGCCCTGGGGAAGGGGCTGGGATTCCGAGGGATTGTGCCCCCGCCCATTCTATGGCCTTTTGCGGTTAGCCTTGGGGCCGTCATGGCGCCTGCAGGCATGTTATTTATCACGCTGTTACAATGAACTTATAATGAAGCTCAAGGTCTATTAGAAGTCAAACTCCTTAATCCTCAAGGCCAACTAGGAGATGAATCTTCCACCACTATGGTGTTAAATTGCTGTCATTCCTTGAGTGGCTATGCCCTGCCCTCTTCCATGCTGTCTCACCTCCAGCTTCTCCAGACACTCTTAGATCCACTTGACTTCCAGATCAGGAAGGTGCTGGAGGGCTGGGCCTGCCCGTCTGTAATTTGGGAGGCTTGCTCTAGCCCACCAAGAGGCCAAGGCCCAGAGGTCCCTCCTCCCAGCCCTCCCCACCATGTCCTCATTCCCAGTAGCCCTGGAGGTGCCCCCCAGGGAGCCCAGAGCGCAGGCAGGTATATTGTCTGGGAGTTCCCCACCAGGAGCGCCTACACCAGCTGGGGATCTCCCCAGAGTAATAAAACATTTCACATGCCCCTAATCATACAGGTATATAATTTACCCACTTAAAGTGTATAAATCAATGTCTTTTAGTAACAGAGTTGTGTAACCATACCCACAATCTAGATTTTAGATTATTTTCATCACCCCTCAGAGAAACTCTGTCCCCATTAGCAGTCACTTCCAATTACATCCTCCTCTCCAGCCCAGGCAAACCACTCATCTTCTTTCTGTCTCTATAGATTTGATTACTCAGGACACCTCATATAAATGGAATCATATTGTTACGGAAATGACAGGCCAGCCAAGAAACAAGCACCACTCGGAGGGTTGGAGTACTCAGATTTATTACACCGGCGGGCTCAGAGGGGCTTCTGCTCCGAAGCTCTGAGCACCTCCAAGACGTGCGCATGAGGTTTTATAGGATTAATTACAAGTATGGGGCTATTAGCCAATAAGGCTCAAACAACAAAAAGCAAGGAACCAGTACACTGAAGCTTATCAATTCGGAACAGATCACGTTACTGACACTTGTTGAGCTTGGATTTACGAGTTAGCTTTTTAGCCCAGTAAACTGACACTAAACTTCAGATTTACGAGTTAGCCCAGCAGAACTTAGATCAGTAAACCGACACTTATCACACTTAGATTTGTGACTTAGCTCATTAGCCCAGCTGGGCTTTTCCTTCACATTCCCCCCTCTTGATGCTTTCACAACACTTGTTGGAGTAAGCATCATCATTTACCTGTTGCAGGGGCTCATAATTGGAGGCTAACATCTGAAGTTTTATAGCCTCTATTTGCTCACTGACAAAGTGGGTCAGGAAGTTTAGGACACAGGGCCCAATTAGCAGAACTGCAAAAATCAGGAGTAAGGGACCTATGAATGGTGCCAGCATGGAGATCCAGCCCCAGGGGCCTGTCCATGGGCTTTTATCTAAAATATGTTTTTTTCTTTTTCACTCGGTCTTGTAACTCTTGAACCATTTCTCAGACAACTCCTGATTAATTGGCATAAAAACAACACTCTTCTTTTAGGAAGAGGCATAGTCCCCCCTCTTTGGCCGTGAGTAAGTCCAGACCCCTTCTGTTTTGTAAGACCACCTCGGCCAGAGAATCAATCTGATTTTGCAGAGTTTCCAGGGTTTCTGCTATTTGTTGGAGATTGTGGCTGAATTTACCTGTAAGCTGAAAATACAGGTTGGTACATGGACCATTTGTCACCCGGTTCTATGCAGGTGCATTGTACAGCCAAGGGGAGTGAGGGCATTAGCATCAGTAACATCAGTCTTATGATTATCTTAGACATGATGCTGCGGTGATGGCACTAATTATAACAAGATATAAAATAGCTATCAGGATTCTATGGCCTATGTTCCAGTCAGGTGGGGCAGCGCTAGTTAGTCCCATTGCTAGTATGCAGACTGGTATAGCAAACAAGGAAAGAGGCAAGGGAGCACAAAAGAAATACATTTAACAGCTGTGTTGAGCTTTCCTCAAGCTTCGGCCGTCCGTTGACTAGCCAGCTTCCGGGTGTGGCTAGAGAAGGGCTTGTCGATCCTTTTCTGGTCCCTCTTGATCTTGATCTTGAGCGGGTCTCCCGGGACACTCTCAATTTTCTAGGGACCCACCGTCTGAGGTGCAGTCGCTCTCTTGACCCTGGAGTGGTGGATCCAAGGGATGATTTCTGCAACTTTAACAGCTGTAGGAGTAGTTAATACCACTAAATATGGTCCCTTCTTGTTGGTTTGAGAGGTTCCTTTTTTTAATCCTTTACCCATACCTGATTACCTGGTTTATGGGGATGCACTTGGACCCCTAATGAAATGGGGTTTTTTTCTATCACCCAACCCCAAACTTCTCTTAGTACTTTTCCTAGTCCCAACAGTTGTTGGTGAAGCCCTAAATTTCCTATTTCTGGGGTGAGATTTTTCATCCTGGCTAAAGGTGGCGATCGCCCATAGAGAATTTTAAAGGGAGAGTACCCAATATTAAATCTTGGGGTGCATCTAATTTGCAACAGAGCCAGGGGTGTAATGTCCACCCAGGGGAGCTGGGTTTCTTGGCTGATTTTAGCTATCATTTGTTTTAGAGTTCTGTTCATTCGTTCTACCTTCCTTGAGCTTTGAGGCTGGTATGCTGTGTGCAGGTTCCAGCGGATGCTCAGTGCCTTTGCCACTTGTTGTACAATTTCTGCCACAAAGGCAGGTCCATTGTCAGACCCGATGGAGGTAGGCATTCCAAATCGAGGGATAACATCCCTGAGGAGAGCCTTTGTCATTTTCCTTGCTTTCTCTGTCCTGGTGGGGTAGGCCTCTACCCACCCTGTGAAGGTGCAGATGAAAACCAGCAGGTACTTATATCCCTTACTGGGCCCAATTTCAGTAAAGTCCACTTTTAAATCTTCAAAGGGAGCCAATCCACATCATTGTATTTCCATTGGCCCAGTTAGCCCTTGTTTTGGATTGTTTTGTGCACAGAGCAAGCAGCATTGGGAAACTGATGCACACAGAGTAGGGGGACGAGAAATTAGGAAATATTGCTTTAAGAGGGCCTCCAAAGCCGTTTTTCCCATATGTGTGGCTTCGTGTTGTTGTTGGACTAGATGATAAGCTAGTCATTTTGGGATGAAAACCCTTCCATCCATCATGATCCACCATCCGTCCTTTCCTTTTATTCCTCGTTTAGCCTGTGTCCACTTGTTTTCGTCGTGGCTATATTCTGGGGCAGTGGGTACCTCTGGCGCTGCCATAACTTTAATTACTGAGTGTTCCCAGGTGGCTGCTTCTCTTGCCTTTTGATCAGCTAGCCTGTTCTCCTGGCTCACAGGGTCATTTCCTCTTTGGTGTCCCTTACAGTGAATAACGGCCACTTTTTGGATCCCATACTGTCTCCAGTAACTGTAAAATTTTTTCTTTGTTTTTGATTTTTTTTTCCCAGTAGTCAAAAGTCCTCTCTCCTTATAGATGGCTCCATGTACATGCAAGGTTGCAAACGCATATTTGGAATCGGTGTATATATTGACTCGTTTTCCTTTCCCTTCCCTTAGTGCCTGGACCAGTGCCCAGATCTCTGCTCGCTGAGCAGACCACCCTGGGGGAAGGGACTCTGTCTTTATTACCTCTCGGGTTGTTGTTACAGCATAACCTGCTCGCTGTTGTCCATCTTGCATGTAACTGCTGCCGTCTGTGAAAAGTTCCAGGTCTGGGTTTTGCAAGGGCTTGTCGGTTAGATCAGGCCTGCTTGCATACACCTCTTTGATGATTTTCTCGCAGTCGTGGTCAGGCTGTCCTTCCCCCTCAGGCAAATATGTGGCTGGGTTTAAGGTTCGCACAGTCTCTAGATGGACTCTTGGATTTTCACATAGAAGCCCCTGGTAGTGGGTCATCCTTGTGTTAGTTATCCATTTGTAACCTGGGCCGTTTATCAGGACCACCAAAGAATGGGGCACTTTTACATTTAAAGTCTGTCCCAGTGTGAATTTGTTTGCCTCGTTGACCAGGAGGGCTGTGGCAGCGAGGGCCCATAAACAGGGTGGCCATCCTGATGTTACAGGGCCCAGTCTTTTAGACAAATAGGCTATAGGTCGCTGCCATGGCCCCACATTCTGAGTCAGGACTCCAAGAGCGGTTTGGTCTCTTTCATGTACAGATTAATCTTTTGTGTTACATCTGGTAAGCCTAGTGCTGGGGCTTGGGTTAGCAGTTCCTTTAATTGCCTAAAGGCATTTTCTTGTTTAGTTTCCCATGTGAGGGTTTCTTTTCCTGATCCAGCAGTTGCTTCGTAGATGGGCTTGGCTATTTTTGAAAACCCAGGGATCCAGATCCGGCAAAACCCAGCTGCGCCCAGAAACTCTTGCAGTTTTCTTTTTGTTTCTGGTCTGGGTATGGCACAAATAACTTGTTTTCGTTCTGGTCCTAGGGCTCGGTATCCCTCTGAGATAATAAATTTCAAGTATTTGACTGTCTTTTTGGCCTGGACCAGCTGAGCTGCTAATATCTTGTATTGTCCAGGTCCATTTGAGCAAAACTGAATCCATTGGGGTAGAGTCTGGGCGATATTTAGCCAGTAGTCAATGTAAGGGAATTGATCTGGGTGGCCTGGGGTTCCAGTGATTATTTGATAGACTGCTCGCACTGTTGCTAGGTCCAGAGTTCCTCCCGAGGGCCACCCGACTCCAAAGGCCGGCCATTCAAGCTCACACAAAGTGCGGAGCCTGCCGGGGATCATTCGAATTCCATAGTCTCCTGAGAACCCCTTTTTGAAATTCTTAATCATGCAGTCTAGAGTGGTGGGTTTTGACTTAGAGCCTCCCATTCTTTTTAGATGTTTAAGGATAATAGATCTGTTGCTTTAGATGTTTATGAAGGTACCCTTTATATCTTTTTTTCTTTACTCTTCAAAACACCAGAGTTCCCAGAGAGACTGCTCTCTTGCTGGGTCTATGAGTTGTTTTAAGGCTAACTTGGTCAGGGACTCTGGGTTCCAGTCACAGCTGATGTCTCTGAAGCTCAAGGCCTCAAGCAGTTCCAGGGACTTTCTTTATTAAATTTTCTCTATATCCTGAACTAACGTATCAGGGGCGTGGGACTGACGACGGATGGTAAAACAAATGGACTAGAAAAGGGACCTCCGAGGCCGGGTGAGCCCGGTCCTGAAGGAATTCATCTTCTAAATTTGAGTCCTGGGGGTCTGAGGCTAGGCAAAAGGGGCACTACTTGGGTCAGTTCTGTAGGGGAACAGTATGTCTTGGGTGTTCTGTGACAGAATCAGGTAGGAGACTTTCTCAAAGAAATAGCATCTTAGCCTCCGAGGGCACAAGGGCGTAGACTCATTGGCTGTCTATGTCCTTTTCCCTCCCAGTGTAGCCACCCTGTGCCGGTGTCGCCGACAAGACAAGGGAGGGTTTTCGTTGCGTCCGCCTGGCCGCTCCCCTCGTGGGGACGAAGGTGCCTCTTAGCTTTGGTGGGTCAGTATAAGGCGCTGACTCCGATCGGGACCCTGAGGGACCGATACCGCCCTGAGCCGTATGAGGTCACCACGGAACCGCAGGTTGGGACTCACTTGAACTCCGTAGCAGAATGCCATGGAGCTACAAACTCAAGCCTGATTGCATGCTTCACAGACCGCTCATTCATTCATACACACACACACAGAGGTTAACATTCCTCCCACCAATACCAATATCCTGTTTCCTGTAGGAGGGGATCCGCCTCCTCTTCTGTCCACTGGGACAGGACCTGATACCTGACCTGATTTCCCCGTCTGAAATACCATCAGACGGAGAGCCTGTAGGAGGGGATCAGCCTCCTCTTCTGTCCAATGGGACAGGACCTGATACCTCCCAGGGGTTCCTACATTTTCCGGACGGCCACCTGGTGAGTCTGTCCATCCCTCCATGGAGTCTGGCTCTGGTTGTAGCCCAGCCACCCGGGGGCCGAGTTGCCGTCACGAAAGAGAACCCAGAATACCGTCGGGCTGCGCCACCTCGTTCGCTGCCAGAGTCCCGTCCCCCGGTCGGCCGGAGCCACCAGTCCAGCGGCTCAAGGGGCCAGCGTGGTCGTATCTCGCTGGGGCCTCCAGAAATGTTACGGAAATGACAGGCCAGCCAATAAACAAGCACCACTCGGAGGGTTGGAGTACTCAGATGTATTACGCCGGCGGGCTCAGAGGGGCTTCTGCTCCGAAGCTCTGAGCCCCTCCAAGACATGTGCATGAGGTTTTATAGGGTTAATTACAAGTATGGGGCTATTAGCCAATAAGGTTCAAACAACAAAAAGCAAGGAACCAGTACACTGAAGCTTATCAATTCAGAACAGATCACGTTACTGACACTTGATGAGCTTGGATTTACGAGTTAGCTTGTTAGCCCAGTAAACTGACACTAAACTTCAGATTTATGAGTTAGCCCGGCAGAACTTATATCAGTAAACCGACACTTATCACACTTAGATTTGTGACTTAGCTCATTAGCCCATCTGGGCTTTTCCTTCACAATATGTGCTCTTTTGTGACTTCTTTTTTCCCCACTTAGCGTAATGTTTTCAAGGTTCATCCACATTGTACCATGTCCAGTACTTCATTCCTTTTTATTGCTGAATAATATTCCCCTGTATGGATATACTACATTTTACTCATTCGTCAGTTGATGGACATTTAAATTGTTTCTCCTTTTTCGCTGCTATGAACACTTGTGTACAGGCTTTTGTGTGGACATAAATTTTCATTTCTCTTGGATATGTAACTAGGAGTGGAATTGCTGGGTCATATGATAACCCTATGTTTAACATTTTAAGGAATTGCCAAACTTTTCCCCAAGAAGCTTTACCAGTATAATATTGTTTAATGCTCTTGTCTGCTAATTCCCTTATCTCTTGTCTGAGTCTCTTTCTGTTGATTGGTTTTTTCCTGCTGGTTATGAGTCATAATTTCTTCCTTTGCCTGCCTGGTGACTTTTGCTTGGATATCAGACATACACTGTTGGGTGCTAGATTTTGTTGTACTTCTTCAAATAGTGCTGGATTTTCTGGCAAGCAGTTATGTTACTGGGATTTAGCTGTATCATTTTGTAGCTAGTTTTTAGGATTTGTTAGGGTGGGTCCAGGACAGCTGCTAGTTTAGAGATGATTTAGCTCCATTATTAAGGTGATGCTCTTTTGAGGGTTTTATCTGATGCCATGTGTAATAGGAATCATTTCCACTCTTGCTGGTGGAGCCATGAACTAGTCCTAGCCCTATGTGAGCTCTGGGCTTCTTAAACCAACTGTTCTCTGGTGCTTGTCTCCGAAACTTTATTTTTTAAAATATATTTTTATTGAAGTATAGTCAGTTTACAGTGTTGTGCCAATTTCTGGTGTACAGCACAGTGCTTCAGTCATATAGGAACATGCATATATTTGTTTTCATATTCTTTTTCACTGTAAGTTACTACAAGATACTGAATATAGTTCTCTGCTATATAGTATAAACTTGTTGCTTTCCCCAAATTTAGATAGTCTCCTCTTGCATGGGTCAGAATTCAAACTGACTCTAGGGGATCTCTGTGCTGCCCCCTCCTCCCAGGGGTGCTGTCCTACCAAATCTAGCTGTCTTGGCCTCCCTGAATGTTGATCTCTACCCCTCAACTCAGTGTGTCTGTTGTCCTCTGAGTTTCCCCTTCTCTGTGTTGTGGCTTTGAAACTGCCTCCTGGCACTAAGTTCAGGCAGTCATCATCGGGCGTGCCTCCCTTGTTTCACTGTTCTCAGGAATTAAGTTCTATGCTCAGTTGTAGAGCGTGTGCTTATCAGCATGCATGAGGTCCTGGGTTCAATCCCCAGTACCTCCATTAAAGTAAATAGATTAACCTAATTACCTCCTCCCCCCAAATAAACCAAAAAACCAAAGAAGATCTTTTTTTTTTTCAGTTTTATTAGGTAGAATTGTGACAATATATTGCATGTAAATACATAAATACAATATACTGCACATATTTTGTTAGTTTGTGTTTATGTACTGATCATTGTCTCTAAGAACAGATTAGAGCTTTAACTTCTTAAACTGACATAGTTATCAAAGGAATAAAGCCAACTACAAAATAAGAATCAATAGAATGCAGTAATCTGATCATAAAGGACAATCAAATATGCTTACACATATTCAAGAAATCAATCATTAAAGTTATAAATAATAAGTAGTTCATTTGTGTCCCCCCCTTTTGTTTTTTAGATTTCACACATAGGTGATATATGTCATTTTTCTTTCTGTTTCTGGCCCATTTCAGTTAGAATGATGATCTCCAGGTCCATCCATGTTGCTTCAAATGGCATTATTTTATTCTTTTTTTGGCTGAGTAGTAGTCCATCGTGTGTGTATGTATGTGTGTATTTATATGTATATGTGTATATATGTGTGTGTATCTCACAACTTCTTTATCCAGTCATCTGTTGATGGACATTTGGGTTGTTTCCACATCTTGGCTATTGTAAATAGTGCTGCTGTGAATATTGGGGTGCATGTGTGTTTTTGAATTTTATTTTTCTCTGGGTATATGCCCATGAGTGGGATTGCTGTAACACATGGAACATTTATATTGTCCTCTACAGTGGCTTCACCAGTCTACACACCCACCTTTTTTCTACACAGCATCTATCATTTGTAGACATTATAAAGATGGCTATTCGGGCTAGTGTGAGGTGATATCTCGCTGTAGTTTTTATCCGTATTTCTCTGGCAATTAGTGATGTTGAGGTAATTCATGTACCTATTGGCCATTTGTATGTCTTCATTGGAGACTTGCTTGCTTAGGCCTTGTGTCCACTTTTAGACTGGGTTGCTTGTTTTTCTGATATTAAGAGTTATGATCTGTTTGTATATTTTGGAAATGAGTCCCTTTTTGGTCCCACCACTTGCAAGTGTTTCCTCCCATTCTGTAGGTTGTCTTTTCATTTTGTTGATGGTGTCCTTAGCTGTGCAAAAGCTTTTAAGTTTAATTAGATCCCATTTATTTATTTTTGCTTTTATTTCAATTACTCCAGAGCTGGTTCAAAAATATATTGCTGGAATTTATGTGTGAGAGTATACTGCCTATGCCCGTGAATGCGCATGCCAGGGTAACGGATCTGAAGCCTGGCGCGCCCCCAGGGGCGAGCCCCGCCCCTCTGCAGACGTCTCGCGCTGGCCTTCCCCTCTATGCCGTGCGTGGTGCCTCCCCGGGCACCTAGTGCGCAGGCGCCAGCAGTAAAGCCAGCCGGTGCGAGGAGCTCCAGCGGGTCAGAACAGCGGCAGCGGGGAGGATTCCTGGGCTGGCTGGCTGAAGTGCCCCCAGGCCATGTCCCCGGGCATCTGCTGAACTGGAGCACCCGAGGATGTCTACACTGAGGGAGGTGAGAGCCCTCCGGCCCAAAGCCGTGCAGGACCCTGTGGGGGATGCGGGACCCATTGGGGTTTGGGTGGGGCGAGGGCTGCGTGGTGAAATGAACAGCTGGGGCGCCACGAGGGCGGCAGAGGGGGTGGACCTGGGGCAGCCTTGCGTGGGGCCCTGGCACCCGAGCCTTCCAGGGGTGCCAGAGCGAGCACCGAGCGGGGCTTCGAGGAGAGGTGACTTTCTCTGCTCGGCCCCACCAGCTGGGGGACCCGAGGAAACCCGGGAAGGGGTGCCGGCCGCCGAGGGGCTGCGCGCCCTGCTCAGGCTCGGCACCGCGAGGGGATGGGGGCTGCAGAAAACTGCACCCTCTCTCGCCGCCCAGTGGGGACTGTTAGGCCGATCACTCCTGGGAATGGATGGAAGGCTCCAGGAGCCTGGGCTGCGTGAAAGGGGCGCGGGGCGCGGCGGGGAGGCTGGAGGGGTCACTTATGCCGGGTGCGATGTCCGCGGCGACCAGGGAGCTGACAGATCGCCCTGGGAGTGTGGCCACGGGCTCTCCAAGTGGAAGGGGAGCACGGAGGCTTTTTAGGGGAGGTTAATGAGTGAGGCTCAGGATTCTGTAAGGAGCCTCCGCCAGCAGCAGCTGTTGTTGCCCTTCTGGGCTGGTTGGCTAAGGGTAGTGGGAAGTTGTAATTATTACAGTCTTCCTAGTGAGGGATGGGGGCGGTAGGCATGGTGGCCCCCTGCTGGGCCAGGTGGGTGCCCGGTTCCCGGCACCCCCACCCCGTCGCACGTGCTACATGGAGAGACGTGGAGTGGAGTGCACGCGATCCAGAAAGAGTCGGGGGTGGATAGGGGCGGCAGGGCACAGAGCCCCGGGGCCCGGTGGGTTTGCAGGGGGAGAGCGGCAAGAACCAGCGCTGGAGGGCGACCTGTGTCAGAAACTAAAGAGCAGCTACCTCGGGGCTCTCCTCGCTCTCCTCCGGAAAGTGTTCTGGCCACCTGCGTGTTGCTTCCCGCATGAATGGCTACTTGGCAGGTGTCTGGATTCGGGACTTACCTGCACTGCTGGCTCCTATGGATCAAAAATAAAGTGATCATCGGGGATTCTTTCCTGTAATTAATGCTGCCAGTGCGGGCTGTGGGTGGTTTTGGAGCCAGAAATATAAAGCGTACCTGCTGTTTCTGTCATCAGAGGAGGACTTCAGACAAAGGCTTTCCCGAGGGGCCTCAGCCAGGGGAGTCTTGGGGCTTTGCTCACAGTAATTGTTCATCCTGGTGGACAGTGCGTCTGATTGGAACTCGCAGGCCTGGTAATCTGTGACTTCAAGAAGACTCTTATCTGCAGATGTGAATTATTTGCATTAGTTATTAGAAAATCCCCTAGCATGTCAGCATGGCCTGAAGGAGCCCAAGAGCCTCATCCAAAAGGAGTGTTTCACTCGCTCAAAGCTAACTCCACAGAACCCTTTCGCCTTTCCCAAACCTTGGAAGGAACAGCATTCGGATTTGAGGTTAATGTACATTAAAGCGCCATTTTCATTTTACTGCCTTTATGTTCTCTGCAGAAAAGAATAGGTAACCAAAGCAAAAAATGGTGAAATGATGAAAAAGTGGTCATTTGGGGCAGGTCAAGTTGTTACTCTGGTGTTTAAAAAAAAAAGTCACTAATCAGGAATTTCCAGTAGTCTAAAGGTGCAGGCAGCTGGGTGACTCACCGAGGTGGCTCTGATAGTAATTGTAGACTGTGTGGTTTTCTCATGGCTTGGAAGGGGATGACTTAGAATATTTTTCACCCCACATCTGGCAACATGACCAGCAGGCTGTGGGGAGTACTTTGCCCAGGTACATCTGGGCTGGGAGGGCTGTGGACCCACTGAACAGGAACAGCATGAAACACTCCCATCCTGGAGCACACTGCCCCTCTCTCCCACCACCTCAAGTCTGTCCCAGGTCAGGAGTTCCACAAGTGGGGGCCTTCCTTTATTCTCCCTGAGCACCTGTCAAGGGAGGCTTCTTTGTGTCTGTGAGCCCCTACTGCCCCCTTGTGTCCTCCCCTCACTAATTTCCTCTGCTCTTGGTTGAGAAGTCCGTAAGTGTTGAATGAATTACCCCAGTGATCAGGGTTTGCTTCAAGAGCACAGTGGATTCTTTATCAAATCATACAAAGTGATGACATAATTGGAGGTTTCTCACCACAAAGATACTTTCTGAGGTATGACGTCTAAGTCAGCTTTCAATGCTTTTCATCATTCTCTCCCTTTCCTTCCAAAGAGCTTTGCACTTAGTATAGTTGTCCTAAGTAGTGCTGCTGGAGACAGAAACAAACATGGGTTTATGTAGCAGTGTTTCTGTCAGCTTTAGGTTTCCTGAGTTGTAAGTGAGTTAATAACAAAGCTTATTTTTATGCAGTTCAGGTTACTTTGCATGATTTCTCCCCAGCGATGTAAATGTCTTCCTGTGGCAATCAGTTGGTTCTCTTATTTTTGTCTACTTCATTTTTGAAGTTGGTGGAAATTTCACATTAAATGTTAAAAGGAAAAAAGTACTTTGCCAAATTTGAGTCACATTGGATTCTGAACATCCAGAATCCAACCAATTCTGAAACTAAATTCTAATATTTTAAAGACTATTAGAGGATTTGTCATCTGTGGTTTTAACAGTGTATCTCTCATCATGTGCCTTCATGATGAAGTTGATGAAATGCTGTAATCTTTTTATATTTGAGGAAAAATTTCATGGTTTCTTAGTTACTCAAGGAGTTGAATGATATACAGGTTGATCATAGATTTTTAATGAGAAATTAATCAAACGTGTTACATATTGACCCTTGGAATGGATATGCCATGGTCATTCACTGGACACAATAAAAGTAACTGAGTCATCATTTTGGCCAGATGGAAGTCACATTTCAAGCATTGTCACGTGTCAGTTATAAAAGAATTACGGGCCACCTAATACGAAGTTAGCAAGCAGAGCAGTCTCTGTAGTTAAGAATCATTCTGGTCAACAACAAGTTTGTGTGTAAGTCGTTTTTACTCAATAACCATCTTCCCAGCTGATCGCCAACTTTTCAAGTAGGTGCTGTTGTCTTTGGTCACAAAGCCTATTCTGGGTGATTTCATGTTTATTCACGACAAACGCTCTGGTTTCTGGGAGCTAAGCTGTGAGTCTCTGGGTGGATGGTGGGGGTGCAGGGCTGCAGACTCCTCTTTAACTCCTGCACCTGCTGTTAGAAGGCTGTTACATTTACTGCACGAGTCCCTTCCAGGGCTTAACACCAGCTATAAACAACAGGTTTGAGTTGGTGTTGCTCTTCTTGGAAAGGCACTGGGAGTCCATGTGCAAAGCCAGCTCTTCTTTTTTCTGCGTGGTCTGTGCGCTGGACTCACCTGTGATAGGCAGCCCCTCGAGGGGTCCCTCACTCTCAGCCCCCTGTCAGCGGGGCGCCCATTTCTTGATGTTCCCACACTTCCTACGAGGGGCTTCAGTTGGGTGACTCTCAGGGAACACGTCTCCAGATTCGGTGCTGACAATTTCCCATGCTCGGGTGGATTGTGTGTGTTCTTGAAGGCTCTTTCTTGGAGGGTCTCCAAGGAGTTGAGCTCACCAGTCCGATTAGGACAACTTCTGTGGCCTGGGCTGTCCGGCCTTCCAGGACAGCTGCACGGTGACTTGTCTGGAGAGCCAGCCTGGCCCACTTTTAGGATCTGGCTGTGGTGGGCCCACTCTCTGCTTGGAGGTGGGCTCCTAGTGGGCTCAGGAAGTCAGGACCCCACCCCTCTCTCAGGAGTAAGTGCCACTGTGAGAAACATGGCATTTCTTTGGAGCCAAGAATGGTACCTAACTTTGAGGGAAGTTTAGGAAGTAAATCTGAAGGATGCGGGGCCATCACTGCACGGCCTCTGAGAGTGGGGTGGGGTAGCTGGTCTGGAAAGGAAACTGGTACCCAGGGCAGCAGGGGTTCTGCAGCCCTTTAAAGCAACCAGACAGCACCTGAGTCTTCAATTCATCCACTTGCTTGTTTCTCTAGTGATATTGTATTAACAGTCAAGGCAGGCACTTAGTTTAAAAAAAAATCTTTTGCATATAACTAGTCCCAGCAATTTCACTTCTGGGAAAACAGCCTAAGGAAATAATCGTGAATTTACAGGAAATTAGCTAAACAGATATTCACTCCAGCTTTGTTTTGTTATGGAAACAAAAGGCCAGCCAAGAAACAAGCACCACTCGGAGGGTTGGAGTACTCAGATGTATTATGCCGGCGGGCTCAGAGGGGCTTCTGCTCCAAAGCTCTGAGCACCTCCAAGACATGCGCATGAGGTTTTATAGGGTTAATTACAAGTATGGGGCTATTAGCCAATAAGGCTCAAACAACAAAAAGCAAGGAATCAGTACACTGGAGTTTATCAATTTGGAACGGATCACGTTACTGACACTTGTTGAGCTTGGATTTATGAGTTAGCTTGTTAGCCCAGTAAACTGACACTAAACTTCAGATTTATGAGTTAGCCCAGCAGAACTTAGATCAGTAAGCCGACACTTATCACACTTAGAATTGTGACTTAGCTTGTTAGCCCAGCTGGGCTTTTCCTTCACAGTTTCATAGTAAAATATTGAAAACTAGCAGTAAGTGGAGATTTGATACATTCATTATGATACAGCAGTTTGTAAAAAAATACACATCCATTACAAAGACGAAAGTTCAGTATTTATAATGCTACAGAAAGGTGTTCCTATTATTTTAAGTGGAGGAAGCAGGCTGTAAAACAGGATACACAGTGTGGTTCCCTTTCCCTGAAGCTGCTGAGCAGAGGGCAGTCAGGAAGGACCCCCGGGGCCAGGGAGGGAGGGGCTGTTCACCCAGTGGCATCTGCACCTTGCTGGGGCAGGGGGGTCTCTTTTACAGCAGTCTGCACTACCCAGGGCCCCCGGGGGCTCTCTCTGGGCTATTCCCTGAGCTGTCACCAAGGCCTTTGCACCGGTCTTGCCAGTGTGTGCTCCTGGGTTATCGAGGGTCACTCCCCACGTGGCACTTCCTCAGTGAGTGGGCTCCATCACTCCCCTACCTCCCTACCTCCTGGTTGCCGGCTAGTGAATCACAGGCTTTACACACTCACATGTGGGTGTGTGGTCCTCACGTCTGCTGGTGTAACTGGCTTTTACTGAGCTCTTGGTGCCACGTGCCCTGCGGAGCATGGTATGTGCACTGGCTTGTTTGCAGCACGAGCCCCACGAGGCCAGCCCCTGGGAAAAGGGGCCAACCCAGGAGGAGGGTCAGTCCTGGGTGGGGTCTGGCCCAGCTGGATTGTAGCCACGGCCCCCAGGGCCCCTCACGGCAGTGCGGTGTGTCTGGGTCCGGGCGGGGTGCCGCGTGCAGTGCTTGCTGAGCGAGGGGACAGAATCAAATACTGACACTCCTTATCTGGGGACGTGGAGCCTGGAGGTGGTTTTGGTTTCTTTTTCCTTTTTCTCTATTTGGCCTCAGGTCAAAGAAAGTCCCAGACAAAGTGGCCTCAGCAGCACTGACTGTTAGCTCCTAGTGAGGCTGGGGCAGAATGTGTGAGAACCCCGGTTCTCCTTGCCTTCCTGCTCTGTTGCTCTCACAGTGGTGGCTTGACACCCTGTGTTGCAAAGGGCCATCACCATTCAAGGCCGTCACTCTCAGGTGTGACAGCTGGCGGAGCAGGGGGCTTGTCTCTTGCTGAGGTCCCCGAGCTGCCATATCAAAGACCCTCTGGAGCATGTGTGCAGAAACAAAGCACAGGTCAGGAGCTCAGGTCAGTTCAGGGGAGGCTTTCTTGGTCCCCAGAATGGTCGTTCTGCAGCCAGGCTCTTCCTGCCTTGTGGTTTTGCCACTGTCACCCTGATCCAGCCCAGAGGGGGGCAAGCTGGGGTCCACGTGGGCTCTTCTGCTCCAGCTCCCTTGGCCTCTGTCCTGTGCACGCTGGCCTCAAGGCCTCAAGGGAGGCAGGGAAGATGCAGAAGGAGGTTGTGGTGGGCTGTTCTGTGAAGCCTTCCTGGTTTCATCTTTGGAGTGAAGAGACCTCACCTGGAAGTTCCTCAGAAGTGCTTCCCTCCTGCCCTGTCATGCCGGACCAGGTGTAGCAGGAAGGATGGGACCATCATTGGGGTTTAGATTAATCTTAAGGCAACTTTGGGCTGAGCTGCGCCTGGTGCCCTGAGGCCACGTGGAGGAGGCCCAGCCCTGGGGGCCAAACCCACTTCTCTTAGAAATCAGGAGAGGGTGGCTCTTTGGTTATTTACCAACAATGTCTAGTACGCAGCTGTTCTGGATTTATAAACTGCCTAGGGCATGTAACACTTATGTAATTTAATGTCTTAAAGGAAACTATGCATCTTTCTGGTAAAGATTTCAAAGATATTATAAAATAAATAGGACAGAGAAGCACCTGAGGACCCACTGAACCCAGTGTTGAGAGTCCCCCTTTTCTCCATCAATCGCAGGGTCATTGTCCGATGGATTCACTTGTCTGTCCATCAGGATTCTCTGCTCACAGCTTCCAGAAACTCTGGCTAACGCTAGCACCACAGAATCCACAGGAGCTACCGGAAGGACCTGGACCAGCCTCTGTCATGAGGGAAGGTAGGAGCCCTGTGGCAGGTCCTTTGGGAGCCTCTCCGCACTCTGTCTTGTCCTTGCTCTGCCAGGTCAAGCATCCACAGGCTGCTCTCTTCCACCCTGAGGTGTGCAGGACACGTGGATGGGGTGGCACTGGGCCAGGCAGACCTACCCAGTCTGTTCTGTGGCCCCAGGGGATAACCCGTACCTGGCCTTGAACACTGCAGTGCAGCCTGAGGGAAGGGATGATGTCAGGTCATCATCCTACAGCTTGTCTGGTTCTGTTAAGACAGATGCCACGTAGGCTGGCAGGTGAGACCAGGGTCGTTGGTACTGAAGTGCAGGGGTGTCCCCGGAGACCACTCGGCTTGCTGTGGGCATGCACATGCCATTCTTGGGCGCTACCTCTGAGCCACTGTCCCTCCTTCATAGTTCCCTCTGTTCTAGGTTGAGGGTGTGCTTTGCAGGGTATTTAGTGTTTTCCCGGGAAGCCAGAATAGCCAAACCCGGAGGTCAATGTTTTGTTGTCAGAATGGGTAACTCGTTTCCTTGGCTCCCAGATCTTCTCCTTGTCATGTTTGTCCCACTTTTGGAAGCTCGTCGTCTTTATCTTCCCAGCCTGCCTTATTTAACAGAGCCCTTGTCCATTTTACCTTGCTTGCTTTAGTTGTCTGTCTGTGAACATTCTCTAGCTTTGCTTTTAATGAAACATGTAGCTAGAACTGCGTCCGTTACCCTGCGGTCAGGAAGCACCATAATTTTTACCCAGACAGGGTGATGCTTTCTGATTTATTCCAAATACCACTTTTGATGAGGGCTAACATTTTGTTTATGTTTTGGAGGCTGTCGTATTTCCTCAGTTAGCCTGAGAGAGAGGTGAGTTTTTCACTTTTACTCATCCGACTTGCTGAGCTCCAGCAAATGGGTCATACCTGTTACCATGTTCGAGGTGTTAGCAGAGGTGGCTGCTGGAAGTGGTTACAGGTCTCTGTACTGCACAGTAAGTGGGTTTAGCTGAATCAGAGACCCTCCTGTCCCCAGTATGACTTGTGAGTTGCCGTGTTGTGGTTTCCAAAGAACTAAACTTAGTATGATACACTTGGATTGAGAATCTGTCCTATAGGTTATCAATAATAAACTAAATAACCAGTGGTCATCAACTATCTTGTATATAAAAGACTCAATGGATTGATATTTTAATGACAGAAACAGAACTTTTGTCTGTGTCAGGCCAGATTTAGGCAAAGCTTAGCATTTCTGTTGGTGATACTGAAACTCCAACTGCTGCTCTGAGTCTCTTACTGTCTCTCACCTGTTTATCATAATTAGAAGGTGGCTCATAAACTTATCCCGTGTAGCATGTTAGCTGATAATCCCTTAAAATATGTTATTCTTTGGCATATTTGCATTTCACTGCTAGTCCAAGAAATAATCAAATTGGTGACTCCCTGGTGCTGGAATGATTTTGGAGAGTTGGATGGGAGAAGTAGACACACACCCTTCTGCTTCCTTATGAGGCTGGTTCTACTAAGTTGATGCTCTCAGATCGTCAAGTAACAAAAATGTCATATCGATGCTTTGCTCTCATAACCTCACACACTGAATTTTTCTAGTGTTTTTTTAATTGAGGTATGGTCAGTTACAGTGTGTCAATTTCTGATGTACAGCATAATGTCCCAGTCATGCATATATATACATATGTTCATTTTCATATTCTTTTCCATTAAAGGTTACTAAAAGATTGAATATAGTCTCCTGTGCTATATGGAAGAATTTGTTTTTTAATGTGCTTTTAACACTTGCAAATCTCAAACTCCCAAATTTACTAAAGTTGTCCAAATTCACTGCTGTAGCTCAACTTGCTCATCATGAGCATGAGCCCAGTGATCCACTGAGGTTTTCTCTGAAACTCAGACTGTTTGAGTGGAAGGTGCTCAGTGGGAAACACCTGGACTGTGCTAGTGCATCCAGCCCTCCACATGTGCACCCGCTGTGGGCAGCCTGCCATTTTCATGTGATTTAAATTTGTATGGCATAAACATCTGAATTCAGTAGACTGTTAACGAAGCATCTGAATTTTCTTTCAACAGGATAGCTAGATGGCCATAAGCAGTGAATTAAAAAAAAAAAACAAAACCTTCAAACTCCATAATTGGAGGATATTGAAAATTCTTCATACCAGCGGTCTGAAATCAGGGAAAGGACTGGGAGGCCCTCCCTGAGTGTGGCCTGGCAGGGGGCCCTGTCACGGATTCTGCATGGGTAACGCTGGCCGTGGAGAAGTTTTGGAAGGGGAAACCAAAAAGCTTTGGATCTTTTCCTGAATTTTTTTGATGTGCTTCTAAAGCAAGAAAAACCATCTGTAAAAAGGTGAGAATAATACTGAATGGCCTCTACTATTATGCAGATCTTTGCTGTCTTTTCAAGGTCCTTTGCAGCTCACTTAGGACTTACACCTTTTTGGAGAAGAGATCTGTGAGACGTGTTTTGGATGGAACTTTGCAGTGCTGGCCACTTGACAGTTGAAATATCTCTTTAAGACCACTAGTTTAAGGCTTAAAACCCTTTTTATGATTTAAGGGGCCTAGTTTACATTTAAAATGATACCCTAGGATATATTTTAAACTTTCACGGTGGGGTGTTTCCAGATCTTGGGAAAGGTCTCAAACAGAGAAAGAGCTTTTCCTAATGGATGAGTGAGCTGGAGAGAGCAAAGCTGACACTTATCCCTGTTTTACTCCAGACCAGGATAGGTGGACAGCAGAAAAGTGTGGTCCTGCAGAAGCTGAATCCTGACACTCCTTACACCATCACCCTGTCCTCCCTGTATCCTGATGCAGAAGGAGGTTGGATGACAGGAAGAGGTGAGACCAATAAGTGAACCTGGACTCCTGTGGCTTTTATAGTAACCATCATGGGGATGGAATCACATCTTCCACTTGGAACACTGGGGTGACACAGAGTTTTGCTAGACTTTTAAAATGCATGTTAATAATGCTCTTCTTTTTTTCTTTTTTTTTTTTTTTTTTGGTCTCTGTTGGAGGTGGGGGTAATTAGGTTTTATTTATTTTTTAATGGAGGTACTGGGGGTTGAACCCAGGACCTCGTGCACACTAAGCATGCACTCTACCCTTGAGCTATACCCTCCCCGCAAGATCTAAATTGTTTTTAATATCCTTACTGGAGTTATCTGCCTCTGGTCTTGGAGAAAGTTGTTTATTACCTTCTAGGATAACACAGACAAAAAAAATTGTGTACTCTGAGGCTACAATACCATGTGGAGGGATGAGACATGTACCCGATGATCACAGACATTTTTTCCTTTATTCACTACTTCAACAGATATTTGCGGGGCACCTACTAAAGGGATCCTGTGTTCTAGGGTTCCCAGGACCCCTGAGTAAACCTGGTCTTTGTGTGTGCTGGTTTGTTAGGGTCACGCATGATGTGCTTTCTGTGCATTTCAGAACCTTTGAATACAGTGAGGAACCTCAGTGTATGACCCTTCCACCAGCACTTTGCACGTTCCCTGGGAGCACACAGAGCAAAATCCTGGTCAGTATAAGCTCTTCTATGCACCCGCAGCAGGTGGTATGAAGGAACTGGTCACTATTTCTGTAAGGAAAAGTGTGTGTTAGTTTCAACTGTAGATTGCAAAGTAGAGATCAAGAGTTAACCAGTTTACTGTAGCCCTGAAGAAGTTCATGTTACTTCAGTAGAACTTGACGGAGGGTGGTCGGTTGGGGCCTCAGAGCCTGGGTTATTGGGGCTTTTGGGGGACTGGGGCTGGGGGATCAAATCATTCCAGGGGCTTTTCAAATAGGAGTTGGGCGTGTGCAGAGAGGTCATCATCACCTCTTAAAACAGTTCATATGGGGGCATATCCTTAGGTCCCAATACTCCGGAACCTGCTTCGTGACTTGGTCTTGAGTTAGTATTTTGAGTATTCGGTTGTTCAAAGTATTATTTCTTGTACAAGGTTTTCAAATCAAGTACTTTACATTTTATTAAAATCTTTAGGTGCCAATCCCTGGGAACACCAATGATGTCGTTCTAAGGAATCAGCAGCCGGATGCCCCAGACACCATTACAGTGGTTCCCCTTTATCCTGAGGGTGATGGAGGGCATACACCAGATACTGGAAGGACATGGAAGTAAGAAGACAGACAAATTTAGCGTTTTCATGATGCATTTTGCTTTTTAGTATAGCGTTAAGTTTAAGGTATAAAGAAAATTTGGGTAATTCATAATGATGGAATAAAAATGTAACAATTACACATAGTTTACCTCCCAACCCCCACCAATCGTTAATATTTTAGTGTATGAAATAAAGATGGCATTCTGAAATGGTAACTTCAGGATTTGTAAATGTGTACATAGTTATCAGTATTCTCTGTCACTGACAAAAGTTCATGAGCTTTGCTTTGTGCTTGATAAATTTGTATGAAGCAGCGTTTTGTTACTGGATTTCAGTGTCAGTTGTTGAAATCTTGGTCATGTTACTCGATAGCACATTTCTCTGCTGATGAACTGTTTTTTTTTTGCATTGAAAATCTCTGCTTTCATTTGCTATTAACATCTCGAGAAACCAGTTTATAGTGGTTTTGCAATTCTTTGTAGTATTGTTTAAAGGCTTTGGTGCATACATCTAAATTTTTTTTTTTTTGGCTTAAAAATATATGTGCTGTGGCTAAAAGAAAACAAGTGTGGATGAATTCTTTTGGCAAAAGATTAGTGGTCTAGAAAAATGATGTTATTGCTAAAGTGGGGTTTGGGGATAATATATGGATTTAATTTGCATGTTTTCCTAAGTCCCTATTGGGGCAGTTAATTGAGAACTGAGTGTATCTTTGATTTCTCCCTATGTTGCCTTTTCTTTGAATCACAGAAGACATTCAGTGTCTGTTGAATGAGAAGAAACAAATGATCGAAGCCAGGTAAACTAGCTGCCAGTTAGTTGGGCGTCCTCGGTGTTGTCAGTTCTCATTTAGAGGCAGAGGTGGTAGAATCCTCTTGTCTCTCTCTCCATGACCTGTGCTGGAAAACTGAAGCTTCTTTTCCAATTTCTTGCCCTTGACCCTTGTCCTTTTGTGGCCAACCAAGTACTACTAATTTTACTCCTTTGTTTTTTATTGGCAACAACTTAGCATCCTTAGAGACCAAGACCCTAGTTGGCAAAGTTTGGCTAAATGTGGATTTGGAGAGTTTTCATCTGCTTTTGTATGCAGGTAATTCAAAGTTTAAGGAGGACAGTATTTTATCCTGCTACAGAGCGAAAGTTCAGGAGAAGTGATTACAAAATCTTGACATGTATAAATAGACGTAAGAAATACATGTTGGCTTTTCTTTCCTCAGTGGTGAGAAGAGTGGCCAGAGATGCCCAAGTGTACAGTCCGACCCCAAACAGCCAGGCTGTTGGCTGGGCCCCGCCCCTGGCCGGGGCCTCAGCACCGCGCTGTGTGTGCTCCCCTGGCTGGCACAAGGCCCCCGGAACCTGTAAGTACTGTTGTCATGTTAGAGCTGGCAGAAGAATTTTGTAGATTTTACGGTGCCTCCTGCTCTAGTTGCTGGCGCAGGACAGTAGGTCAGGTGTTGTGGCCCTGTGTCACGTGCACACTCATTTCCTGATGAATTTAGTCCCATGTTTGTGTTGTGCTCAGCAGCCTGTGAGAATGCAGGCCACAAACATGCCCGCGTACAATGCTTAAGTGATTGCTTTTCATAAATTAAATTGTAAGGGTATGAACTGCAGGGTTAGTAAGCAAAAATGAATTTGGGGAAAATGTAAATTAGCTATATGAGTTAAAAAACCCCAGTAGTAAATGCAAGTCATTGATAGACATTGTCAATATGGGCTTTCATTGTAACACACACGTCTTTGTTAGGAACCTACCTGAAAGTTTGCCTTCATTGGCTCTTAATAGACTGCCCAATCTGTCTTAGTACTATTCTATTTTCTAAGTAAGTTAATAATATAAAGAGCAGAAATTGCTAATTTGAGTAGGGAGAGTGTCAGAAAACCTGAGGGAAAGTAAATTTATTAGACTTTACAAAAAGAAGCAGTGACCGTAAACAAACATAAGCACACGAGGAGCCTGTCCGAGTGTTGATTTACACCCTTGTGTGTGGCAGGACGTGTTCAGACAGCACTGGCCTTGTCCATCGCATGGAGTAGCTCTTATTTTAATAGAAAAACCTCTCCCTGAGAAGTGTCTCTAATACTCGGGGTGCTTTGGGGTCACTATCATAAGCCCTGGATGTTGTATTTGAGAACCTTCCCCAGGAACCTAAATGGGAGGTTGTTGAGGATGCCAAGGGCCAAGTGTGAACTCACATTTAGTGGAGAGGGGATTTCTGAGGGAAAAGTGCATGTAATGCTGTGGCCCGGGCAGATGTCACAAAGTAGCACAGAGGTTGCCTTCTGCTGAGTCTGGGCTCAGTCCTTTACTATAAACATTATTCTGCTAATAAAAGTGTGAGTAAGCATTTGGGTTGTTACCAGACAGAATTTGGCATGTCCTCCCCTCCAGGTTGTGGTGCCAGGAAACACCCCCACGGCACACTTCGAGCAGCTGGTTCCAGACGCACCCTATTCCGTGAACATCACTGCGCTCTACTTGGATGGAGGGGGAATCCCAGCCCCAGGCGGGGCCAAACACATGAGGCTGAAATCCTTCCCGTCCAGTTCCCTTGTGACTCAGTGAGGAAGGCTGGGCAGGTGGGTGGTGAGGGGGGTGCTGAGAGCCGCCGCCACCTTGCGCAGGTGAGGGGAGGCCTGGCGCCCACTTCTGCCCGGGTTCCCACATTCACATTCAGTCTGAGGGCCCTCTGGGCTGAGTGAGTGTCATTGGGCTGTTTTCTCATCTGGGGCCTGGGTTAAGGAGAGGTTTCTTCCCTTCTCCTGCCCTGCATTGGGTCTTCTCACCAACTGGGCACTTTTGAAAGGTGAGGGCTCAGCCTCTGTGTTTCATTCAGCTGGAAGTGGTCAGCGTAGTTAAAATCCTTTTCTCTCCCAGTCTGTACATTTAGGCTTCAACCCAGTCTCTGTCCCGAAAAGCTCAGCACGTAACTGTAGCTCTGAATGGAGCACTTTCTGCTGTTTAGGGGTCCACGTGAGAAAGGTAGGAGATGCGTATTTTATCACAGGGGTGGAAACACCCCAGAGTGGTGACATCCCTGGGTGCAGTTACTCTGACCTGCGTACAGTTTTTTATACCCCTCCCTCCAACCCCATGCCCACCTGCTCACAGACAGGCCACTAACTCTATTGTGTTGATTTATTTAGGACCATGCAGCAGACCGAGGAATCTGAGTCTTTGGAGAGACAACCATCAGCCTGTCCGCGCACTGGGATCACGCTGATGGGCCAGCTCAGCAGCACAGGGTCATTTTTTCTCCCACCGCTGGTGACTCAGTTGATGAATATGTGAGTCTGATACTCGTTCATTTGAGCATTTTGCAACTTCTTTCCTTGTTGGACGCTGAAATTAAGCTTTCTTCTTTAGAAGTGCTGTGATGACAGTTGAGTCCTGTCTCTTGTGTGACAGACTGACAATGTCCAGTTTGACTCTTGTGTGACAGCCACATTTTATATGACTTTCTCTGACCTGGCCAATCAGAATCCTCCCCAGCTTGGGGGTGGTGATGTGGGGCTGTGCTTGGTGATGCAGTGGGGGCCGAGACTGAGACAGAAGACCTGGGGTCCCCACTGGAAATCCTGGACCCAGACCCTCCCACAGCAGGGGGCGCTGTCACCTCCCTGGTGGTCCTGCCTCCTGGCTTCCTGTCCTGGGCTCCGCTGGGATCCTCTCACCTGGACCTGCATCAGGGGAGTTACCTTTTAGAAGGTCTGTCAGCCTCCTGGGCTTATTTTCCTTCATACTGCCTGCTCACTTTCCTGTTGGTTTTTTGTGTTTTTCTTACATTGATTGTTTTTAAAATTTCTATCACCCAGAGCACCTTGGCAAAGAGGCACTGGACATCTGACCAGGGCCAGTGTGGTGAGAGCGCCAGCTGCAAAGGGAGGCCGATGTTGGGCCCCTGCCGGCCTATGCACAGCGCCCCGCAGCCCGGGCTGGACCCAGACTGGCTGGGGAGACCTCACGGCCCCTGTGATTCGGGCAGGCCAGGCCTCACAAGGCCTGAAGCTTTTTTTTTTTTAATGTTGTATAAGTTAATCCTGTATTGATTCTTTTTCCTGTTGATACTTGTTTGCCGGTCTGGTGTTTGCAGGTTAATTTTATTTCATTTCTTTCTTGCTCGTGCAGAATAATCCAGTTGATTTTATACACTGATCCTCAACGCAGTAACCATGCCCTAATTCACTTCCTAATTGTGAATGTCTCTGGATTATGGTGGGTTTTCCATGAATATAATAATGCCATGCACACACAGTGGCAATTCTCTCACTTAAAGTTTGATCTTTATGCTTCCTATTTTGTTGTTGTTATTGCATTATTATCCTGACAGTGTCTTCAGTACAGTATTGAATAGAAGAGGTGAAAGCTGGCATCTGGTTCATTACAGAGAAAACTCTTCCAGTAATTGCTCATTAATTGTATTGTTGGTTAATGTTACTGAATCCAAACTCATTCTGCTCACTGCATGACAGGCCAGTAAATCAGGAGATGAGGTATAAGGGCAAAGAATAGTGACTTTATTCAGAAAGTTGGCTGACCCAGGAGATGGCAGACTGATGTCCTGGAGAACCATCTTCTCCAAGTCAGAATTCAGGCTCCTTTTGTACTACAAAGGAGGGGGAGTGCTTGGTTGCTGCAAACTTCTTGATGTAGGAATTCTTTGTTCTTGGAATCCTGTGTTCTTGCAGCTGTCCAGGTGGGTGAGATCATGGTGTCCCTGTAAGCCTCCAACAAAACAAATGTTGTTTGTTATTGCAACTTGTTATCTTCACATGAATGGAAAAGTGTAAATATCCTTAAAGGTCAGAGCCTTGGGATCAGGCTCTCCTGTATATTTCAGACTATTGGCAACATTGTTTTACAAAAGGTGCAGAGCCGGCAAGTCTGAGCCTAGGAAACAGGGCACAGGGTTAAAATCAAAGGAACAGGTCTAGTATGGAGTCACATTTATTCTTTTCTATTCCATCATCAGTTCACTTAGATAATCAGATTCAGAAAGCTCCCTTCTTTCCTTTTTTTTTTTTTTTTTTCCCAGTTCATGTTGCTCTGAATGTGTTTCTTCCTGTCTGGATTCTAAATATTGTTGGACTCATCATGCTCACTCATGTTAGATTCAGTTTTCTGTTTCCTTTGTCTGCACCTCACTTTGCATTTCCGTCTAGTAAAAAGCCAGTTTTCAGTCTCTTTCCTTCCAAAGAATATGGACAATACTTTGAGTGGAATTTCTATTGGTAAAGAAATAAAGATGGAAATCTTTATTAGAGTTCTTCCACAGGAGGAGGAGTAACTACAGCTGAAATGACCTGGATAATTGCAACTGCCTGCAGGACCTGCCTGAATGGTTGCAGATTTCTGTAAAGCAGAATTGAACTGTCTTTTTGTTTTTGAACAAAAGACAAGAACTTGCTGCCTTTTTATGTTCCTCTGCTGTGCTGTTTGCATTTTCTTAGACTGCTGAGTGTGTGATTCCTGTACTTGGGCACCTGGGCTCTATGAAACTTAATGCCTGGTGCAGGATGCCTTCTCTTTATTCCCACATTGCTCATCCTACAGTGCTGCACTGACTCATCAGAAAAGGGTGTTAGTGTGGACATACGTTACTGTGCCATAGAGTAAGCCCGTCCCTGCCACCCCCACCTTCCTCACCCACTCCAGAAATTGCAAGAATAGGACCCAAAATATATTTTTACTACAGAACCACAATTAGACAGTTGCTCAGAGTTAATAATAGCAGCCCTCTTCTGTGTAGCAAAACAAAACAGACACACACATCAAACCCTCAACACTTTTAATGAGCTGATTCTGGATGTGCTGTACTCTTTTCAGTTTCATTTAGATATTTTTACTTAGCAGGAAGATCCCTAAGAACAATGTGCAGAGATGATAACTCACCTGTGCTGATGCTCTTACCAGGCTGCTGTGGCTGGTGGTACCACCACGCTGTGGCGACTGCCTGTCCTCCTTGTATCTATCCATCTTATTATAGTTTTCAAAGCAACGTTAACACTGTTCTTTCTCAGTACAACTTTGCAGGATAGGCAGAGCAGGTTTTCGTATCCTGTTTTGTATATAAATGAACACTGAAGTTTAGAGACTTGAAGTGTCCGGAATCAGAAGTGATTAGGTGGCAAGACGTAGTCTAGTAGGATGAAAATCAGTCTGTGCACTTTTGTTCTGGTTCCAGGTTCTAGCTGCTTGAAAGATAGGGCTGAGTTCTGGCTCTGCCACTGGCTGTCTTGGGAAAATTGCTTAACTTTTCCAAGCCACAACTTCATTCTTTGTAAAATTGTTTGATACAGATGTTTTTATGATTGATGGTCTTGTAAGTGAGATAATGTGAGTTAAGCCAGCACAATGATCACCAAAGGAAGTGCCCACGGTTACCATTATTATATTATTATTATATTATATTATATTATATTATATTATATTATATATTATTAATTATTTATTATTATTATTATTATTATTATTATTATTATTATTATTATTATTATTATTAATTATTACTAATGTTGCTAAATGTTCACATTATCCCAAGTATATCCTTTTACAAATTGTATAGCATTTTTATTTGTTTTGTGTTTGTTTTTATTGAGATATAATAGGCATATAACTTTATATTAGGTTCTGGTATACAACATGATTTGATAGTTACATATATTGTGAAGTGATAACCACAGTAAATTTAGTTAACTTCCATCATTGTATATATTTACATTTTTTTCTTGTGATAAGATTCTATTCCCTTAGTAATACCAAATATTTTATGTGGTATTATTACTTATAGTCACCAAACTGTATGTGTCATGACCTCATGTTATTTATTTTGTAAATGTAACTTTGTATGTACTGGCCCCATTCACCAATGTTTCCCCTCTTCTCCTCCCGACGCCTGGCAACCACTAGTCTGTTCTCTGTATCTATGAGCTTCTTTTTGATTTTGTCTTATTTAGCTCCAACCTATAAATGAAGCCATGCATGTTTATCTCTGTCTGATTTATCTCATTTAGCATAATGAATGCCTTTAGGGTCAATCCATGTTGATGCAGATAGCAAGATTTCATTCTTTTTAATGACTTAACGGTATTTTGTTGGATATATACACACATACCAGATTTTCTCTGTCCATTCACCCACTGATGGATGCTTAAGTTGTTTCCGTATCTTGATTATTGAATTAATGCTGCAGTGAAAATGAGCATGCAGATCTCCTCTCAAATTAGTGTTTTCATTTCTTTCAGAAAAATAAGGGTGGAATTGCTGGATCATATAGTAGCCCTACTTTTAGTATTTTGGGAAAATTCCATGTTGTTTAAATTTGTGGCTCCACTAATTTATGTTCCCAACAGTCACAGGTTTCCCTGTTCTCCATGTCTTGCCAACACTTGTTATGTCTTACCTTTTTGATAACAGTCTTCCTAACACATGAAAGGTGATACCTTGTGGTACTGATTTCTGTTTCCCTGATGACTAGTGATACTGGTCCTTTTCATGTGTAATCAGATTGGGTTTTTTTAATGTTGTTATTATTGAGTTGTAGGAGCTTTTTTATATATTTTGTATATCAGCCCCTTTTCAGTTATATTATTTGCAGTCCTTTTCTCCCATTCAGTTAGGTACCTTTTCATGTTTTTGTTAATTTCCTTTGCTGTGCAGAAGCTTTTTAGTTTGATATAATCCCACTTGCTTATCTTTATTTTTGTTTCCTTTGCTTTTGGTGTCAAATCCAAAATCTCATCAGCAAGATTGATGTCAGGGAGCTTACTGCCTACATTTTCTTACAGTAGTTTTATGGTTTCTTCATTCATTTTGAGTTGACTTTGTTTGGTAATAAGATAGGTGCCCATTTTCATTCGTCTGCATATACTTATACAGATTTCCCAAAACTGATTAGTAAAGAAACTGCTCTTTCCCCATTATATATTTTTGGCTCCCTTGCCATAAATTGTTGATATATGCACAGGTTTATTTATGAGCTTTATTCTGTTCCATTGATATACGTGTCTGTTTCCAAGCCAGCACTATACTGTTTTGGTTATTTTCACTTTGTCATGGAAGTTGCTTTCTTTCACAGTTTTGCTAAGAGTTATTTTCATGACTAGTCAGTGAGTCTTATTAAATATCTTTTTACACTTATCCTACTTAATCATTATCTTATCATTGTACTTTTCTGTTAAGGGGATAATTCACAGTAATTTTTTAAATATTAAAAATACATGTTTAATGAAGTCATATACTTATTGAACATTTAAATTGCTACATAATTACTGTAAAGGTATTAGTAACAATATAATGATGACTACATTTTTAACTATTTAGTAAGCCACTGTAGTTTAGTTATATTACCATATTTTAATTTCATAGTAGGACTACAATGTGATTAATAATAGTATTCTCAATTTTAATATGTGGAAAATGAGATTTATATGGATTAAGTCACCTGCCTAACAAATAGAGTATTGAACATATCAATTCATGATGGTCTGGCTCTCATTCCATCTCCTACGCTCTGAACCATATGAACAAGAAAGTGACTGAAGTTATTTTGGGGATCTCAAAATGTTTTGCATATTTATTTAATTATTTTTATTGTTTACCTACTTTTTAAAAATTTTTATGTTATTGAGTTATAGTCAGTTTAAAACATGTCAGTTTCCAGTGTACAGTACAATTTTTCAGTGATACATGCACATACATGTATTCATTGTCACAATCTTTTTCACCAAGAGCTACCACAAGATCTTGTATACATTTCCTTGTGCTGTACAGTGTAATCTTGTTTATCTATTCTATATATACCTGTCAGTATCTAAAATTTTGAACTCCCAGTCTGTCCCTTCCCACCCCCTCCCCCCAGCAACCACAAGCTTGTATTCTATGCCTATGATTCTGTTTCTGTTTTGTGTTGATGTTCATTTGTCTTTTTCTTTTCTTTTTTTAAGACCGCATATATGAGCAATCTCATATGGTATTTTTCTTTCTCTTTCTGGCTTACTTCACTTAGAATGACATTCTTCAGGGACATCCATGTTGCTGCAAATGGTGTTACGTTGTCTTTTTAATGGCTAAATAGTATTCCATTGTATAAATATACCACATCTTCTTTATCATCTATCAGTGAACATTTAGGCTGTTTCCATATCTTGGCTATTGCAAATAGTGCTGCTATGAACATTGGGGTGCAGGTGTCTTGTTGAAGTAGGATTCCTTGTGGATATATACCCAGGAGTGGGGATTACTGGGTCATATGATAAATCTGTTCCTAGTCTTTTGAGGAATCTCCATACTGTTTTCCAGAGTCGCTGCACTCTCACCAGCAGTGTAGGAGGGTTCCATTTTCTCCACAGCCTCTAAAGCATTTTTCATTTGTAGACTTTTGAATGATGGCCATTCTGACACGTGTGAGATGATACCTCATTGTAGTTTTAATTTGCATTTCTCTGATAATTAGTGATATTGAGCATTTTTTCATGTGCCTATT
The DNA here is from genome assembly GCF_009834535.1 of Camelus ferus. NCBI lineage: Eukaryota > Metazoa > Chordata > Mammalia > Artiodactyla > Camelidae > Camelus > Camelus ferus. The sequence continues at coordinate 68,325,236 of NC_045708.1, forward strand.
GATCATTTGTACTTACTTCTTGGTGAATTGCTTGTTTAGGTCTTCTGCCCATTTTTGGGTTGGGTTGTTTGTTTTTTTTTTCTTATTAAGTCATGTGAGCTGCTTGTATATTCTGGAGATCAAGCCTTTGTTAGTTTCATCTTTAGCAAAAATTTTCTCCCAGATGTAGGTTGTTGTTTTGTTTTGCTTATGGTTTCCTTTGCTGTGCAAAAGCTTGTAAGTTTAATTATGTCCCATTTGTTTATTCTTGCTTTTATTTCTATTGCTTGGGTAGACTGCCCTAGGAGAATATTTTTGAGATAATGTTTTTCCTATGTTCTCTTCTAGGTTTATTGTATCTTGTCTTATGTTTAAGTCTTTGATCCATTTTGAGTTTATTTTTGTGTATGGTGTAAGGGAGTGTTCTAGCTTCATTGATTTACATGCTGCTGTCCAGTTTTCCCAACACCATTTGCTGAAGAAACTGTATTCTGTTGTATATTCTTGCCTCCTTTGTTGAAGATTAGTTGATCAAACGTTTGTGGGTTCATTTCTGGGCTCTCTATTCTGTTCCATTGGTCCATATGTCTGTTTTCTACCAATGCTGTTTTGATGACTGTAGCGCTGTAGTATTTTCTGAAGTCTGGGAGAGTTAATCCTCCAGACTTTTTTCCTTCAGTAATGCTTTGGCAATTCTGGGTGTTTTGTGATTCCATATAAATTTTTTATTATGATGTGTTCTATTTCTGTGAAATATGTCCTGGGTAATTTGAAAGAGATTGCATTAAATCTGTAGATTACCTTGGGAAGTATGACCATTTTAGCAGTATTGATTATTACAATCCAGGAGCATGGGATATCTTTCCATTTTTTTAAGGGTTCTTTAATTTACTTAATCAATGTTTTAGAGTTTTCTGTGTATAAGCTTTTCACCTCCTTGGTTAGATTTATTCCTAGGTATTTTATTAGTTTGGGTGCTATTTTAAAAGGGATTGTTTCTTTACCTGTTGATTCATCATTACTGTAAAGAAATGCAACTGCTTTTTGAACATTAGTCTTGTAACCTGCTACCTTGCTGAATTCTGTGATTAGTTCTAGTAGATTTTGTGTGGAATTTTTAGGATTTTCTATATGTGGTATCATATCTGCATATAGTGAGATTTTTACTTCTTCTTTTCCAATTTGGATCCCTTTTATTTCTCTCTTGCCTGATTGCTGTGGCCAGGACTTCCAAGACTATGTTGAATAGGAGTGGTGATAGTGGGCATCCTTGTCTTGTCCCAGATTTTAGTGGGAATGTTTTGAGTTTCTCACCATTGAGTACTATGCTGGCTGTAGGTTTGTCATATATAGCTTTTATTATGTTGAGATATGTTCCCTCTATACCCACTTTGGTGAGAATTTTTATCATAAGTGGGTGTTGAACAGTTATTTTTGAATCTTGACCAGTACTGCATTTTCAATATAGTCTACTGTTATTCTGTTATGTTTATATAATGGCTTAATTCAGATAATAATATTTTGTTTGAATATGTACAGCATAGTCCTTTAGATAGATAGATAGATAGATAGATAGATAGATAGATAGATAGATAGATAGATAGATGTGCATATATATTCCTTTTCTTATTCTTTTTCATTATGGTTTATTTCAGGATATTGAAAAAGTTTCCCTGTGTTATACCGGAGGACCTTGTTTTTATTTTTATTTTATATGTAGTAGTTTATATCTATTGGAGTTTCTATCTGCTCGTCCAAAACATCTAATTTATCCCCCTTCCTGCTTTCCACTTGGTAATCTTAAGGTTGTCTTTTAAGTCTGTGGGTCTGTTTCTGTTTTGTAAATAAGTTCACTTGTGGCATGTTTTAAATTCCACATAAAAATGATATCATACGGTATTTGTCTTTCTGTAACCAACTTAATTAATACAATTTCTAGATCCATGCATTTTGCTGCAAATAGTATCATTTCCTTATTTTTTATGGCTGAGTAGTATTCTAGTATGTATATATAAAATACTTTTTCTTTATCCATTTATCTGACAAGGGACATTTAGGTTGTTTTCATGTCTTGGCTCTTGTAAATAGTGCTGTTTGAACATTGGGATGCATGTATCTTTTTAATTTAGTGTTTTCTCTGGATAAGCCCAACAATGGGATTGTTGGATCACGTGGCAGCCTACTTTTAGTTTTTTAAGGAACTTCCATAGAATTTTCCATAGTGGTTTACCAATTTGCAGTCCCACCAACAGTGCCAGAATGTTCCCATTGCCCAATGTCTCCACACTTGTTATTTGTAGACATTTCAATGATGGCCATTCTGACTGGTGTGAGGTGATACCTCATTGTAGTTTTGTTGTGAATTTCTCCAGTAATTAGCAACATTGAGCATCTTTTCATGTGCCTGTTGGCCATTTGTAGTTTTCTTTGGAGAAATGACTAGGTCTTCACACTATTTTGGGATTTGTGTCATTTGTTTTGTTGTCATTGTTACTGAGCTTTATGTGCTATTTGTATATTTTGGAAATTAAGCCCTTTTTGGTCACATTGTGAATATTTTCTTCGATTTCATATTTTGTCTTTTCATTTTCTTTATGGTTTGCTTTGCTGTGCAAAAACTTACAAGTTTGATTAGATCCCATCTGTTTATTTGTGCTTTTATTTCTTGCCTTGGGAGACTGACCTAAGAACACATTGCTACAATTTATGTCAGAATGCTTTGCCTGTGTTCACTTCTAGGAGCTTTATGGTGTCTTGTCTTACATTTTGATCTTTAAGCCATTGTGAGTTTATTTTTTATGTATGGTGTGAGGGAGTGCACTAACTTCAGTCATTTATATGCTGTTGTCCAGTTTTCCCAACACCACTTGCTGAAGAGGTTTTCTTTTCTCCATTATGTATCTTGCCTCCTTTGCCAAAGATTAATTGTAGGTCTGTGTGTTTATTTCTGGGATCCTTATTCTGTTCCATTGATCCATGTATCTGTTTTTATGACAGTACCACATTGTTTTGATGACTGTAGCTCTGTAATATTGTCTGAAGTTTGGGAGGGTCATTCCTCCAGCTTTATTCTTTTTCTTCAGTAATGCTTTGGCAATTCTGTATCTTTTATGATTCTATATAAATTTTAGGATTATTTGTTTTAGTTCTGTGAAAAATGTCCTGGGTAACTTGATAGGGATTGCATTAGCTCTGTAGATTGCCTTGGGCAGTATGGCCATTTTAACAATATTAATTCTTCCAATCCAAGAGTATGTGATATCTTTCCATTTCTTTAAGTTCTCTTTAAATTTTTTAATCAATGTTTTGTAGTTCTCCATGTATGTCTTTCACCTGCGTGGCCAGATTTATTCCTAAGTATTTTATTGTTTTGAATGTGATTTTAAAAAGGATTTTTTATTTATTTATTTATTTATTTGCTTTCTTTTCCTATCATTTCATTGTTAGTGTAAAGAAATGCAACTGATTTCTGTATGTTAATGTTTTATCCTTCTACATTGCCAAATGGTTTTGTAGTTCTTCTCTGTCCTTCCTTCATGCTCTTCTCTTATGGTTGGTTGATTTTCTTTATTGTTATATCTGTGTTTCTCTCACTTGCCTTTGCATATCTAACGTAGGTTTTTGATTTGTGGTTACCGCGAGGTTCATATATTTCGCTCTGTTACAGTATCTAATTTCCTTAAAGTAATTGTTATTTAAGGACATATAAGTTCTAAAAGATTTACTGTTTTACTCCTCTCCCTTTTTTTGCTTTTGCTTTTATTTTTTATATCTTCATATGCCTTGTATAAGTGTTTGCTGTAATTATAGTTGTTGTTACAATTTTTGTCCTTTAGTCTTTGAAGTGGCTTATTTAAGTGGTTGATTCACAGCCATTGCTTCATTTTTGCCCTAAAAGTGGGATTTTCCCCCTTCATACAAGTTCTTATTTTTTGGTCTTTTTCACGTAAAGAAAACCTTTCTTTCAATACTTCCTATAAGGTCAGTTTAGGATTGATGAACTCAGGTTTTGCTTATCTGAGAAACTCTTTAACTGTGTGTCAATTGTGATTAATAACTTAGCTGACTAGGTAGGCTAGGTTCTAGGTTTTTCCCGTTAATTACTTTAAATATATCATGGCTGTTCCTTCTGGCCTGCAGTGACACTTTGCTGAAAAACAGCTGATAGGCCTCCATGAGCTCTCCTGTCCTCGCGATTACAGTGAAACCACAGCTGACTGCTAAACAAGCATCAAAAAAATGAACCTAGCAAAAAAGATCTTCAACTGGAAACATAAAGAGGGGACCACAGCAGGATGGTAGGAGGGGCATGCTCATAGTATAATCAAGCCTCATACCAGCCCGGGTGGGCTATCCACAGGCTGGAGGGTGAATCACAAAGACCCTCCCACAGGAGTTCTAAGCCCCATGTCAGGCTCCCCAGCCTGGGATTCCAGCATTGGGAGGAGGAGGAGGCCCCAGGACATCTGGTTTTGAAGGCCAGGGGTGCTTAGCTCTAGGAGCCCCATGGGACTGGGGGAAACAGGGACTTCATACTCTTGGGAAGTGTATGCAGAATCTCACGTGTGCCAGGTTCAAGGGCAGAACTAGTGATTTCATAGGAACCAGGGCCAGGCCTGCCTGGTGGTTTTGGAATGTCTCCTGGGGACATAGGGGAAGGCTGTGGCTCACCCAGGGGATATAAAAGCTGGTGCCTGATATTCCAGGAGTGTTCATCTGTGTGAGCTTTCCTGGAGGCTGACATCTTGATTGGATCATTAGCACCAAAACCCAGCCCCACCCGACAACCTGTAGGCTTAAGGGCCAGGAAGCCTCAGGCCAAACATACTGGGTGGGAACACAGCCCCACCTGTCAGTGGACTTGCTGACCTAAAAATACATCTAGACAAGGCCCTACCCACCAGAGGTCCAGGAACAATCTACAGCCAGCAGTGGGCAGACACTGACTTCTCCTGCCAAGAAACCTGCACAAGCCTCTAGTCTAGCCTCATCCACCAGGGAGCAGATATCAGAAGGAAGAAAACAATCCCAAAGCCTGTGGCAGGAGCCCACAAACACAGGCCAGAGTCTACAGTGGGACTGGCTGGACCCTGGCCCTTGGGTTACACGACAGAAGTGCATTGCTGGGACACATAAGATGTCTCCCACAGAGGGCCACTTCTCCAAGGTTGAGAAACATAACTATCCTACCTAAAAATATAAATAGAAAGACATACAGAATGAGGCAACAGAGGAGTATCTCCTAGGCCAAGGTACAAGGTAAAATCCCAGAAGAAATAAGTGAAGAGATAGACAATTTATCTGAGAAAGAAGTTAAAGTAATGATGGTGAAGACGCTCAGAGAACTCAAGAGGAGTACAGATGCACAGAGCAAATTTTTAGCAAAAATGTTGGAAAATATAAAGAATACCCAGAGTTGAAGGATAAAATCACTGACATGATTTTAATGATCTAACACACTAGAAGAAACTAATAGACTAAATGAAGCAGAACAGGTCAGTGAGCTAGAAGACAGATTAGTGGAAATCACTACTGCAGAACAGAAGAAAAATGAAGAGGAATGAGGATAGTTTAAGAGAACTCTGGGACAACATGAAATGCACTAATATTCACATTATAGGGGTCTCAGAAAGAGGAGAGAGAGAGAAAGGATGTGAGAGAATTTTGGGAGAGATAATAACCAAAAACTTACCCAACTTGGGAGAGGAAACAATTTCCCAAGTCCAGGAAGCACAGAGTACCACACAGGATCGGCACAGAGAGGAACATGTGAAGGCACATAGTCATCAAATTGACAAAATCAAGGATAAAGAGAAAATGTTAAAATCAGCAAGAGAAAAGCAACAAAATGACATACAAGGGAGCTCCCATAAGGTTATGTCAGCTGATTTCTCAGCAGAAAGTCTACAGGCCAGAATAGAGTGGCACGACACATTTAAACTGATGAAAGAGAAAAATTTACAACTAAGAATATTCTATCCAGCAAGGCTCTTGTTCAGATTTGATGGAGAAATCAAAAGCTTCACAGATAAACAAAAGCTAAAAGGATTCAGCACCACCAAGCCAGCTTTACAACAAATGTTAAAGGAATTTCTCTAGTCATCAAATCATAAGAAAAGAGAACAAAAAGAAGAAAGAGAGGGGGAAAAAAAGACATATACAAGATTGCTGTGGTTGTCCAGGGTCTTTTATGGTTTCATATAAATTTTGGAATCGTTGGTTCTAGTTCTGTGAAAAATGCCGTGAGTGTTTTGACAGTTGTTTGCTTTGGGTAGATGGCCATTTTGATAATGTTGATGCTTCCAGTCCAAGAGCACAAGATATCTTTCCATTTCTTTGTATCATCTTCAGTTTCCTTCATCAGTGTTTTACAGTTTTCAGAGTATCTGTAACCTCCTTGGTTATTTCTTTCTAAGTTTATTTCTAGGTGTTTTGTTGTTTTTGATGCAATGGAAATGTTTATGCCAGTTATAAAATTCTGGTTTTTGAAGTGAAAAAAGTGAATGAAAAGCCAAAATCGCAAAATCTCCTTCTCTCTTATGGGTGAGTTGTGCTCCATTACCTGTGTGTGGGGCATCTTCTTTATCCAGTCATCTGTTGATGTGTACTTGGGATGCTTTCACATCTTAGCAATTGTAAATAGTGTCGCTGTTAATAGCTGGGTGTATATATCTTTTTGAATTAATTCTTATTTTGTGGTTGACTTTATTCCTTTAATAACTATGTAAGTTAAAAAAGCTAAGGCTCTAAACCTTTTTAGACAATGAACAGCAGATACATGCAAATTTTAAAAATACATGCAGTAAGAAGAGCTGATAGGCTTATGAAGGAATTCCTTTGATGTGACATTTCCCTCTTGCTGCCTTTAGAATTCTGTCATTGTCTTTAAATTTCACTTTTTGAATAATGATATGTCTTGGTGTGAGTCTGTTTGAGCTGATCCCTTTTGGGACTCTCTGATTCCTGTGCCTGGATATCCGCTTCCTTCCTCAGATTAGGGGAGTTTTCAGCCACAATTTTATCAAAGATTTTCTCACCCTTTCTCTCTCTTCCTTCAGGGACCCTTATAATTTGAGTGTTACTCTGCTTGGTCTGTCTCAGAAGTTCCTTAACCTTGTGTAGCATGCTTTTTCTTCTTGCTTTTCTGATTGGGTGCTTCTCATTATTCTATCTTCAGGGTTGCTAATGGGTCATCTGTGTTGCCTAATCTTCTGTATTACCTATACTTCTGCTCTGGCTGGTTCTTTTTTTATATTTTCTAGTTCTTTTTAAAACTTCTCCCTGTGTTCTTCTGTTCTTTTTCCCAGTTCAGCTATCATTCTTACTACTATTGTTTTGACCTCTTTGTCAGGTAAATTACTTATTTCTATTCATTATGGTGATTTTCTTATTCTTTCACATAAAACATGTTCCTGTCTTCTCATTTTAACTTTCTGTATCTCTGTGAAATTAGGTGAAACAGTTACCTGTCAGAGTTAAAGGTGTGTCCTTGTGTGAGCGTGTTCCTGTGCAGTCTGCTGTGCCCAGCGGGCTGGTTGGGAAGAGCTGGACGTGAAGTGATCCTGGGCTGCGCTCTTCCCCGGGACATGCTGGCAGCCCCTGCAATGGGGGCCACAGGGCTGGAGTCAGGGGGACTGCAGCCAGTTCCAGGTTCAAGCAGGGGCTTCTCCTCTGCTCAGTGACTGTTCCAGCCCTATCAGGTGGCACGGGGTCCCATGGGGCTGAAGCAGGATCTCTGTGGGAGTTAGGGTCTCCTGGGTGTGATTGCAGTCTCTGCTTTGGTTTAGGATGTGGCTGAGGCCTGACGGCTTGCAGTGGCCCTTCTGTACTTTATATAAAGTACAGAAGGATCTGTATAAAGGTTATGTATAACCTTTTCTCCGGCGTGCACAGCTTGGCTAGCGGGTGGGTCAGGGCCGGAGATATTGGGGCTGCAGCCCTGAGCTGCCCCCCCCGCCTGTCAGGTGTGCACAGGAAAGTGAGTTCTGGGGATGGCAGGCCCTGCACTGGTGCTAGTGCTGTCCCCTGCAGAGGGTGTGCAGGGACACACTAGCTGGCCGTGACTGCCGGCCGTCTTTTCAGAGGCAGGGCCACACCCAGGCCAGCGCCACTTTCTCCCACAATGCACACGCTCACTGGCAGTGGAAGCCTCCGCCTGAGTGGGGAGCAGCACCGAACAAGGAGGGTGGGGCCAGGAGCCTGGGGGAGTCCAGGGGGCCCGCCTGAGCCACCCCTGCCAGCCGGCCGGAGCCCAGGCAGGGTTCAGCTTGCTGTGTCCCTGCCATGATGGGGAGTCAGTGGGTCTCTGCCCAGGCTCTTCAAGAGCAGGGGCTCAGCTTCTCACAGCCCTCCAGCAAGCCAGCTGGTTTTCATCCCAGCTGAGGGGGCTCCTCGTCCCAGTGCTGAACCCCGTGCCTGGGGTGCCTGATGCGTGATTCAAACTGTGACTTAAGGCCCAGGTGATTGTCAGGGCTGGAGCACCACTGTGACCTCATGCTGTCTGCACACGGATGCCCACAGCTCCTAGTGTGTGTGATTGGTGGGGGGCCCTGCGGGGAGAGGCTGTAGGTCTGTCTGGCACAGACAGATGGGGCTCGTCATGATTATTCCTCACAAAGATGGTATAAGGCCAGGATATGCCGTCTCATTTTCCAAGGGCTTGAATATTATAATGTGTGATGTGCCTCAGCTGCCTAGTGTGAGCAGCATGACTGCAGGTGCTCTGGGTCCAGGAAAGCAAACTCCAGTTATGCTCTTGGGAATCAAAGGAGCTGGTCCTAAAGGGGGCATATTTACCATAAACGCTTACACATGTTAGTCATGGGGAAACCAGATTAAGAAATGGATGCTGCCTGAGTTTAGTATTGAATGATTAGAGAATGTAACGAACCTATAAGATTCTGAATCAAAATTAGAGGGGAAGGTATAGCTCAAGTCGTTGAATATGTTCTTAGCATGCACGAGGTCCTGGGTTCAATCCCCGGTACCTCCACCATAAATATAGATAGATAGATAGATAGATAGATAGATAGATAGATAGATAGATAGATAGATAGATAGATAGATAGATAGATAACCCCTCCCCCCAAAAAGATTCTGGATCAAACTTAGTGCAATGGCAAGTGGAAGTGATCCAAGGAGTACTTACACTAAGAAATAAAGTCCTGAACTTAATCATCTTGTTTGATTTTCCCAGTGGGTAAACAATGATTATGGTTTTGACTGTTGTTTTGATTAAACTATAGAATGTGACCAATTGTGAAGTGTGAAATCTAAGGATACTTGTAGTAAGATTAGCATTGTGATGATGTGGTTTTGGGGGTTAATGGTTTCTGGGATAGATGAAATTACTGGCTACGTGTGCTGGGGGAAGAAGACAAGTTGCTGATGGGAGAGGAGGCACTGACAGATAGATAGAGACGAAGGCTTGTGAAAAATGAAGGCGGGGAGCACTAGTAATACGCCAGCTAATGTAGAATGGGTGCTGAGCATGGTGACAGTTGCTGTAATGAATAACGGTGATATTATGCCATCTAAGCATAGTAACGGGGATATTAAATGTGATCGTATGTTAGTATCTATATAGGATGCTGTAAATGCAAAAATGATAGTAGTGTAGACTAATACCATTTGATAATTATGAAGTTAATTATAATTTTATGAGTCAAAATAATGTTTTTGTTTAAACTAGTTATCACATACATTCATTCTAATCCTTTTTAATCCATTCATAGGAAAACCTTATGGCTACTAGTAATAAGATTAGAATTTGTGCCATGAAACATTTAGTTTTTGTTATTCTTTTGAGATGCTCAGGGTAGGAGTAAGAGGAGGGCAATTTCTAGGTCAAATAATAGAAAAGTAGTGACTACTAAGAATAAATAAATGGAGAAGGGTGGGTGTACTGACACTGTAGAGTCAAATCCACATGTGTGTGGGCTTGATTTTTCTCAACAGACACTTACTAGAGGAGGTCAGAGTGTGATCAGGACAAGCTGTGAGTCTACAAAAAGCCATAGGTTGGAAGTCAGTTGTATTGTTTAAGTCTAAAGAATAAAATGATCACCAATAGATAGCGACCTATAGGACAATCACACTTCATCTACAAAACGCTGTATCAGGCCGCTGATTGAAATCCAAACTGATTAGAAGGGAAATTTTAGCTGGCATAGAAAGCACAGAATGAGAAAAGTAGAGCCAATAATTTTGTGTGGTCAGTGGGAGCTTTTAGCCATGAAAACTACTGAGCCAAAAACTCCATCTGAAATTGTGAATTTTATATTCTTCTGACACTTGCAATAATAGAAAATAAGTTCCTAGAGGAACTGTGATGAATCAGACTTGAAATATTGTTTATGATTTCTTTCTGTTAGATGATGGTGAGCGCAAGTGAGGGGAACTTCAGAGGCTCACAGAACTGAAGTATTAAGAAGTTATTAGGGGACCTGTATGTGTGGTCAGTGTGGTGGTGTTAGGTGGTGTGTGCATGTATTTTTATCATTTTTCTGATCAGGAGGTATATTGTAATTTTAGGATCTATGTGCATTTGCCTGTGTGTGTGGGTGTGTGTTTGTGTCTGGTGAGAGTTTGGTCGTGGGGTGAAACATTGTAAACCTACCTGCTCTGTACTGAGAGCTGTAGGACCTCCTTCCCTGCTAATAATAACCCTGTTCTTGTCACCACATTCCCATCCATCACAGCACTACTTTCTAATGAATATATGTGATGTCCTGTTTGTCATGGATCAAAGCAGTGCACCCATTTATAGTTCGTAAAGTTATTTATATTTTAAATTAAAAGTATTCATATATATGATGGATTTTATATTTTTATGCTTATTTACTTTGATGCTCGACTTAATGATAATAGAGGACCCATTTCCTGAGACAAAGTTGACTTGCCGTTAGGAGTCAGGAGCGCTCATGAACACATCCTCACTCTGTTTGTCCTGACTGCTGCGTGACTTAATGTCATTGGAAGGAGTTTACCAAGACAAAGCCAATGGTCTCCCTCAGAACCTCAGGGAGCAGGTCACAGGACGGGCTCCAGGTGGATCCCTTTCCAAGGTAGACCTTGGTTCAAGGCAGAGTTACAGCACTAACCACCCCTGAGACCCATAGGTGATTCACATCCCCTCTGTCTTCTCGTCCATAAAATGGGTTATTGACAGTGTTGTGTAGTTGGAACACTGCACTTTGAATTTGGTCCGTTGGTACATTTTATTGCTTAGTGTGAGACCTCAATACCTTTGACATGATGTTAATTGGTAATTTATAGGGGGCCCCAACTCCTGAGGGTTGGAGGGAATTCTGATTGACAGTAGGAGGAGACCCAGTATCCCTGAAGCCTACTCACCCTGGATGGGACTCAGTCCCTCCAGGCTGGGGGACCCTGGGGCCAGCACAGTGCCAGAAGCCCAGCTGTGGGACCAGGAAGGCCCACGGTGTGGTTGGAAACACAACCCCACTGGGTCTGTGAGGAGTCAGTGTCAACTCCCCACAGGGCAGGCTCCAGAGTTCGCTCCCCAAGGACAGCCCATGCTCCTGGAAGTCAGCCCCAACAGGGACAGACACAGGCTGGAACCAGCAGTCCCAAGAAAAGTGGGAGGTACCAGTGTTTGCAAGTATGGTGACCCCTGGGGACCTCAGCTCCAGGGAGGTCAGAGCCTCAGAGCAGGAGGGCCTGTGAGGCCAGGGTTCCTGCCTTTTCTGCCCCCTCCACTCTGGGCCCCTTCCCAGAGTCAGGCCACCCTGGCCCTTCGTCCCCCACCATGCATCCTGGGCTGGCTCCCTCTTTCCGTCCTGCCTCCTCTTGTCTCTGCTTCTCCCTACCCAGTGCCCCTGTCACCGTCTGTCACTCTCTAGGACTTGACCCCCACCTCTCTCATTCACTCACACACTGTCTCTCTCCCTGCCTGTCTCTCTGTCTCTCCCCCCAGATCTCCAGGCCCTGGGCTCTGGTCCAGCCCTGTCCAGGGCCACAGGGCCCCACCTCTCTGAGCCCCCCCACCCTCACCGGCAAGTTGTGGCCCCGGCCCTGCTCACAGTGGAGGAGCCCGGTTACAGAGGCTGCTCCTGCTGGTACTTACTGATGCACTACTGCATCCCCGGTTCCCGGGCAGCACAGTCTCCCCTTGACCTGTTGGTGACCTTTGACCTGTTGGTGGCCCAGCCTGGACAACAGAGCTGCTGCAGGGCTGGCCACCTGCCCCAGCTGGAAGGAGGGAGGGTCCTGCGGGCTTAACGGGCTCCTGGGGGATTGGATTGAGGGGCATCTAAGGAGCCAGGTATTTTCACCCAACTCTTTGTGAGTGGCAGACCGTCCCAGACCACTGACTGCCTCCTGCCCGTTTCTCACTAAGAAAACTGCGGGCAGGTTGGGGAGCTCCTGAGACTTAGGAGGGAGCTGCTGCCTGGAACTGGGGCTCCTGAGGGCAGCTGGGAGGGCAGGGCAGGGGCCCAAAGCCTGGATGAGTGCGGGGCCCTCTCACTGGACTCCCACGGCCACTCCAGGCACCTCACCCCTTCCTCGCTGTCAGCAGTTGGCCACTTCACGGGGACAGATATGAGGTGTCCTCCTTTTTCTTGGGCTCCTTCACACTGTGCTTAAATCACTGCTTTCTCACGGGGTCCTTGATGGTAACTCATCATTGGTGGAGACTGAGGCCCTCAGGGCAGGTTTCTTGACCAGCCTGCAGCGGCTCTGGCCACCAGCATCCTCAGCAAGATCTGGGTCCTGTCAGGACCTCTTAGACCAAACACGGCAGGTTGACAAGATGAAATCTGAAATAGTTACTTTATTGCATCAAAGAAGGAAGTGTAAATGTACTAAAAGCCATTGAGTTGTATACCTAAAATGGGGGAATGTGTGAATTATATCTCAATAAAGCTGTTTTTTTAAAAAGTGGAAACTCTTATTTACTAGAAGTCATAGTGAGACTGGCTCCCGGAAAGCTTGTCAGGATCCTGCTTCAAGCTGTGCATGTTCGGGTCCAGTCCCAATGCGGTGCACTCTCCTGTGCATGCGCCCTTCCTGGTGGTGATATCTGGGAGCAGTGGGGTCTCAGCATTGGGTTGGTGCTGGTCTGTTAAACAGTGAAGTGTCATCTGTTCTCTGTGCTTTCTGGTTTGTTAAATTCTAGCAACTTTTTTTTCTTTGAAGTGTATTCTTTTTAGAAATTTAAATATAACAAAAATATTCAATAGCCTTATAATTTTTAAAAATATTTTTATTAAAGTATCGTCAGTTTACAGTGTGTCAGTTTCTGGTGTACAACAGAATGCTTCAGTCATATAGGAACATAAATGTATTCATTTTCATATACTTAATTTTACCATAAATTACTACAACATATTGAATATAGTTACCTATGTTGTACAGTATAAACTAGTTGTTCATCTACTTTATATAGATTAGTGTCTGCAAATCTCAAACTCCCAATTATTCCCTCCCCACTCCCTTCCACCCTGGTAACCATAAGTTTGTTTTCTATGTCTCTGAATCTGTTTTCATTTTGTAAATAATATTGTCTTTTTTTTTTTTAAGATTCCACATATGAGTGATATCATATGGTATTTTTCTTTTGCTTTCTGACTACTTCACTTAGAGTGACATTTTCCAGGTCCATCCATGTTTCTGCAAATGACATCATTGTATTATTTTTTATGGCTGAGTAGTATTCCATTGTATAAATATACCAGAGCTTCTTTATCCCATCATCTATCAATGGACATTTAGTTTCCATGTCTTGGCTATTGTAAATAGTGCTGCTATGAACATTGGGGTGCATGTATCTTTTTGAATTAAGGTTCCTTCTGGATATATACCCAGGAGTGGGATTGCTGGATCATATAGTAAATCTATTTTTAGTCTTTTGAGGAATCTCCATACTGTTTTCCATAATGGCTGCACCTAACTACATTACCACCAGCAGTGTAGGAGGGTTCCCTGTTTTCCTCAGCCTCTCCAGCATTTATTGTTTGTGGACTTTTGAATGATGGCCATTCTGACTGGTGTGAGGTGATTCCTCATTGTAGTTTGGATTTGCATTTCTCTTGATAATTAGTTATATTGAACATCTTTTCACTTGCCTATTGATCATTTGTATGTCTTCATTGGAGAATTGCTTGTTTAGATCTTCTGCCCATTTTTGGATTGAGTTGTTTGTTTTATCTTATTCAGGTTTATTGGCTGTTTATATATTCTGGCAGTTAAGCCCATGTCAATCTCATCTTTTGCAAATATTTTATCCTACTTTGTCGGTTCTCTTTTTGTTTTGCTTATGGTTTCCTTTGCTGTGCAAAGGCTTCCAAGTTTAATTAGGTATCATTTGTTTATTTTTGCTTTTATTTCTATTAGACTTCTAGTAAATTCTGAGTTATCCCTTTCCTTCTCATCTTGGAGGCTGCCCCCAGGGGCTTTGTGTCTAACTAGGTTGACGGGAGCCCTGACAGCCCAGCAGATGCGAAAGTGAGTGGCTGCAGCCTGCTGGGATGTTTATAATGGGGAAATGCCTAGGAACGACATGACCAGGAGGTGGACAAGTTGTCGTACTTTCTTTAGTGAAGTGTCCATGTGCAGAGTGTTGATTTCCCCAAAGCAGAAAGGGTCCTGCCTGTCCTTAGAATTGTCCAAATATAAAGAAAATTCTGGTACATACTGTGAAATTTTCACTCTCAGGAAGAAATACCTCCACATCCAAGAAAAAGAAAGAATGAGAACACAGCCCATGGATGTAAGCGGGTTTGTTGTGATGGCCGTGCACCGGATTGTTAGAGACGTGGAAAGAACTCATGTCGGGAACAACCTCGGCGCTGAGGCAGAATCATACCACGTGGATCCTCCACTCAAAGAAGAGTCTGTTCTGTGTCTTCTGAGCCCGCTGAGGGTGTTTATAGGTGATCATTTTTAGAATTTTTTCCCTCAAAGGGAATGAGGATGAGTTCTCATAGGTTAGTAAAGCTCTCTTTCCTACCACATCTTTGAGCATTTGGATAAACTTGTCCTCCTCCACCGTTGCTCATGGCCGCTGACTGTCCGAACCTGAGTCCACCAGCCCTGGTGGGTAGAGTCTAGGTAGGAGGCAGCTACTGACGCCAGCGCTCAGTGCCATGTGTGACAAGCATGCCCACTACTGAGGGGGTTTTACCAGTTAGCGACTAGATGCTGTTTGTCTCTCTGTGCCTTTGATCTGCGTGTCTGTCCTTTGTGCTGAGACCCACTGCTCTCTCAGACAGCGGCTACGCAAAGACAGTGCATGTTTCCCACCAGCAGACATTTTACTGACCTCAGCTGTGAGAGCAGCTGGCAATGACAATGTTACCGATTTCAGAGGTTGCTTTCTAGAGAGGTTTTATTTGCACAAAATGGAAGCTTGGTGTCTAGATTAGTACAAATTACATTGTGTGTTTATTTCCTCCTATAATACTTAGAAATCTAGCTTTTACAAAACTATGTGTTTGCCTTCTGTTTTGGTAACTGTACATTCCAGAAATACAAATTAATTTTTGTGGTGGCTGTTAATGGACGTAGGTGCAATACTGTGAAATATGCATGTGAATGATTTGTACTGATTATTTTGAATTCTCTTTTTATGTAACTTCATTTTCATAGTTTTGAAAATATTATACAAGATTATTCAATTGTACAAATGCTTATTTATTTCAGAAGTCTGACATTACATGCTCTGGTTCAGAAACAAAGTGAACATTGAAAGAAAACCTCCACGGTTTTTAGAAAGTTGGGCTAAAATAAATCATTAATTTTTGCCAGAATAGTAATTTTGTCATTATTGTAATAGCTGGTTGGCTTTCTCATTCATGTCTAATCTATAAATGTACAAATACATCTCTGTACATCTCTCTGTATTTGAACACATATCTTCATTGCTCTTACCCCATACATTTTGGGTGTATTTTTGAGGATATTTCATAGGAGTCTGTCCAGGTACTTAATGAACATACAATAGAAGATGGAGGCGTCCCATGCCCTGTAGGTTTGTGTTTGCTTATTTTCAATTTCAAGTTGGCTTCTACATTCATAAGTTAAGTTCTGTTAACTATTTTAAAAATATTTGCAATGTGCCTGTCAGCAAAGTCAAATCTCTAACATTTTGTGTGTCAGATATTTGACATACGTGAGCAGCAATGAAACTATCACCAAATGAAGGCAGTAAACATGCGCACACTCCCAAGAGCATCCTCCTGCCCCTTTTGAACTCAAGTATCCCTTCTCGCCTCTCTGAGGAGCTGTTTGAGGGTGTAGTTTAGGGTTTTTAAAGATGATTCCCTGTGACAGATGTACTGCAAGCGTCTTTGAGGTTCCTCATTGTCTCCAATATCTTTTCAGGTCCTCCGTACTCTGGTTCTCCTTTTCCATCCTCGGTCTGATGTTTATGAACTTCTGTGGAAGCTTACTCTTATTACTGCCTTCTGGGGAGTTTTTGGTTTTCTCATGTTCATCTGGAGGACCATCCTCGCTGTATTACTAAAGTACCTGATAGTGTCCTTTTAGTCACACATAACAGGAAATTTTATAGTCACTGGACATTTTATTTTCATGCCTGGGCCAGAATCCAGGTGTCCAACCCTTTTCTTTTTTCCTTTTAGATTACTAACTTGGACAGAAATTAGTTTTGAAATGGAAATTTGTTGCAAAATACTATCTTTATAGTAAGAATCCAATGAACAAAACCACAATATGTTCTCATTGAGAAAAGGACAATTTATAAACCCTTCTCTTCAATAGCAAGCAAGAAATACTAAGTATTTGGTGAGCCCATCTCTCTGCCCACCTGCCCCTGCCTGTGTGTTGGGTGACGGGACAGGGACGCTCAGTGTACCCT